>NW_006198322.1:1253241-1264144 GCF_000334495.1 Tupaia belangeri chinensis | reverse complement strand
CTTTCCCTCCTCCGCTCTTAGACTAGTTCTCTTCGGGTCACCAATGAGATGGACGTTGGAAGTACTATCAGTAGAAGGAAGGCAGGCTTCTGATTGGCCTGGCTTTGGGCATGTGCCCATGATGGATCCAATCACTGTGGTTAGAGAAAATAGACTGTTCTGATTGGACGAGCCTGGTCACGTGGGCAGGTTGCCGGCAGCATCTGCCCACCCATTCACCATGGAGTGCCCTATAGGAAGAGAGGCTGCACCCTTAGGGGCTGAGCTGAGGGCAGCTGGAGGAAGGAAACCGCAGGTGTCTTGACAGCGTGGCTTCTGGAGAGGAGGCATTTCCTCTTTCAGGAAGCTCCCGATGCACACTGGGGCCGGTCTGGATTTTCATACAAAGGGGGGCCCTCCTTCCTGACCGAGGCCGAGGCCGCGATGAGCAAGACCACTCCTTGGCACTCAGTCCCTGCGTGTTTCGGGCAAGGAGCCAGCGGGAGTGCAACCGGCAGGTCTCGGGTCTCCAGTTTTCTCCAGAGGAAATGACACGGTGCTGACCGCACCGGCTGTGGGCCAGGACCCGCTGCGAGGCCGCGGAGGCCTGTGGTTTAGCTCCTGCCAGCATCAGCTCCTTTCTAACTTTAGAAATCCATGGTCGGCTTCCCTTGCATCAAAGGAGTCAAAGTATTTAACTCCGGAGAGAGTGTATTTTTAAAACAACAACAAAATCAAAACAAACCCAGAGAGAGAGAGAGAGAAAAAAGATCCGATGATCTTTCTGAGCCAGTACAGAGCACTTGGAGCTTCGCGGACATACCCGGTGACTGCGGTCAGCCGGAATTACACATACCTACTCTGTTTTTAAAGCTAAAAAAAAATTCAAAAGGACCTTTAATTAGCAGGCCCACCTCTTTCCTTCCATCAAAGCCAGTGTCTCATGTAGAGCTACCTTTCCTAAAAAGGCCCGGGCTGGACACACCTTGCACCCAGGGACGCCCTGCATGCAGCATCCACCCCCTCCCCCGTGTGAGTGTGGGTGTGCGGGCAGAGGGGCAAGGTGGCTGGGGTCCAGGACTCCCCACCACTGCGCGCATTCTCATTGTGTTAGCTGCGCAGACTGAGCAAGCACCCTGCGCTCTCTGGCCACCTCCTTACCTACTGAGACAGGAGTCCTGATTCCCCGCCAGCTCACCCCATGGAGAAAGGCGCACTCTGCCCACCATGAAAAGATAAGATCGCTCCTAGTCTATCTGATGCCTGCTTCCTCCTCTCCTTCCTCTTCTTTCTGTTTAAATGCCCTTCCCTTTGCCTCTGCCTGGCTCCTCTCCTAGGTTCTTCTCTTCCTCTGGCCCCCTCGCCCTGCGCTGTGGACACATGGCCCCTGGCCTCCCAGCAACGTGAAGGTCAGAGAGGCAGCGCCGAGGAGCCGCTGGACGGGGGAGGAAAGCGCGTGCCGAAAGGACCCGCCTAGATTCGCGTGGACGTCATCGCGAGGGGACCCTGCTGATCTTTGCCAGGTCCTCTGGCCTCCTCCTTCCCCTTGGACGACCGCGGTAAGAAAGCATCAGTCCTGTTACAGCCCAACTGGTGGCGTAGCCCTTCAGGAAATTTTCCTGTCGGCCGCCCGAGTTGGCCAGACAGCTTGCCCTCTGCGTGGGGGTCACACACCATCTCCAGGGAATGCTTATGTTTTCTGAAGGCCCTGGCAGTGGCAGAAGGGGCTGAGAATAAAGCACACAGAAAAGACCAGTGTGGAACACGGATGGGCTCAGGCAGACTTCAAGATTAATTTATAGATGTTCTAAAGCGAAGTGACTTGTTTAGGCAGCTGGGGCCAGGCCAGGCCCACAGGCTCCCTGGACTCCCACTCTGCTCAGCCGTTCTTGCCCCACTCCAGTTAAGGCCAAGAAAGACAAGCACTGACTGTGACCTCGTGTGACTAAGCCCCGGGCCTGTGCACTTACGGCTCCTAGATGTCAGAGTCCTAATGACTTTTTTTTTTTTAAACTTCTTTATTTTATTTTTTAAAAATTGAGGCAAAATTTACACAAAATTTGCACATATCTTAAGTTTGTCTTTTTTTTTTTTTCTATTTTTTTCTTCTATAGGGTGTGTACACTTGCCAGAAAGAGACAGAGAGAGACACAGAGAAAGGGAAAGCAAGAAATCACCCCCCGGGTGATGGCCATGCTGCAATCCTTCTCCTAAGGATTTTGGGCATGCATACACATGTGCCTGGCGTGATTTTCAAGCCATCGGGACTGGGATTCAAACACTGAGTCAGGTATTTGGGAGTCCAGTGCCTTAACCTCCATGCAACCTGCTGACCCCTTAGTTTACCTTTTGATAAATGTAAATACCACCTCAGCCAAGATACTGAGCATTTTCATTGGCCCAGAGGGCAATCTGTGTGCCTTCAGGTCACACCACAGACAGCACTCTTCTGATTTCTGTCTCCAGAACCGCCTGTTCTGTAAGTGCAAAGGCGAGCTGTACACTCATCTTCTCCTGGACCGGCCCTTGGCCCACCACGCGGTCTGTGAGCTTCACCCACGTCATTGTACACTTCATGCTGTCCATCTTTCATTTCAATCATTCTTGTGTGTGTGTGACAGCAGCTTATCGTGTTCTTAATTGGCACTGCCCTGATGTTCACTGTTGCCGAGCACTGATTTACGTGTGCCTTGACTGTTCTTCTACTCCTAGGTTAAGTTAGCTGGGTCTCACGTGGCCACCCATGGGATCTGAAGCTGGACCTGGCTGCTCGAGAAACATGCCAGCACATGTGTGTGTGTGTTTCACTGTTCAAATATTAAACCCACTTCGCATGCCCCGAGCCAGACAGGACAGAGAAATGTAGAAGGGATTGCAATGTGACCACAACCTGCAGGGGGGTGTTTTCCCCTTTCCCTCTTTCTGTTTCTCTGGCAAGAGCACAAGTAAAAAAGTTATACACACACACACACACACACACACACACAGTTTTTACCTTTTAGCTTCTAGCTTTAAGTCTGTTATATGTCTAAAATCAGTATTTATGTGAACTGAGAAGTGGGAGAGGGTGTTAAGTTGATTTTTACCATCTATTTACCCAGTTGTTTAATATTTGTTGCAATGAGTTTCCTTGCGCCATTAAATTGGTTTGGCACTTTGAAAAGTGGTTCACTGTGTCCACGTGGGCCTATCTCTAATCTTTCTATTCTGTTCCACGTATCTGCTCTTCCTTATGCCAGGAGCACACTGCCTTAATTATGTAGCTTTGCAGTACATTTTGAAATCATTAGTAAAGTTCTCTGAATTTATCTTTTTTAAAAAACATTATTTGGCTAATCTATATCGTTGTTTTACCATGTAAATTTTTAATGACATGTTTTGTGTTTTCTACAAAAACATTTTGAAATTTTGATTGGGATTTTTTTAATTTGTAAATAAGTTTTGGGAGACAACATCTTAACAATATTGAGTGTTTCAAGGATGAACATGAAATGCTTCTTCATGTGTAAGGCTTATTTAGCAATATTTTGTCATTTTAATGACAAATACTACTCATACTTTGTTAAGTTTATTTTTGTGTTTGAGAATATTAATATAAAGTGACTTTTGTTTTCAGAGGTTTTTGCGTGTGTGCTCGCCACAGAGAGAGAAAGAGACAGTGAGATAGAAAGTGAGAAATCACCACCCAGGGGGATGGCCATGCTGGAATCCCTTCTCCTCCATTTTCTTCCTAGGATCTTGGGCACGCATGCACACACACCCAGCGTGATTTTTCAAGGTGGGCCTATCTCTAATCTTTCTATTCTGTTCCACGTATCTGCTCTTCCTTATGCCAGGAGCACACTGCCTTAATTATGTAGCTTTGCAGTACATTTTGAAATCATTAGTAAAGTTCTCTGAATTTATCTTTTTTAAAAAACATTATTTGGCTAATCTATATCGTTGTTTTACCATGTAAATTTTTAATGACATGTTTTGTGTTTTCTACAAAAACATTTTGAAATTTTGATTGGGATTTTTTTAATTTGTAAATAAGTTTTGGGAGACAACATCTTAACAATATTGAGTGTTTCAAGGATGAACATGAAATGCTTCTTCATGTGTAAGGCTTATTTAGCAATATTTTGTCATTTTAATGACAAATACTACTCATACTTTGTTAAGTTTATTTTTGTGTTTGAGAATATTAATATAAAGTGACTTTTGTTTTCAGAGGTTTTTGCGTGTGTGCTCGCCACAGAGAGAGAAAGAGACAGTGAGATAGAAAGTGAGAAATCACCACCCAGGGGGATGGCCATGCTGGAATCCCTTCTCCTCCATTTTCTTCCTAGGATCTTGGGCACGCATGCACACACACCCAGCGTGATTTTTCAAGCCACTGTGTTCAGGACTTGAACTGTGGTCAGTTATGTGAGTCCAATGACGTAACCACTATGCCACTTCCTGGCCTCTAAAATTACTTTTTAAAATTTCATTTTCCAATTTTTTCTTCTAGTATATAGAAATACAGTAGACATATATATTAACCTTGTATTGTGTAACCTTTCTAAATTCATTTATTAACTCTAGGAGTTGCTTTGTATAGTTCTCGGGCTTTTCTACATATATATAAAATGATGTTATCTGTAAAGAGTTTATTCAAATTTTAGTGACTTTTATTTATTATTTATGTTTAATTTTAATGCATTTTGTTTGTTTATTTATTTTTCCTACTTTATTGCACAGTATAGAATCTCTAATACTGAGTAGAAGTGGCGAGAACAGACATCTTTCCTTATTTCTACCGTGGGGAGAAAATATATATATTTTTTATTGTGAATGGATGTTGAATTTGCCAAATGCTTTTCATGGGTCTATGGAGATGATAGTATGCTTTTTTTTATTATCTTATTATTATGATGAATTATCTAATTAAATAATTTGTAAACAAATTAAACCCAACTTTGCATTTTTGGGACAAACTCCAAGTGGACATGTGTATTATCTTTTTTATGTGTTACTATATTCATTTTGTGACTATTTTATTATATTTTATTAAGGAATTTTGTATCGGTGTTCCTGAAAGATATTGGCCTATAATTTTCTTTTCTTATGTCTTTGTCAGTTTGAGTATCAGGATTATGCTGACTATGTAAAGTGAGTTGGGAAGTATTCTCTCATCCTTTATTTTTCTGAATCAATCTGTGTAAGATTGATGTTATTATTTCTTGAAACATGTAATGAAATTAACAAGTGAGACCATCAGATACTAGTTTATCCTGTTGAAAAATTTTTATAAATGAAGTGTTTTAGTCTATTCGGTTGCTAATAAACTTAAAATACCCGAGTCTGTGTAATTCCTAAAGAATAAAGGTTTATTTAGCTCACGGTTTTGAATGTCCAAGGTCAAGAGGTCGCATATGGTGGGGATCGCCTAAGGTATTGCAGGAGTCACATGGCAAGAGTTTAAGCAGGGCCAAGTTATGTATCTGTATTTGTATGTAGTTTTATTCCCTCTCCTTATAAACCCACCAGGCTTCAGGCACGGGTTTCTCCTCTAATGACCTTAATCCTAATTGCCTTCCCCAAAGCCCCACCTTTCAACAGCATAATCTCATCAAGTCTCCTCTTAGTACCTTCATGATACAACCAAATTGCAACATAGGAATTTGGGGGGATATAGAAAAACCACAGCAAGAGTCAACCTCTTCAATAGCTAAAGAGCTGTTTAATTTTCTTGGGACCAGTAGCTAGCGTAATGGCTATGTCACTAGATGCCCATGTAGTCGACTGTGGCTCGAGCCCCGTACCCGGTGGCTTACACTCATGACGGGCGTGTGCACGTTCAACCAAATTGCAACATAGGAATTTGGGGGGATATAGAAAAACCACAGCAAGAGTCAACCTCTTCAATAGCTAAAGAGCTGTTTAATTTTCTTGGGACCAGTAGCTAGCGTAATGGCTATGTCACTAGATGCCCATGTAGTCGACTGTGGCTCGAGCCCCGTACCCGGTGGCTTACACTCATGACGGGCGTGTGCACGTTTGTGCCTGAGGTCCCAAGAGGAGAATGGAGGAGAAGGGATTGCGGCGTGGCCATCCTCCCTGGAGGGTGATTTCTCGCTTTCTGTCTCTCTGTCTCTCTCTGTCTTTCTGGCTAGTGCACACGCTCTACGGCAAAAACCTCTCCAAGAGCACATGCGCTCTATAACGAAAACCTCTCAACAAAAAAAAAAAAAAAAAGAGAACTGTTTAATTTTCTTCTGACAGCTGTTTCTCTTCATCTTAAATCACATTTTTTTCTCCTGTCTAGTAATATTTTTAAAAAATGTACACTGGACATGGCGAGTGCTCCACTGTAGAGATTTTGTATTATGTCATCTTCTTCTGAAGCATTTCTGTTCTGGCTGGCAGTTAAGTTGCTGGGTATCGACATTGAACTTGTGAAGTCTTTGCGGTTTGTTAGGACATACAATGTTTAATTTACTTTAGGGTGCACCCTTCCTTTTTTTTTTTTTTTTTTCCTTTTTGTTTTTGCTATAGGGTGCGTGTGCTCGCCAGACAGAGAGAGACAGAGAGACAGAAAGCGAGAAATCACCCCCCGGGGGCATGGCCACACCGCAATCCCTTCTCCTCCATTCTCCTCTCGGCATCTTGGGCACGCATGCACACGTGCCCGGCATGAGTTTTAAGCCACCGGGTCCAGGATGCGAACCGCGGTTGACTATGTGGGAGTCCAGCGACATAGCCATTACGCTAACTGCTGGTCCCGCATCCCTTCCTTTGAGAACATAGATTTTATTTTGTGAACTTGGTGAAAATCAAACCCTAGATTTTATCTCAGCAGCTGCAGTTGGGCCAGAGCTGAAATCTCTGCTCAGCTTCTACAAACTTCAGCCCTCCTTGGGCTTCATGATGTCCGCACTTACGCATGCACAGTTATCGTACAAAGATTTGAAGGTTTATATGCTGATTTCGAAACTCCCTGCTTAGAGGCGCTCTCCTTCCCAAGATGTTTCCCATTAAGTTCCAGCCTTGGGCTGGCAGCCTTGAGCTCCAGCCTCTGACACTTAAAACCAGAAATACAATGTTTTCCTGTTGAGCTCTGGGTTATCCGTGCCTTGCAGACAGTACAGTGTACTCAAGGGAAAAACCAATCAAATGTAAATTATACCCAGTGAGGTTATCTTCTTTCAGGGGTCAAACTTATTCCTGTTTTGGCTCATTTTTGGAAGCTCTCAAAGCTTTCAAATACTTAAAAAACAGTTTTTTTCATACATTAAAACTGTTTTATAGGGGAGAGTTAGTCTGATATAAGACAAGCTACTATAGCATTTCCACCACTGGACTTGGCACGTTACTTTTTTTTTAGATTTTTGCCATAGGGTGCATATGCTTGCCAGAGAGAGAGAGAGAGAGACAAAGTGAGAAATCACCCTCCAGGGGGATGGCCATGCTGCAGTCTCTTCTCTTCCATTCTCTTCTTGAGATTTTGGGCATGTATGCACACACACCTGGTGTGTTTTTCAAGCACCTGGGTCCAGGACTCTAACCATGCAGTCCATCACGTGGGACCCAGCTGTCTTAGCCTCCATGCCAGCTGCTGGCCCGTTCATAGTCTTGTATCCATAAAGCCACAACCTTTTTTACTTGCACTTCTCATTGACTCTAGACCAGCATTGCGTTGATGAGATAGCCACCAAGGTGTCGAAGGAGCAAGAACTAGCCTTGTCATTAGGCAAATCTGAGTTCAAATCCCGCTTCCCACGCCCACACGCTGTGAGACATAGGGCACGTTACTTAACCTCTCTGGGCCTTTGATTGCTCATCTTCAAAATAGGGACAGTAAGACCGAGTCCCTAGAGTTGTCCTGGCGATTAAACGAGATGAAGCATGCCAAGTACCTAGCACAGTACCAGGCATCGAGTAGACGCTCAGGACATTTTCCTGGGGGACTCTGAGAGGGCTGGGAAGCAGCGGTGGATGGCTGACTGACCCTTCACCGTGGATACTCTCAGACGTGGCTGGAAGTTCCTGGAGGGCAGACGCCTGACCACGGTGGAGGTCCAACCAGAGAGCTGTTGCTGTAAGGCCTCCTCCTTAATGTCAGCCTCCCTTGGCTACTCTTTACATAGCGTGGACCACCCGCTGGCTGTGTCTCCGTTATTCTGTGGTCTCACTGAAGGGAGACGTTGCTTGGGTTTTGTAACTCCGGTCACCAAGTTGGGCACTGCTTTCACACTTCATGGAGCTTTGAGGCGGAGGAGGACTTAGCGAGGGGGCAGCACGAGCCCAACCAAGTCCCCGCATGCTTGCTCTTGAGAGGGGCGGCCTGTTCGAGTGACTGCCGCAAGCACCAGTCTCCTGCCTACCCTGGGTGGCAGCTGGTGAGAAAGCCCTGATAACTCAGACAAATGTGGCTGACGCCAGAGAGGAGTCAAGGGCCTGGCTGCGACGTCTGGGGCCCGCGTGGTCTTGGACCTCGCCGTGTGTTTACAAGTTTCCCTTTGACAATTCCGTTTTGAAGATGGGCTTCATTAAAGGGCAATTATAGGTTAAGTAACTTGCTGGCTCACTGCCTAATGTGGAAAACTCGGCTGTGACAATCAGATAATTCTGAGATGAAGCAAGACAGCAATTGCTACTGAAAGCAGCAGCTTAGCAAGAGCATGAAAGACTCCCCAGCCATGACCTCATCCCGCTGCCCTGTCTGGGCAGGAAGTCTGAACTCAAGGGGCCAGCAGTCTCTGGGAACCTCTGGCATTGACGGTGACCTCTCCTGGGGGAGGACGCCATGGAAAGCAAAGTGCTCGTTTTCCCACTGGGGTGGAAAACGACGCCCCTCTGCTTATGGGGTTCCACTCTCGCAGAGGCTCCTGCTGGGTCTGAGGGGCCACCCAGCTGGTCCGTGCTGTGGCCTGCTTGTTCCTGGCTTGTCCCCAGCAGCACGCCTTTGCAGGCACTGCCACTGTCTCTCTCTTGCACATCTGTGTGAAGCTTCCCTGATGCGAAAGGCATGACCTGGCGCACTTTGAGTCAGATAAGAGTGTCAGAAAACCCTGCCCTACGTGCACAGGAAGTGCGGTTTATCGGCCCACGACAAGTGTGGAGGGCACTGGGCTCAGGTGTGGCCGCACCCAGGAGCATCACACAATGCCTCTCCTCTGCCGCTCCATCAGTTACAGCTCCAGGGCTCGGTCCACGCAGTGGCGAGATCACTTTCCATTTATTATGGTCGGTCGGGCAGAGGAAAGCCTTGCTTCCCAACACTTCCTGTAAAGGTCCCGATTGGACCTGACTGGACCCGTGTAAGTCATGTGACTGAGTAGACTCCGTGTCCTGATTGGATATTTAGATTTTTGCCACAGGGTGCATGCACTTGCTGGAGAGAAACAGAGAGAGAAAGCAAGAAACTACACTGCAGTCTGAGGTCCCTCCTCCATTCTCTCCTCGGGATTTGGGGCAAGGACGCACACACGCACAGTCTCTCTGCTTTTTCTTTTTCTTTTTCTTTTCATTCTTTTTTTTTCTTTCTTTTTTTTTTTTTTTTGAGAGGTTTTTGCTATAGGCCATGTGTGCTTGCCAGAAAGAGAGCGACAGAGAGATAGAAACCAAGAAGTCATCCCTGAGGGCGATGGCCACGCCGCAATCCCTTCTCTTCCATTTTCCTCTTGGGATCTTGGGCACGCACATACATGCGCCCGGCGTGAGTTTAAGCCACCGGGCCCGGGACTCGAACCCTGGTTGACTACATGGGAGTCCAGCAACATAGCCATTAGACCATCTGCTGGTCCCGCCCAGTCTAGTTTTCAAGCTGCCAGGTCCAGGACTCGAACTATGGAGTTGGCCATGTGGGATCCAGCACCTTACCAACCCGCTGGCTCACATACATTTTCTTTCCCACAGCCAGATGGGAGTCTTCCTGGGGACCAATGGCTTGAGGATGAAATAGGATGAAGGCCCTTCCACAGACAATCAGGGTGTTGTATCAACAAAGGAGAAATAAATATCTAGAAGCCAAAGAGCTAGCTTGAGTGGTAACTGAACACCCTAAACAGACTTTAGCCCCTCAGGCAGCAGTTCTGCAAAAGTGGTCTCCCCAGGGCAGCATCCCATCACCTGGAACTTGTGAGAAAGTCACGCTCTCAGCACCCATCAACCGAATGAGGCACTTTGAAGGGGCCCGGGAATCTGCATTCCACAGCCCTCCGGGCTATCCCGACACCCTGGGTATGGGACGCTCTGTCCCTCACCGCCGGCAGCCAGCATTCATTGCACGGTATAAGCAAAGAAATGCATGCACAGCGGGGCCTGTCTCCCTCCCTGGAAGGAGGCCCCTGCAGTTGCCTGGCCAATTCCAGCACCCTGCAGTCTTCCTTCCTTTGTTTCACTGCACACAGTAAGTCCTTAAAACAAGTCAGCAACGGCCACAAGAAATAAAGCCAGCAGAGCTGGTGCGTGCCCTCTGTTCCAAGCCCCGAGTTAAGTTCTGGTAGCCAAAGACGCGGCTGGTCTCTGCCCTTAGGAACCACAGACCGGCCATCATCAAGATTCAGACGAGGTTCAGGCAGAGGCGCATGGAGCTGTGGTAAGGGGTGGTTCTCATCCCGGGACCCCCTCTCCGTACGCCAGCGCTCGTACCTGTGATCTGGGTGGATCTCCATGTGAAGACCCTGCTGGCAACACCCCCTCCCTCCCTCTCTCCTTCATGGAATAAATACATGAACAGGGACTAGCAGATGGCATGATGGCTATGTCACTGGACTCCCATGGAGCCGATTGTGGTTCGAGTCCCAGACCTGGTGGCTTAAACTCACGCTGGGCACATGTGTGTGTGTGCCCAAGATCCCGAGAGGAGAATGGAGGAGAAGGGATTGCGGTGTGGCCATCCCCCCCTGGGGGGTGATTTCTCGCTTTCTGTCTCTCTGTCTGTCTCTGTCTTTCT
>NW_006198322.1:1249202-1252451 GCF_000334495.1 Tupaia belangeri chinensis | reverse complement strand
GAGTTAGTTTCTGTTAGCCAAAGACGCGGCTGGTCTCTGCCCTTAGGAACCACAGACCGGCCATCATCAAGATTCAGACGAGGTTCAGGCAGAGGCGCATGGAGCTGTGGTAAGGGGTGGTTCTCATCCCGGGACCCCCTCTCCGTACGCCAGCGCTCGTACCTGTGATCTGGGTGGATCTCCATGTGAAGACCCTGCTGGCAACACCCCCTCCCTCCCTCTCTCCTTCATGGAATAAATACATGAACAGGGACTAGCAGATGGCATGATGGCTATGTCACTGGACTCCCATGGAGCCGATTGTGGTTCGAGTCCCAGACCTGGTGGCTTAAACTCACGCTGGGCACATGTGTGTGTGTGCCCAAGATCCCGAGAGGAGAATGGAGGAGAAGGGATTGCGGTGTGGCCATCCCCCCCTGGGGGGTGATTTCTCGCTTTCTGTCTCTCTGTCTGTCTCTGTCTTTCTGGCGAGTGCACGTGCCCTATAGTGAAAACCTCTCCAAAATAAATAAATAAATAAGTAAATACATGCACAAACTTAAAACACAGTTCAGATAAATAAATACTGTGTACATGGACACCTCCGGGGAGTGCCGACAAGGAGAGCTGCTGCTGTCACGTGGGGATGTATGCAGAGGTTCGGTCAATGCAGGGAGGTGGGCAAGGCGGGAAGTGGGCCGTAGGAAGCCTCCGGAATGGCTGACGAACCGTCTGCCACCTACACTGCAGGGCCCAGGAAGGCCACCCCATTCTTGAAGTGGGACTGGCTCTCTGCTCCCTCTTGCCTACCGTGACACCGTCCTCCCCACAGCTGGTCAGATCCTGCTCCTCTGCCCAGACAGCTGTGGGCCTGCTTTATCCTACCCAGAGTTCCATCTGGGTAGCTACGGGGGTGGGTGAATCCGCCTTGGAGGCTGGACCTACCTCCCCAGGGCTCAGATCCTGGCCAGCGGCGAGGAAGGTGGGTGTCGACTCCTGAGATGAGGGCCCCCGAGCCAGCATGGGGGCATCGATTTCCTCATGTGTTCGCTCGCTAGCCACACATTCCCTGTGGGCGAGGGCCTGGTGCGGGTGCTGGGACCTCAGACGCACTGTGTGCTAGATGCCAGTTAACGCTAGGCGTCGGAGATTTTCAGATGGGAAAGCTGAGGCCAGACCCAAGGCACACACGGGGTCAGAGGCCTGGCCGAGACACACCCACACCCCCACCAGCAGTGAGGGACTGATTCTGAGAGGACCCGAGCCTCAGCTAGCAGGAGAAGGCCAGGACAGGGCCGTGGGCTGAGGGCTGCATCAGGGGCCAGGAGAGCCTAGGGGCGGCAGGCGGTCTCCATGAGTGGGGCGAAACCCAGACGGTTCACAGAGCACAGGCTCCCGGAGTCTGGGCCTGAGGAAGAGCAAAGAGCAAGGGCCCTTCATTGTGAGGCTGGGCATCGTGGTCAGGCGCTGGGCAGGCTGGGGTGTGGCCTTGGAGAGATGCGGGTGTGGGCCCGAGGCTGAGGTGCAAAGGCCAGCCTGCAAGGTCCCAGCCCCACTTGCAGAGGCCTCTGCTGGTCCTGGGCTGGACCGGGGAGTGGGCCAGCTCTGGAGGTGGAAGGGCGGACCAGTGGCCAGCATGGCTGCCCCCCAGCTCCTGGCGCTCTTCACGGCCTTGGCAAGGCAACCTCCACCACGCACCTGGCACGCGCGGAGACCGCGCTGGTGGTCTTGGGAAGTCTGAGCACTAAGGGTGTCTCCATAGCACAGGCGAGAGACAGGCACGGAAAGGGTTCGTTTTTATTCTCTTTATGTTCTTATGTAAGGGCCACGCAGCTAGCGAGACGTAGAGCTGGACTCGAACTGAGAAGGCTTGATTCTAAGACCCACATCTTGATAGAATTCTCCCTTCCTTTTCATGGTCTAATTTTCTTTTCTTTTTTTCTTTTTCTAGAGAGGTTTTTGCTACAGGCACATGCGCTCACTGGAAAGACAGAAAGAGACAGAGAGACAGAAAGCAAGAAATCACCCCCCCCCCAGGGGGGATGGCCAGGCCGCAATCCCTTCTCCTTCATTCTCCTCTCAGGATCTTGGGCACGCACGCACACGCGCCCGGCGTGAGTTTAAGCCACTGGGTCCAGCACTCGAATGGCGGTCAACTACATGGGAGTCCAGTGACATAGCCATTACACCAACTGCTGGTCCCTATGTTCTAGTTTTCTCATTTCGCATTTTCCAACACACACAAAAACAGAGGAAGCAGTGACACTGATCCCCAGCGGACCCGGCCTCCCGCTCTCATATCTAGAGTTTGCAATCTTGTTTCGTCTGTGGCCCCCTGTGTTGTTGGAAGGGCCTGGAGTATTTAAGCAGATCACAGACCATGTCTCTTCTACCCTAATCTCTGCTGTCTGTGTATCTAACAGATAAGCATATTCTTCTTCCACGTAACTGTTATGCCATTACCACGCCTCACAGAATCCACAGGGACTTCAGGAATGACCGCCCAAAGCCACGCGTCCAGAGCAGACATCTTTTTACCGTCGGTTCGTTCACATCGGAACCCCACCAAGATGCACATGTTGCAGTCCGCCGCCGTGTCACTTGGGTCTCTTCAGTTCGGAAGTTTCCCTCCCCCTTCCCGCTGCCGACCCGCCTCTCCTGTTCTAGCCCGAAAGGCAGTGGGTTCAAGGTCTGTGTCGGGGACGGGAGGAACCCGGACTAGAATGCCACCAGCTCTCTGTCGTCCCTGCTCTGCCGACAAGCTAGACCCCTCTCTTATTTTTTCTCTTCTATTTTCGAACTAGCAGGGAAGTTAGCAAGAACGGGCATCCTCCAGCGCTGGGAGTTCTCAGGATATAATTCACTTTAATCTTTTAAGCATTTGACAGTATTTGCTCGAAAGAAGGAGCAACAAGTACATAATTATTGCACTAATTAAGCTGCCAAACACACAAGCGTGCGGCAAGAGCACCTTTGAAACGGGAGCCCACGACGCATTAGCATCTGCTGTAAGCTTATTAATCACCTAACAGGCAATTAGCAAGCTGTTACTGTTTGAGGCTGCTATGTAAATAAATTCTTGGGTTAATTTCTTCCTCTGATAATAAAGAAAACATTATGAAAATTAGCTAAGCGACAATGTAAATGATCTTCACTGTTAATTATATGACAGCCTTACATATGCAAGGACCCAGCGCTGATAAGGGCCGGCTCCCTCCCTCCCGTTGCCCACCCCCAGCCCCCCCCCTTCGCCGGGCTGCGTTACAATCA
>NW_006198322.1:1243978-1248909 GCF_000334495.1 Tupaia belangeri chinensis | reverse complement strand
CCCTGTGGCACCTGCAGACAGGCCCCTGGCCCACCCCTCTGGTCGGAGTGTGGATGAGGCAGAGACCAGCCCTGGTGCTAGGGCCGCGAACCTGTCCCAGAGCCTGCCCCACTGCTCAGTGGTGCGACCTTGGACAGGTGGCTCAGCTCCCCTCAGCCTCGCTTCTTATCTAGGGAGGAGGGTGACAGCACCTGCAGGGTCCCCGTGAGCAATTTCCCGGGCTGGTGCTCGTGACGGCCTCGGTCCAGAGCCTGCCTGAGGTCAGCACCCAACACATGCTCCCTGCAAGGATCACTGATGTGTCATCCAAACAGACACCCACCAGTGCCAGCCACATGCCAAGGACGACAGACCAAAAGAGAGACTCCGGCTTGCCAGCATGCGACGGGTGAGCCAGGGCAGGGAGTCGAAATAGCTAGCCCGTCAGGCAGCAAGACCCCAGTCAGAGCCAGAGGAGGTAGAGAGTCGAGGACCGACAGCTGCAGGAAGACCGGGGAGGAGAAGGCAGGCCCCCTCCCGGGAGAGGGTCTTGGGCGTCGTTCTGGCTCTCAATGAGGCCCGTGACATCACGTGACGGAGAGAGGATGGGCTTGGATCAGACGGTGAGCCTGTCTTCCTTGAAGAAAACTCGGGGCTGGGGGCCAGCAAGTGGCCTTGTGGTTAAGGCACTGGATCCCACATAGCTGACTCTGCAGTTCAAGCCTTGGACCTGGTAGCTTGAAAAACAAACCAGGTGTGCGTGAGAGCATGCCGGAAATCCTGAGAAGAAAGTGGAGAAGTCGGTTGTGGCATGTGCGTCCCCCTGGGGGTGATTTCCCACTTTCCCTCTCTCAAGTGAGTGCATGTCTCCTGTGGCAAAAGTTTTTAAAAAAGAAAGCAAGAAGCAAAGTCAGGGTTGGGCAGTGGCGTGGTAGTAATGTAGCCAGACCCACATGGGAAGGCCCTGGGTTCGTGCCCCGGAGTCTCTCTATACACACCAGTGCACATGGGTGCCCTTGACCCAGGCCGGCTGAGGCCAGGTTGGGAGGGGATCCCGGCATGGGGAGTCTGTTAGGGTGCCTGTCTCTTTCTCTGTCTCCTTTCTGTTTCTCTCTCTTTCGTGAAAGAAAGAAAGAAATCTTAAAGCAAGCTAGCTAGCTCGCTCGCTGTGTGCCATGAGGTTGGTCTCCACCTTGGTTGTGGGGATGGAGCTTAGCGATGCCCAGCACAGGGCCCAACGCAGGCTGGACACATGGTGAGATGGCCTCTAAACCCCGGGATGGACGGCAGACCAGGAAGGCTGCTGGGAGAGAAGGGCCGGCTCCCCCCCTCCCGTTGCCCACCCCCAGCCCCCCCCCTTGGCTGGGCTGCTTTAAAATAAAAGTGTTGACACAGGTATTGGGGGGGCTTCGGGGACTGAGTCACAGCTGTTGGCTTGCAGCTCGCCCAGAGCAACTGCCGTCTCTGCACACTGGGATGCGTTCTCTTCTGAGCCTGCACTGGCCTTGGGCTGAGCCTGAACCCCGGCTGGCGGCGGGGAGCAGAGAAGGGGTGCAGAGACAGGCCTGGGTGCCTCCCTGCCCAATGGCTTCCTGTTCCCAGAGACTTTCCTATAGTGCGAACTAAGCCTCTTGTCCCACACAGCTCATGTCACTGTCATCCGCAGGTGACCTGTAGGTACGGCTGTGCCTGTGGCATCTGCAGACAGGCCCCTGGCCCACCCCTCTGGTCGGAGTGTGGATGAGGCAGAGACCAGCCCTGGTGCTAGGGCCGCGAACCTGTCCCAGAGCCTGCCCCACTGCTCAGTGGTGCGACCTTGGACAGGTGGCTCAGCTCCCCTCAGCCTCGCTTCTTATCTAGGGAGGAGGGTGACAGCACCTGCAGGGTCCCCGTGAGCAATTTCCCGGGCTGGTGCTCGTGACGGCCTCGGTCCAGAGCCTGCCTGAGGTCAGCACCCAACACATGCTCCCTGCAAGGATCACTGATGTGTCATCCAAACAGACACCCACCAGTGCCAGCCACATGCCAAGGACGACAGACCAAAAGAGAGACTCCGGCTTGCCAGCATGCGACGGGTGAGCCAGGGCAGGGAGTCGAAATAGCTAGCCCGTCAGGCAGCAAGACCCCAGTCAGAGCCAGAGGAGGTAGAGAGTCGAGGACCGACAGCTGCAGGAAGACCGGGGAGGAGAAGGCAGGCCCCCTCCCGGGAGAGGGTCTTGGGCGTCGTTCTGGCTCTCAATGAGGCCCGTGACATCACGTGACGGAGAGAGGATGGGCTTGGATCAGACGGTGAGCCTGTCTTCCTTGAAGAAAACTCGGGGCTGGGGGCCAGCAAGTGGCCTTGTGGTTAAGGCACTGGATCCCACATAGCTGACTCTGCAGTTCAAGCCTTGGACCTGGTAGCTTGAAAAACAAACCAGGTGTGCGTGAGAGCATGCCGGAAATCCTGAGAAGAAAGTGGAGAAGTCGGTTGTGGCATGTGCGTCCCCCTGGGGGTGATTTCCCACTTTCCCTCTCTCAAGTGAGTGCATGTCTCCTGTGGCAAAAGTTTTTAAAAAAGAAAGCAAGAAGCAAAGTCAGGGTTGGGCAGTGGCGTGGTAGTAATGTAGCCAGACCCACATGGGAAGGCCCTGGGTTCGTGCCCCGGAGTCTCTCTATACACACCAGTGCACATGGGTGCCCTTGACCCAGGCCGGCTGAGGCCAGGTTGGGAGGGGATCCCGGCATGGGGAGTCTGTTAGGGTGCCTGTCTCTTTCTCTGTCTCCTTTCTGTTTCTCTCTCTTTCGTGAAAGAAAGAAAGAAATCTTAAAGCAAGCTAGCTAGCTCGCTCGCTGTGTGCCATGAGGTTGGTCTCCACCTTGGTTGTGGGGATGGAGCTTAGCGATGCCCAGCACAGGGCCCAACGCAGGCTGGACACATGGTGAGATGGCCTCTAAACCCCGGGATGGACGGCAGACCAGGAAGGCTGCTGGGAGGGGCTGGCCCGAGAGCCTGCAGGTCCCGGAGCCACCAAGGGCCTGTACCACACTGGAGTGTGCCCGTCACCCCAGGTAGTCCCCGTGCCCTGGTGATAGCACGCACCACCCACTCTGCAGCGTCCGAGAACACGCATCTGCCGCTCGGGCACCTTGCAGGACATGGCCTTTTCCCACCTAACTGTGCTACGCATCCTTGACCGCCCCTCCCATGCCCGCCCACCCTGCCTCTGGTAACCACGTGTTAACTACCAGGTTTAAGCAAGCCGCCATGACTATGGACTTCAGACCTCACATTGGCATGATAAAAGCATTCCACGTTATTTGCCAATGAAACAGCATAGCAAAATAATGACATAACTAGCTTAAAGAATCCCCTCCCTGCCTTCCATACTATTAAAAAACAAGAAAAACAGTAAGTTGTTTGGAGCCAGCAGGTGGTGTGGTGGTTAAGGTGCTAGACGTCCACACACTTTACCACGGTTCGAGTCCCAGACCCGATGGCTTGAAAATTATGCCAGGCACTCATCCTAGAGGAGAATGGAAGAGAAGGAATTTCGGCAGGGCCATCTCCCCTGGGGGCTGGTTTCTGTCTGTCTGTCTCTCCCCAGCAATCCCATGCTCCCTTATGGCAAAAACATAAAAAAAAGAAATTAAAAAATAGAAGTTGTCTGGATGGCGGTATCCCCTTTAACCAGGTCTTGGCACTTACCCGCATACACAACATTTTCCAAAGTCGTCCTATAGACACTCGATGGGTATGAAAGGCTTATGGTCAGCCGGAGACACCCAGTTAAGCAGGCTTCTTTCCTGCAGGACTTTCTGGAACACCAGGGCTAATAGCTTCCATACTGAAGAGCCCCTACGATCAGTAAGACCAGTAATCTATGTTCTCAGGGGCCAGCGGTGCTTTCTCTTGTTCCCCGGAGATACACATAGCCCTGGCCCTGCATAAAGACACGGCCCTGTTGCCCGTGAGCAGCAGGAGATAGCTACCAGGCCCACATGGGAGGTCCTGTATAACCCAAATCTGGAGGTGACCTGGAAGGCCATCAACAAGAGTAAATAAACTGACGTGATCATACAATAAAATATTGTGTAATCTACAGCATTTAACAATGACACGGACGAATTTCAAAAACGATGGTGAAGACTAAAAACTATTGAAATGATGCCAGTTCCAGAGAGCACGTGTGTCTCTACGTCCTTCAGTACCATTTATATGAAAGCTCAAAGACGTGTGTAGCGATACACCGCTTTTTAAATGATTTAGTTCATTATTATTTATTACTTTGTGTTTTTTAAAATTTGCTCAGGAGAGAGAGAAGCGAAGGGAGAAAGTAAGCGGTGAGGTCTGGGACTCGAACCGCAGTTGGCCTGCTCTCCACCCACCACGCCAGCCGCTGGCTCCATAACACACTGTGTAAGGAGATGTGTAACTTTTCATCTTCTCTCTCTCTGCCTCCTTTTCAATGTGTATGCATAACTGCAAAACTAAAATGAAAAGCAAGAAAATAAACACTAAATTCAACATTGTGGTTATTCTTGGTAGGGAATGGGAACACGAGGGATTTCTCAGGTATTAATAGTAGACTTTTGGGTTTTTTTGGGGGTGGTGGTTTATTGTCATGTGCGCTCAGCAGAGAGAGACAGACAGTGAGAGGGAACATGATAAATCATCCCTGGGTGGATGGCCATGGTGCAACCCCTTCTCCTCCCTTCTCCTCCTGGGATCTTGGGTATACCCATACATGTGCCCAATGTGATTTTCAAGCTAACAGATCTGGGATTCGAACTGTGGTCGACCATGTAGGAGTCCAGCACCTTAATCACTACACCACCTGAGGGACCCAATAGCAGTCTGTTTCTTTAAGCTGGCTCAGTGGGTGTTTTTCTATTTTTGTGCCTTTTATTATATGTGTGTGTGTGTGTGTGTGTATGTGTGTGTGTGTGTGTGTGTGTGTGTGTGTGTGTGT
>NW_006198322.1:1234818-1243223 GCF_000334495.1 Tupaia belangeri chinensis | reverse complement strand
AGCGTCTGAGAACACGCATCTGCCGCTCGGGCACCTTGCAGGACATGGCCTTTTCCCACCTAACTGTGCTACGCATCCTTGACCGCCCCTCCCATGCCCGCCCACCCTGCCTCTGGTAACCACGTGTTAACTACCAGGTTTAAGCAAGCCGCCATGACTATGGACTTCAGACCTCACATTGGCATGATAAAAGCATTCCACGTTATTTGCCAATGAAACAGCATAGCAAAATAATGACATAACTAGCTTAAAGAATCCCCTCCCTGCCTTCCATACTATTAAAAAACAAGAAAAACAGTAAGTTGTTTGGAGCCAGCAGGTGGTGTGGTGGTTAAGGTGCTAGACGTCCACACACTTTACCACGGTTCGAGTCCCAGACCCGATGGCTTGAAAATTATGCCAGGCACTCATCCTAGAGGAGAATGGAAGAGAAGGAATTTCGGCAGGGCCATCTCCCCTGGGGGCTGGTTTCTGTCTGTCTGTCTCTCCCCAGCAATCCCATGCTCCCTTATGGCAAAAACATAAAAAAAAGAAATTAAAAAATAGAAGTTGTCTGGATGGCGGTATCCCCTTTAACCAGGTCTTGGCACTTACCCGCATACACAACATTTTCCAAAGTCGTCCTATAGACACTCGATGGGTATGAAAGGCTTATGGTCAGCCGGAGACACCCAGTTAAGCAGGCTTCTTTCCTGCAGGACTTTCTGGAACACCAGGGCTAATAGCTTCCATACTGAAGAGCCCCTACGATCAGTAAGACCAGTAATCTATGTTCTCAGGGGCCAGCGGTGCTTTCTCTTGTTCCCCGGAGATACACATAGCCCTGGCCCTGCATAAAGACACGGCCCTGTTGCCCGTGAGCAGCAGGAGATAGCTACCAGGCCCACATGGGAGGTCCTGTATAACCCAAATCTGGAGGTGACCTGGAAGGCCATCAACAAGAGTAAATAAACTGACGTGATCATACAATAAAATATTGTGTAATCTACAGCATTTAACAATGACACGGACGAATTTCAAAAACGATGGTGAAGACTAAAAACTATTGAAATGATGCCAGTTCCAGAGAGCACGTGTGTCTCTACGTCCTTCAGTACCATTTATATGAAAGCTCAAAGACGTGTGTAGCGATACACCGCTTTTTAAATGATTTAGTTCATTATTATTTATTACTTTGTGTTTTTTAAAATTTGCTCAGGAGAGAGAGAAGCGAAGGGAGAAAGTAAGCGGTGAGGTCTGGGACTCGAACCGCAGTTGGCCTGCTCTCCACCCACCACGCCAGCCGCTGGCTCCATAACACACTGTGTAAGGAGATGTGTAACTTTTCATCTTCTCTCTCTCTGCCTCCTTTTCAATGTGTATGCATAACTGCAAAACTAAAATGAAAAGCAAGTAAATAAACACTAAATTCAACATTGTGGTTATTCTTGGTAGGGAATGGGAACACGAGGGATTTCTCAGGTATTAATAGTAGACTTTTGGGTTTTTTTGGGGGTGGTGGTTTATTGTCATGTGCGCTCAGCAGAGAGAGACAGACAGTGAGAGGGAACATGATAAATCATCCCTGGGTGGATGGCCATGGTGCAACCCCTTCTCCTCCCTTCTCCTCCTGGGATCTTGGGTATACCCATACATGTGCCCAATGTGATTTTCAAGCTAACAGATCTGGGATTCGAACTGTGGTCGACCATGTAGGAGTCCAGCACCTTAATCACTACACCACCTGAGGGACCCAATAGCAGTCTGTTTCTTTAAGCTGGCTCAGTGGGTGTTTTTCTATTTTTGTGCCTTTTATTATATGTGTGTGTGTGTGTGTGTGTGTATTTGAGAAGTCTTCAATAAGTTCATGAAAAATATACATTATGAAAAACCACACGTGGGTTTCAAAGTGTTTTGTATCAAAGTAAACTCATATTTTAATTCCATTTTTCCATGACCTTTTTCTTTATTCACGATAGCGCGTGTGAGAGTACGAGAGGCCAGAGGTCAGAGCCCCAATAAGAGACTGGACCCCCTCCACAGGATCGGGTCAGCCACAACCCCCCCCCTCCAGGCCTCCAGCCCATGCAGTCTTAGGCCCTTGTGCACATGCCCAGATGTCTCAGGCTGATGGGGCCAGGGATTCGAACTGCAGTAACCACATGGGAACCATCTTCCCTTGAGCACTATGACCGCACCACCGAGCCAGCCGTCCGTGAGCTTTGTGAGGTACCCGCATATGTGTGCCTATCCTAAACACAGATAAAAATTCTGTGTACATGTGCTAAATACATTTGCATAGATGCTAAATATGTTTGCATGCATTGTTTGTATATTTGGAACATTTTATATTAAAATTTTAAGTCAAGAAAAATAGACGACATGAGACTAGTAGGTGGCATGGTGGTCAGAGTGCTGGGCTTCTACATGGTTGACCGCAGTTTGAGTCCTGGACCTGGCAGCTTGCTTTCTCACTTTCTCTCTCTGGTGAGAGCACGTGCCCTACAGCAAAACTTAAAAAATAAAAATAATAAAATAAAAGTAATGTTTTTAAAAGGCAACATATAATTAATAGAAAAGAAAATGTAAATGGCTCCTAATTATGTGAAAAGAGGCCCGACCTCACTTATAACTTAGAATATAAGGCTTAGGGACCAGCGGTTAGCATAATGGCTATGTCGCTGGACTCCCACGTAGCCGACCACAGTTCAAGTCCTGGACCCAGTGGCTTAAACTCACACTGGGCGCATGTGCGTGCATGCCCAAGATCCCGAGAGGAGAATGGAGGAGAAGGGATTGCAGTGTGGCCATCCTTCCTGGGGGGTGATTTCTCACTTTCTATCTCTCTGTTTCTCTGGCGAGTGCACGTGCCCTGTAGCAAAAACCTCTTAAAAAAAAAAAAAAAGAATATAAGGTTTAAAACCCCACTGAACTATCATCTGCTCCCTCTCACACTGGCCAAGATCAAAAGTGTGATAATGCGCTAGATTGGCCGAGACAGAGAGATACGGGCACACTCCTAAACTGCTGGTGGAAGTGAGGTTGGCATGGCCTCCCTGGAAGGAATTTCACAACATCGCTCAAAACTGCAAATGCATATTCCCTTCGATCCGACATTCCGTCTCTAGGCAGTTAGCCTTACAGATGAACTCCCAGGGTTCCGAAATGACTTATGTCCACAGATATTCATTGCCATAGTGACTCCAATAGCCAGAGATTACGAGCCCCCGGAATGTGCAGTAATGGGACATTCAGATAAATTATGGCTCATCAGCAAGAAGAAGTGCATGCAGCAATTCGAAGGCACAGCCAGCTCTGTGTGTCCAGATAGAGAGCTCTAAGCTCATTGTTCCGTAAGAAGGGCCGCGCGGTTCAGGACGTGCCCACTCGGGTGAAAGTGCGTGCGTGCGTGCATGACCTGACTCACAGCCGTGCGTTCATAAGCAGGTACGTTCACCTGTGCATGTGGACTCTTGAAGACTCGTAGGAAGCCTTCCGGTGGGGGCCCAGGGCAGCCCAGGGGGGAAGGCTGACTTGCCGCCCACGCACTCCACAGGTCGGTCCCCTCTGGCCCATTCTGCCTTACCGTCTCTGCTCCAGCCTCAAGCAGTGCGCAGCTCTGCACGGGCACCACCCCTACACAGAGGAGCCCCCAGCCCTCCTGGCCCTGCCGCTGCCTTCTCCCAGGGGAGCATCCCCGTGGACAGTGCCACCACAGGACCCCACCTCATGCCCACGCGTGCCCAGCCCGGATGTGGGGAGCACTGATTGAGCAAACCCTCTGCAATCAGAAACAGGGCCTGGTGGGACTCTCTCCCACCTGTCCCCTGCGACGGCGATCCTGGGACAGCGAAGTACAGCTTCTTGGGGAACGGTCCCTTGGGATCCAGGAATCAGATGCACTTAGCTGCCACCAGCTTGGTGCCACATCCCTGGTGGGCGTCCCCCCCACATCCCCCATCTTCCACTTACTCGTCATCCTCCTCCCCCCCACCCCCCACTCACAGCTCACCTCCCTGCCAGGACCTCACTTCCTAATCAAGAAATAGTATCCAAGACCCTGCTTTCTACAGGGCTCAAAGACCAGTCCTTTCATACTCCTGTGGCATGTGAACTAAGATGCATATGACACATCACATATATGTAGCATGTGTCACAATTAGCATGTGTGTGGAAACTGCTAACGTGAGCGCTGACTCTCAGCAGGGGCCAGAGTACAGCACACACGGTCCTGTTCCTCTCACTCCGGGCTCTGCTTCAGGTAGCACCAGCCAACCTGCCGGCATTCCGTGGGGACGGCTGGGACAGAGCCACGCACGGTACCTGAGCCCCAGCTCTGCCCTCGGGGCCCCGGCCAGCCTCAGCCTTTCCTCATGACTACCCCTCGGGAAGCCGGAAGCCCACTCACGTTCCTCATGCCTCTTTTCCTAGTGAAGGGCCTTCCCTCCCTTTGACGAGGGTCTGACAGACTTCCCCGCCCCATCAGCCTCCCCAGCTGAGCCCCTCTCTGTGGTCTCTAAACCTCGATGTGCTTTTTAATCGGAGACACCTGGAAATAAGCACCCTCTTAGAAAGGAGCTGATGAGAGCAGACTGAAATGCGGCGTCACGCTCAGGCTCTGCCCCGGCTGTGTAAGGGGGAGGCTCCCGGGTCAGTGCCGTATCGCCCCTGGCTCCTATCGACCCGCGGCAAAGAGACGCCCCCAACAGACACCCCGGCCTTCACAGGCCAGCCGCGAGCAGCTGCCCTCATCCTGTGCTGGGCCACGGATGTTCCTGGACCCGAACACGAAGCGCACACTCCTCCTGTAACTGTCCGGCCTGAGCTGGCAGAGTCCTGTGAACCAGAGCGCTCAGCACAGCGCAGGGAGCAGAGACCCAGCCTCTCAGCTGGCTGACTCACTCACCCTGCGGCTCTGCACAGCGCTCTCTGACGGTGAGCAGGGGTGATCTGGAGGGGCTCCCCCACCTGACGCTCTCTCCCAGCCCCGCGATGCACCTGCTGTCTCTGTCTGCGTGCGCCAAGCAGAGCTGCTGACACAGAGAACTGCGGGGCCCCCAACGACCTCCCGTCGGCTGAAGCCTAGCTGTCTGTCAGTGTTCTGGCTGGGTTTGTTCAATAGCTACGTGACCCTGGGAACGGGCCTGTCTTTTCTCCTCGTTGGCTCCTACTGGGCACACCCTGTCCCGGGGTCTGGCCTCGAATCTCAGCAGGGCACGCGCTTGTTCCTTCGCTCCCCTCAGCCCTGCTGCGGCCGTGGCTCGCCACGTCCCCTGCCCTTTTCATGCCCGGCTCCTCACGTGACTCCACGGCCTCAGGAATTCCACATGCCCTTTGTGACCACAGGACTGCCCCTGCTGGTCCCTGGTGCTCTGCCGGGGCGTCCCCGCGGGGCAGGCCTCCGAAGAACTCCATGTTAACGTGCGTTGATTTCAGATTGAAGGAAGCAGCCCTCCCACTGGTTAGCCCTGGTCTGAGGCTGGGAGCTGGGTTTAATTCCATCCTCCGTGTTTCCGAGCCTAGTCCCACTGAAAGGTCACTCCGAGCACCTAGGGAAGTCTCATACGGCCACCGGGACACAGCTCCGGGAGCGCTGAGACGGAAATGAAAAGTGAGTAATGTGTTTGTTAGGTTTGGGCCACAGAGCATATAAACTTAGTGGGGACAGACAGATACAGAGAGAGGAAACGAGAAAGCACCCCCGCGGGCATGGCCACGCCACAATCCCTTCTCCTCCATTCCCCTCCTGGGGTTTGGGCACGCACGCACGCGCCTGGAATGCGTTTCAAGCCAGGTCCAGGACTGGAACTGCAGTCGGCCATGCGGGAATCCAAGTGCCTTACCCACCACACCACCTGCTGGCCCCGTAAAATCAAATTTGTAATCAAAACCCTGGAAATTTCTCCTCTAACTGACTTATGTAAGTGAAAAAATAACAGAAGCAGGCTAAAGAGAAAGCCAGCGGAGGTTCGTGTCTGGGAGATGGACAGAACGCCCTCGCTGAGCGTGGAGGGCAAAGGCGGCAGCCTAGGCAGTCCCCCTGGCACAGGGCGGCCTTCACCTCGGGCTGCTCCCTTCCGTGCGGGGCCTTGGCCTCAGCCTTCAGGGCTCAGAGCTGGAGGGCTGCGTGGCGACCGGCCAGGTACCCTGGTTTACAGAGGAGGACACCTCGGCCCAGGGACGGGGAGGAGGGGCAGCTGGTGGCACAACCACTGTCAGCTCCTCGTTCTCCCACCAGGGGACACTTGTGAAGTGACAATGACAATGCTATCTGGTGACAGTCACACCGAGGGCTTGCTGAGCTGCCACTGTTCTGCCACAGAATTCTCACCACACCCTGGTAGGGAGGGACGACTGTTCTTCCAAGTTACACACGGGACACAGACAGAGCTCGTGGCTTACTGGAGGTCACAGTGAGTAGGCGCAGGGCAGGGCTCCCAGCCCGGTAGCTGGCCTCTCTGCTCTGGTTCCCAGCTCCCCTCTCCATGACCTGAGAGGCTGCAGGCCCTACAGGACCCTGAGAAGGAAAGACCCTGGGACAGAGGCCCCTGGCCTCCCTGCTGCCCGCCATCCCCCTCCCCAGAATGGTTGATGTGGGTCCTCCATTCAGCCTCCTCCAGGGCTCCCCGCTGGCAGGAGTCAGGTCTCCCCTGGCCCCCACCCCACCGGGGTGCCAGTCTGTATCTGGCCGTCCCCTGTCTTCCAGCCAGGCAGGCCCCGGCCATCTTGCGGCCCACCGAGCTCCCTGGCTGCTCAGAGGCCACACAACTGCTGTCCGTCAGCCCGGAACCCCCTTCCCCGGGGTTTTACTCGGGTCTCCAACATGCCACCTGTCAGAGAGGTTTTGCTGGGCTGTCTGACACTGGCCTCTTCCTCACCAATGCTGTCCCCTTTCCCCAGCCCTGCGTGTCCCCTTGGCGATGGACTCACGACCTGATGCAAACCTGGTGGTCCCCCTCCCTCATCCCCCACTGTAAGGGCAGGGTGTTCACTCACCGCTGTCCTGCTGCCTGGTGAGGGCCTGGTCTGTCTCCGCCCACCTTTCCTGATGTTGGTTGGGTGGGGTTCAGGCCCCCCACCTCTCCCTCCCCGTGACAGGCTTGGCGTGGTCAGGAGGCAGCCGCCTCTGCGTCTGGTTGTCCTGGTCTATCCCACCACCCCTCCTCTGGGAGCTGAGTCCTGGGAGCGGGCAGGAAAGCGAAGAGCCAGCCTCCAGCCAGGCAGTCAGGGACTCCCTCATCAGGATGCTCAGAGCAGGCCAATGGCAGACCCAGGTCAAAGAGGGGACCGGCCCTGCAGGCTAACCAGGTCCCTGGCTGCTGCCGGCCTAGTGCAGAGCCAGGGGCCAAAGCCCAGCTCAGGAGCCAGACCTCCTGCTGCCGGGTGATCAGGGCACCTGCCTGTCCCTGCTCACTAGCCTGCCTCTCCGACATGACACTGGGGGACGCACAGAGGAGGCGCCTGGCAAGGAGAGCCACAGGGTCGGCAGGGCACAGACCCACCAGGTCCTCCCTCCTGCTCAGCCCTAGGATGCCTGCCTCCCCTCCCTCCCCTTCTGCTCACACACTCCCGTCCACACTCCCGCTCTTACCTGGAGCTACTGGCCTACCGAGGCCTCCCAGCTGGTGTTCTCCACCCCAGGCCCACGCCAACGTGCACTCCACTAGCCAGAGTTCTCTGGATGCTTGTGCCTGGCTGCAGGAGCCCCAGGTGGGGGCAGCACTGGGCCTCCACCAAAGCCAGGCTGGGAGGAAGACCCGCGGGCAGTAGGGCCTTTTGTCTGTTTGGTGGGGATACAGTTCACACCACATCCAGTGCTCTGTAAGGGATGACAGGTGGCATTCAGTGCAGTCGCCATGTGCCACGGCCTTCTTGCCCGGGCCCAGGTGGCCCGCACTGGGAACCTCACGCCCTGTCAGCAGTGCCCGGTCCTCCTTCCAGCTCTGCAGCACTCCGCCTCCTGGTAGTGCCCGTCCTCCCTCCAGCCCTGCAGCACCCCGCTCCCTGGCAGTGCCCCGTCCTCCCTCCAGCCCTGCAGCACCCCGCTCCCTGGCAGTGCCCCATCCTCCCTCCAGCCCTGCAGCACCCCACTCCCTGGCAGTGCCCCATCCTCCCTCCAGCCCTGCAGCACTCCGCTCCCTGGCCTGGCACTTCTGCCCGAGGCAGAGATGGCGTTGACGTGAGGTCGCACAGTGTGGCTGTGCGTCTGGCTTCTGGGGGTCTGCAGCACGTTCCGGGGTGCGTCCTGCTGGCAGCTCTCAGCACCTCGCCCCTCACAGCTGAGTCGGGTTCCCCAGCACCTGTCCCACTGTGCTGGGCTGCCCTGGAGCAGGCAGGTGGGTGCAGGCCTAGGTGGAAGGAATTGGAGGGCAGGAGGGGAGGGGCTACAAAGAGGGAAGGAGTTTAGGGGAGGAGGGAGGGAAAGA
>NW_006198322.1:1210262-1234798 GCF_000334495.1 Tupaia belangeri chinensis | reverse complement strand
AAGAGGAGAGAAGGAGAGAGGGGGAAAGGCAGGACGGAGGAAAGAGGGAGGGAGGGACGGGACAAAGAACCAGGATGAATCCCAGCAGCAGGGTGAAGCAGGTGCAGGCACCTCCCTAGCCCCGAAGGTACATGCTGGTGCCCTGAGGGTCAGGAAGGGGACATCTGAGGTGGGCAGCCAGCGGCACGGCCTCTGAAATCAGATCGCACCCTGTGCCGCTCGGGGCCGCGGTCCTCACAGTGCATTGGCAGGGCTGCTGCACCAGCAGTCTGTGGGCTCTCCAGGAAGCCCGCCCCACACTCTGCCCCATCTTTAGAGAGGCCCCTCCTCCTTCCCTCTGCTGGGTGAGCAGGGGTTGGTGCAGGTTGGGTGCTGCAGGTCTGGTGCTGCAGGGCCGTTGCAGTGTGTGGCCCCGTAGGAGGAAGGCAGGCCCGGAGCGCTGCCTGGTCTCTGGTTCTGGCACCACACTGTGAGCTTGGGAGACAGGGCAGCCGTGCCTCCCACGGTCGTGGGCAAGGGCAGGTGGCGCTGCAGCCTCCCTCTCCATAGACAGGGCCTTACCAAACCCTGTTCTGTAGCCCAGAGAGCCCGGTCTTCACACTGGGCCTTAGCCTCTGTTAAGCCAGGGAGCCCGCCAGCCGGAACACTGATTCAGGTCGGGTTTGGAGGCTTTGAGTCCTGGGTCTGTTTCAGTGTGGTGGTTTGGCACCTAGAGACCCCTCCCACCCAGCCTGGCTTGCTGAGGCCTCTCCCCCCTTATTTTGTGTTGAACGCTGGTCTGGTGAGCGGGTTGCAGGAGAGGCCCGACCTGTTCCCTCCAGGATCAGCACATGCGTGCGGCGAGTTATGGTCAGGGGTGCGTGCTCAGCCCAGCTTAGGCTTTGGCGCAAAGGACAAAGCCCCGTCCATGCTGCAGGAGGAAGGACAGGGACACCTGCTCTCCGCCACCCCCTCAACCCCCAATGGGGTCTGGGCTGGGCCTGGCCTGTGTGCGGTTAGACTGGATGGCTCAGCCCTCCAACTCCTAGGGGCCTCCGGGGGACAACCCAGTTTGATTGATTTGAAGCTGTGGCAGTAAACTGGTTAGCAAGACCCCCATCAACCTGCACAGAGGGCGTCCACCTGCTCAGTGAGTGCCATTCGTCATGGCTGGCACAGACGCCTGGGCACTGAGCATGCAGAGGCGGTCCTGTACACACTGAGGGCTCCTGCGGGGACTCTCTGCTCCCCTCCGGCCTCTGGAATGCATGGAGTGTGTGCTCTAGCATTCCAGCTCCCTGTCTCCTTCAGACAGTGGTTCTTGGAGTGTGCTGCTCCGGACCCAGCAACAGCCAGAGCAGGCTAGAAATGCATTCTCATGGGGCCAGCAGGTGGTGTCGTGCTTCAGGTGCTGGGCTCCTACACAGCCAACTGCAGTTCGAGCCCCGGACCTGGCAGCTTGAAAATAACACTGGGTGCATGTGAATGTGTACCCAGCATCCCAGGAGGAGAATGGAGACGCGAGTGTGGCGTGGCAACCCCCTGGGGAGTGATTTCTCACTTTGCCTCTCACTGTCTCTCTCTGGCGAGCACAAGTACAAAAACCTTAAAAACAAAAAAAAACTGAAAAGAACTTCAGATTCTCCTACTCCGCCCCACATGCTGAATCTGAGACTCCAAGGGTGGAGCCCCACTCTCTGTGTCCCCCCAGACCGTCCAGGAAGTTACGATGTGGGCTCGAGTCTGAGGACCCTGCTGTACGAAGCTTCCTACACTCCACGTCGTCAGGCCCCTGCATATTCAAGCTTCACTTTCCTCTCTGCCAACAATATGGCGAGGAAGGCAGCGGGTGGCATGGTGGGTAAGGCGCCAGATTCCCACACAACTGACTGTGGTTCGAGTCTCGGACCCATCAACTTAAAAATCATGCTGGACACATGTGTGCGCGTGCCCAAAATCCTGAAATGAGAATGGAGAAGGGATTTCAGCGTGGCCATCCTCCCTGGGGAGGGGGAGTGATTTCTCACTTTCCCTCTCTCTGTCTCTCTTGGACTAATGCACATACCCTATGGCAAAAGCAAAAGAAAAATAAAAGACCAACCAAACAAACAAACTAAAAACGGATCTCCAGTCAGATAAGACCGGGCTGGAAGTCTCACTCCGTAAGGCGGAGGCTGTCATCTGAACAGAGCACGCGGGAGTGACAGCGTAGCCCTAGAGACCTGTGTGCCAGCTACACGGACGAGGTGGTCTCCGGGCCACAGTGGGTCGTGGAGTCTGGGCTGCCTGACACTTCCTGCTGGTGTGGACGGTTAGGATGTGAGGGGCGGGAAAACACAGAGTTGGCGGTGTGCGTTCTAAAGCCAGAATATGTGGGTTCAGGCCACACCTCGGCCCTGGACCAGCCGTGTGACCCTGGGCAAGTTGTCGAACCTCCTGTCTTGTGTCGTCGGGAAAGCCGTGAGCATTTTTGCATAGGGAGACATAGAAAAATACATCATGTCTTTCCCGACGACCCCATGCTCCTAGTTCCCGGACTGGGTAATACACGGGAGGGTCTTAGCACAGGCTCCCGCCTGCTACCGGGGGCCCCAGGGCCGGCTCTCCATGTCCCGCCCCTCCGGTGGGCCCAGGGCCCTGCTTCTCAGATGGCCCGCAGATGCGGCTGCCTCAGGGAGCTCTCTCTGCGAGAGGACGGAGGAGAAAGACATTCCTCATCTGAAAATCGCGTATCTGAAATGCTCCAGAATCCGAAACTCATGAGTACTGATGTGACACCACAAGTGGAAACCCTCACATCTGACGTCACATGACAGGGGACAGGCAACCGCACCCACACCGAGATACTGGGCGCCCCGTTCCGGCGGTGTGCGAGGCGGGCGTGAGCCGCGCACCTGTGTAGGGTTTAGACCTGGGCCCCACCCAAGGTCTCATTACGTATGTATAAATACGCCAAAATCTGAAAAAAAACTTGAAATCTACAACAGCCTGGTCCTGAGCATTTTGGATAAGGGATACTTAATTTGTCCAAAGACAGAGAAGACCCAGAGATGACTGAGAGTGGGAGGCAGGGAGGGTGCACGTGATCAGAAGCGACTCCAGAGAAGACGGTGCCTCCATGCTTCCGTCTATCCCGGGCCTGGGATTTGCCAGGCTGTGAGCCGAGCGCAGCCTCTTGGGGTGCCCCAACCGGGGGAAGATGCAGGTGTATTCACCCGTCCCTGCTGCCGCACCTGAGGGCAGCCCCAGCAGCCTCGGCCTGACCGGGAGCTGCGTGGAGGCCACTGATTCTGCCCACATGTCTGAACCCGAGCCCTGAGTCCCTAGTGAGGAAGCCGGCCTGGGCTCCAGGGTGGAGAAAGACCCGTCTTCCTTTGGTACCTGCCTCAGCGGGGCAACACTGGGTCTCAGCTCCCCGCTTTCCCTGGCCTGCCACCCTGCCCCGCCAGCCCCTGCTGGTGGCTCTCAGACTGGCCCACCTGCGACTGCCCTGTCGGCTGTACCTCAATGTTGCCTGCAGTTTGTGGCATGAAAGGTTGTGTCCTTGGAACACCAGCATGTTATAGGGAAATACCAGGAGTCGGGCAGCCACTGGCAGGGCCCCGAGGAGCACACCTGCCTGGTCGTTTGTTCATGAGGGCCCAGTCAGGGCCACCGTGTGTCTGAAATCCCCACCCCGCTGCCCACTGAGCAAGGGTCCAGGGCAGATCGTGTCCATACTGGGAAGAGACCCTCTCTCTCATTCACGCCAAGGAGCCTGATGGGGCGGCAGGACCCTGATTCCAGTGGCACACAGGGAAATTGTCCTCAGTCTTCAGGAGAAAGCCCAGCCACAGCCTTCTATGACCCCTATGACGAAGCACTTTGCCAAACACCTATGTACCCTTAATCGGGGGTCATGCACTGCTGAATGAGCCCACAGAAGTGGGCTGGTCTTTTACTTTAGCACATTGAGGTTCTGAAGCAGACCAGCTTGAGAGTTAGCAGGACTGCAGCCATTTTGAAATGAAACAAAGGCCTCTGATGAGAACAATCCCACCAAGGGCTGAGTCAGAGAGATTTGTCTGAGGCATGCGCAGATGAGAAAGCAGGATGGGTATTTGAAGGAATCAGGAGGGTTACTCAGGAGGAGATGGACTCTGACGAGTGAGGAGTGAGTTCACGTGCCTGTAGCTTGCACCTGTGAATAATGAGAACATACTGCATTTTCCACAGGGCGGCGCCACCACGCCCAGACACACTGCATTTCCGAGCCCGTTAGATGGTGGTTGCTTGCTGTCTCCCCGTAACCAGTTCAGAAATAAACTCCCTCCTCTCCAGCTGCTGCCTCCACTCCGCTGACGGTTCTAGTTCCTTCATTCGGTTCATGTGCCTTTAGGAGGGAACATGCTGGGTCCCGCAGGTAGCGTAGCAGTTATACCATTGCAGTCCTACACAGCCAACCGTGGTTCAAGTCCCAGGCCAGCTGAAACTCACATTAGGTGTGTGTGCGTGCATGCCCAAGATCCCAGGAGGAGAATGGAGGGAAAGGGAGTGTGGTGTGGCCATTCCCCTGGGGGTGATTCCTCACTTTCTCTTTCACTGTCTCAGTCTCTCTCTCTCTCTCTCTCTGATGAGTTCATGTGCTCCAAGTCAATAACCCCTTATAAATGGGTGAGGGGACATGCCTTATTGTAGGCTACAGTCCCACCTCTTCCCCTGTCCTGTCCACCTGGCCCTGTAGGCCCTGAAGTCAGACTCACCCTGGATCAGGCCAATGGCCTTGGACAGGCCCGCTGGCTTCTGGGGAAGTTGTGAGGGACACAGCATGTGGTCACCCCAAAGCATTTGGAGAGCCAGCTGTCCTGCCCCCTCAGCCTGCTCCTGGCCCAGTGTTGTAGGCCCAGCCTGAGCTACCCCATGCTCCCTGAGGGGAGGTCTCTGAAGAGAAGGGGCCATCAGAGAACAGACCAAGGAGGAGAAGCTGTGAGTAGGCCCAGGGAGGGTAGGAGAGCCTGATGAGCCCCGGCCAGGAACTGACGCTGTCTGGGGTAGGCGGGGATTTCAGGCTGGTGTCCAGGCATTGCAACTTCTTCGGGTCCTGAGTCCCTGCCCCCAGTTTATCCTCTCTGTACCCTCTGGCAGCTCCCTGTGAAATCAGCATCCAGGCCCTTGGCACACCCAGGCCCTCGTGTGTGTCTCACCAGACCAGAGAAGAGGGGAGGCCAGGCCGAAGTCTACTTAGTGGGGTGGGGAGGCTCTACTCCAGACAGAGCAGGTCGCAGCCCAAGAGAGCACTGCAGGGCCCAGTGGAGCCTCAGGGCCTGAGAGCGGCACTGGGCGTGTGCAGGATCTGACCCTGCACCCCAGGGGCCTCTGCAGACCTGGGACAGAGCTGTCCCACCCTGGGCCTTTGGCCACAGTGGTCAGGTGGCCATCCTAAGGACCTCCCGCTCTGATCTGGGCCAGGCTGAGGCCAGGGAAGGTGACAGTGACGATGCCTTGTCCCTTCCCGGCTCACCTCTGCCTGGTGGGAGACGTAACGCCCACCCAGTGTTTGTCAGACGGTTCTCATCGTTACCTGGGCACACATGTTTTTATTTTAGTTGTGTTTTATTTTTGGCATGCATTAGAAAATAAAATGAATACATCAAAGAGTGACTTAATGGATTTATTGCCGAGGATGGGGCTAATTTTAAATGCTACTTGGCTTCCAAAAACATGAAGAAGATGCGAGTCCCGGTGTGGTGTGGATGGTCACATACTGTGAAAGGCAACGGCCAGGGTTGGGGAAACTACTGTCCGTGTCAAGGGCAGGTCTCAGGTTGTTCCTCCCGCTATGCCCTGCTGGGCTCTGAGGGCCTCAGTCCAGCAGACACTGCGGGAGACAGGCGTTCCCAGACGCAGAGGACCCCAGGGTAGGTGGCTGCCCAGGGGATGGGCTCTCAGCCCCTCTTTCACCACCCAGAAGCCCTCGTCAGCCCACCGTGATCCTTCTCTTCAAGAAGTGGGTTGGGGGGACCAGCAGTTAGTGTAATAGCTATGTCGCTGGACTCCCATGTAGTCAACTGCGGTTCGAGTCCCGGACCCGGCAGCTTAAAACTCATGCCAGGCATGTGTGCGTGTGTGCCCAAGATCCCAAGGGGAGAATGGAGGAGAAGGGATTGTAGTGTGGCCATCCCCCTGGGGTGTGGTTTCTGGCTTTCTGTCTCTCTGTCTCTCCAGAGAGTGCACGCACCCTATAGCAAAAATCTCTCTTAAATAAAAAAGAGGTGGGTTTGGGGGAGCCAGGTTCCCAAACCAGCACCACAATCTTCATCCCCCCAAAGCACAGCTGGAGAGAGCAGAGCTGCAAGATAAAGGGGCGTCAGAGGTGGGCCTCCCTGGACAGCCCGCCCCCAGGAGCCTGCCAGGCACTGCCCGGGACCTCGCGGCAGCTGCAACCTCTCCAGGCTCGGCCTCCTCCGTCAAATGGCTCGCCTCCATCACAGGCTCACTCTGGCCAGGCGGGGAGTGAATGATGCCTGAGATACCTCTGAAGTCCAGGGCGCCCGCGAGGGCTCTGACTTCCCCAGCCCCACTGCTGCCTTCAGACCAGCCTTGCCCTCTCTGCAGCCAGAGCCCCTGGGATCCAGGGGAGGGAAGGCGGGAGCGGTCCCCACGGCGTCTCTCAGCAGGCTCAGCCCTGCACAGGTAGACTGCCCGCAGTGCACTGGCTGGCTTTGTCAGGGAAATTACTTCAGCTCGGCCTCATTTTTTATGTGCCTGTTCAATAAAATAATTATTGATGGCCTCATCCATTTAAGTCACAATCAACCTAGCAGCCAGGATGAGGCAGCCCTGTATTATATGGCCAGAGTGAGAACTATTTGCTATCAATTCGCAAATACATTCACATTTAGGTGAAAAATTATGCCATCTGGGATCAAATATATCAGAGCCTGGGAGCTGGGAGGAGGGGGGCTGGGGGCTGAGGGCTTCTTCATTATTCATCAGGGAGGCCAGGGGAGGAGCGAGAGCAGCCTGGACCTGCCATGGGCAGCCATGGCGCGGGAGGGAAGGCCGCCCTCACCCAGGAGGCGGGCCGTGGGCGCGGGCTTTTCCAGAGAAGGAGCGATGAACGCGCGTGAGTGAGAGGAGAGAGCCTGCAGTTCCCTGCGTTAGCATCCGTGTGCCCTGACCAGCTGCTGCCCAAGGCGGTGGGCGAACAGGAGAGAGGGAAGGGAGGGTAGGAAGGGATGCTGAGCCCCAGCAGCGCATGCGGGCGGGTGGGGAGAGAATGCTTGCCTAGAGCTGCCCCGTGGCTGGCACTGTGCTGGCGTGCTCTGCCCACCTGCTGGAACCCTCCAGGAGCAGCGAGGGAGACCGCGGTGCCCACCTGGACGCTCAGAGGGCGGGCTCCTCTGGCTTGCGCAGTTTACAAGGGGCAGAGCTCAGCTCCACGTCAGGACTGCCTGACGCCAGGTCGTGTTCTGGGACAGCCTCATGCAGGCTCACTGGGGCTGGCCCTGCTGCACCATGGCCGGCCAGGCACTCTGCAGAAAGAGCTGGGTCCCACGCGGCCGGCAGGGGGCGCCCCCTGGCTGGTGGCTGAAAAGCACACTGGGTGGGCACGCACGCTGGCCTGGGATGGGAATTGGAAGGAGACTGTGTCATGACTGGGCTTGTCGAGGGCACGCTCGCTCGCTCTCGCTCTCGCTCTCTCTCCCTCTCGCTTGTGCACACACCCTCTGGCATTAAGTAGTTCTTTGGGAGGTGCGTGTTGGGGTAGGGAGTGTGGGGAGAGGGGCAGAGGGGACCATTTGCTCGGTTACTAGGGGTGTCTGTCTGTGCTTTGGAGAGAAACGTGCTTGACCAAGGCTCCGGCACTGACTTTTCAAAAGTGAGAGCATGGGGCCAGCTGGTGGCGTGATGGCTAAGGTGCTGGACTCCCATGTGGCCAACCGTGGTTCAAGTCCCGGACCTGGCGGCTTGAAAATCACACTTTGCACATATGCATGTGTGCCCGAAATCCCAAGAGGAAAATGGAGAAGGGACTGTAGTGTGGCCATGCCCCCTGGGGAGTGACTTTTTACTTTCCCTCTCTCTGTCTCTTTTCAGCAAACACAGGCACCCCACAGCAAAAATCTTAAAAAACAAAGGAGCGAGTGTAAAGGAGTTGGGAAGAACGCCCAGGACACTGCGCCCCTCCGGGTCACAGCAGTGGCGTGAGTCTGGCTGGACACGGTGACGCCATCAGGTGACACCGAGCTTACCTGCAGGGCTTGCCTCAGGGCTTCACCCACTCAAGGACGCCACGCACGTCACTCCCTGGCAGCCCCCACCCCCAAGAAGCAGTTCCTAGGGCTCGTGGATGAATTTTCACATTTTAAGATCAGTTTTGATGGCTTGAAAGGCTGTGATCCTGGTGCTTTTGGGGAGCAGCCAAGAGCTTTGTAGGGTCTGGGGAGGTGTCTCCCAGACTCCCGAAGCCATACCCTGAAGAGTGGAGGGCTCTCGTGTCTCCTCGGGCCAGCCTCGAGCCTGTGCTTCAGGGAACAGACAGGTAAGGGGGGCCGATGCAGGAGGCACAGGTGGGAAGCGCTTGGATGGGAAACAGTTTTTAGGTTTTTGCCATAGGGTGTGCGGTGACCAGAAAGGAGAGAGAAAGTGAGAAATCCCCCGCCCAGGGAGATGGCCAGGCTGCAGTCCCTCTCCCTTACTCTCCTAGGGTTTGGGGCACACGTGCACACATGGCTAGTGTGATGGTGCCCCAACCTCCGTGCCACCTGTGGGTCCCTGGCTTCTTGTGAGTTAAAGGAGGCAAGAGACCGATCAAATCCTCCTGGGATGATTGCTCGATTTCTGCCTCTTTGTCTCTCTGTCAAGTGCACACACTCTATAGCAAAAATCTCTAAAATAAAGAAAAAAGTGAAGCAAGCCTATGCCCCTCAGCTGGCTGCAAAGGCCTCTGACCCTTGCTCACACCTCTCGAATGCAGCCCTTTCACCTACGCCCACACATGCATCACCTAGCTGGTCCCCATTCTTCAGCGCCCCACCTTCTCCCCGGTGCCCCCCACTCCCAGGCTCCCCACCCAACGTGCCCAGCTTCCCTGATGGCGGTGGCTGGCCTGTTCCACACCTGAGGGGCACGCTGCTGCTCTGTGGCCCTGATAGCCTGCACCTGCCCTGGGAGGCCACCTCTGCCTGGGACCAGGGCTGCTCGCACTGGCCTGCCCACCTCTCCCTGCTGGGCAGTCTGAGCTGTGGCTCCGGAACACCCCACGCGGCTTGGATCCTGGCTCTGCCACCTCCTAGCTGTCCCAGGCTGAATTGTGTCCCCTAAAGATTCCTGTGGTGAAGTCTTTATCCCCAGTCCATCAGCATGCCTCTGTGTTTGGGGACAGGGCCTTTGAGAGAGGGAATTAAGGTAAACAAGGTCACGTGGGTGACCGGTATCCTAAGGAGGGAGGAGACCAGGACATGAACACACGTGGAGGGACGACCGTGTGAGAACACAGGCGGAGTGCGGCCGTCTGCAGCCACGGAGAGAGGTCGCAGAGGGCACCGCCCTGCCCACACCTGCTTCTCAGACGTCTGGCCCGCAGGGCCGAAAGAAAAGGCGTTTCTGTTTAAACCACCCCGTCTAGGATCATCACAGCAGTCCTCACAAACTCCTGCACTAGCGTGTGATCGGGCGAGCTGTTTCCTCTCCTGCTGCCTCGGTTTACCGGTAAGTCAAAGGGAGACGATGCTGGTACCCACTTCCCGGGGCTGGAGTGGCGGTGAAGTGAGCTCTCACGGCTCAGCCTATCCAGTACGTAGTCCGTGCTGGTACAGTCACTGACGTCATCAATCTACATCGGAGACACAGCTCAGCATGTCCTTGGAGCGATTTAAATCAAAGGTCAGGGCTCTGCTTCCTCAGCCCTTCACTGGGCCAAGATCAATGCACAGAGGTCTGAGGGTGTGCTCTGCCGTACTGAGTAGGGACAGGCTGGACACGGTCTCTCAATGGATTGGCCAGCAAGGTACAGAACATCACACGCTGGCCCAGTTCGCGGCCACTGACCCGCAGAGGCCGTGTCCTCCGAGCGCCGGGGTGTGGGCGTCCTGGAGCAGACGATCAGACAGACATGGCGCGGGCCCGGGAAGAACGCAGCGCTCACACGCGTGTGGTATGGGCGGGCCCTTTCTGTGCAAGGAAGGTGTTTTGCACGTGTCAGTGCTGTTATGTACACTTGTAAAATTTCCCTTGGCGGGGGTGGGAGGGGACCCTGTTAGCAGGGATGACCTAAGGGAGAGGGAATGGAGACTTTAGCAACGAGACTTGAACACTGAATGTTATGCCTTTTCAGAATGAGTGTATAATTAAAAAAAAAAAGTCACAGGGATTGTCTGTGTAGCGGATTATGGATCATTTTTGGGTTTCAGCTCCTTTGTTTTTCTTTAACAGGCAACAACAAAAGCCCTAAAAAGACACTCCTGTTCAATGCTTCCTGAATATGGAGGCGAGGATCGGGTTCCAGGCTCACAGAGCTTCCCATCGCTGCTTCGAGACATGAACAGTCAAGAGCCAGGTTCCCGCCCCAGCTCTGCCGTGGCTAGAGGTGTCCTGGGGAGTCTTCCACTGCCAGCCCCCCAGCCCCTGAAGCTGTGAGCCAGAACGCGGCAGCTGCCTTGACTACCTCCTCAGAGCGCTCCGGGGCTCCAAGACATCTACAGGACACTCGCTGGCCCTCTTCGCATCCCTCCCCTGCGGCCAGCTGTAGATCCTTCCAGGCACTGTAGATCTTTCCAGATGCTCTAGATCCTTCCAAATGCTCTGGATCATCCCAGTTCTATATTATTCCTTCTAGATCCTTCCAGATGCTCTGGATTATCCTAGTTCTATATTATTTCTTCTAGATACTCTAGGCCATTCCAGATGCTCTGGATCATCCCAGATCTAGACCCTTCCACTCTAGATCTTTCCAGAGTCTCTAGACCATTCCATGTGCTATTGATCATTCCAGTTCTAGATCTTTCCAGACTCTAGATCCTTCCCTATTCTAGATCCTTCCAGATGCCATGAATCTTTCCAGACTCTCTAGATCCTACCACTCTAGATTCTTCCAGATGCTCTAGATCATTCCAGTTCTAGATCTTCTCAGACACTCTGGATCCTTCCTGACTCTCTAGATCCTTCCAACTACCCAGGGCCCAAGGAACTCCATGGATGAAGCTGTTCTGGGCACCCTCCACTTATAAGCACCACATCACTTGCCCCTGGCTTTGGGTCATTCAAAGCTGCTGTGTATAAGCAGAGCTGGGGGCACTGAGGCGGCATGGGCCAAGGCAGAGACTTGGGCTGCGGCACAGAGGACAGCAGGGCGGAGCCAGGCCCAGCTGGGACACAACGAGGGAGCTCTGCTGGAGGAGCCGGGTCGGGTCCTGAGAAGGGGGGAGGAGAGCGGTGTCTGAGACTGCGGAGGGAGGGGGTGCTCTGCTGGGGAGAGCAGCACGGGAGGCTCAGGCCAGCAGGAAGAGTGAGAGGAGCCACCTGGGAGGTTCTTGGGGGCTGGGAGGAATTGCCAGGCAGCACCCCCGCCTAGGCAGGAGTACAACGGCCTGGGTGTCTCCAGATCACCGAGTCCTAGCAGGCTCCGAGGGTACCTCTCTCTGCCTCTCTCCATCCGTCTGTGCTCCCAGGCTCTCCCAGGTCTCTGCTCCAACATCAGGGCCAGCAGTCGTGTCCCCAAAGGCAGCCGCAGACCTCTGATGGCTCCTGTTACAGAAGGCAGGTGTCCTGGCTTCATCCTCTGGACTGCACAGAGCAGCCTTCTCCTCACAGGCACCACCTGGAGAAGGCCGGCCAGGAAGGAAGGGCCGTCTTAGTGATACAGCCCGAGGGAGGACAGCCACGGCTCCTCTGTCCCTGCCTCCTGATCCAGGCTTCTCCCTCTACCCCTGCTGCCAGGGCTGATCCTGAAAGGCAGCCTCGCCCACCCACCCACTTTATGACACTGTCTTACAGATAAGAGTCTGCTGAAACTTACACCAGGGCCAGGACCCTGCAGACCTTCCTGCCTGGCACCTCTGCAGCTGTGTGGTAATGCGCACACCCTGCTGTTTACAGAGCACCTCCCCCCCCCTTAGCTCATGCCTCCAGGAGGTGGGGCCAGGGTCAGCTCAGCCCAGGTGGTGGGAGGGGTGGGAACCGGCTGCAGGTTGGGCTCACAGGTGCAGAGGCCCCAGCCAGGGTGGTGGCAGCCTTAGGAGCCTAAAGGCGGTGGTTGTCCCCAAAATGTCTCAGACTTGCACACTCAGGACTGGGGGAGCTGCTGGGACTGGGTCTCGAGGTGCTCTTTAGGGTCAAGTGCCAGCCAAGGGTCACCTGGCCAGCTGCCCCCAGCCCCCCTTAGCACTCTGGCTCCTCCTAACCCAGAGGCTCACCTGCTGAGGTGCCCAGGAGACAGGGGAGCAGGGGTGCCCCAGCCTGGCTGTGTTCACTAGCCGCTCTCAGAGGTTAAACAATGCCTGTTTACACAGCATGCTCCCGTGGCAGGGAGGGGCCACTGAGCAGAGCCAGCTCAGGTCCGGTCTCAGGCCTACACGCACACAGGGAGTGGGTGTGTGGGGGGGAGGTGCTGTGGGGAGCCTCGAGCCACACCTGCACATGGCAGGAGGTGTGAGCAAGGAGGTCCTCCTTTCAGAAAGGACAGAGGTGAGCCAGTCGGGGAGGTAGGGACTGGAGCAGAGGCAGGAAAGCTCTCGCCCCATGGCTCATAGGAAAGCCCGGTAGGCAGGGTTTTCCACCATGGAGCGGGTGCAGCCGGGAGGGCCAGGCCTTGACTCTCCCAGCCTGGAGAGGGAGGAGAAAGGGAAGTCTCCCACTGTGGCCATGTGGCAGCCACAGGGCAGCCCAGGCCTGGGTGCTCGTCCCTGCCAGGCCTGGCTTTTGGGTGGGGGCGCTCCCTAAGGAGTCGGTGTGCATCTACAGAAGGTCACACGTGCCCGTTCCAGAGACAGCGTCCGGCTCTCGCTGAGCTCTCGCGTTCATTCTTTCTTTTTGGAGAGGTTTGGCCTTAGGACTCATGTGTTTGCCAGAGAGAGAGACAGACCCATTGAGAGGGGAAAAGAGAAATCACCCCCCAGGGAAGACGGCCATACTGCAATCCCTTCTCCTCTATTCCGCTCCCAGGATCTTGAGCACACACACGCACCCGGCGTGAGTTTTAAGCCACCAAGTCCGAGACTTGAACCACGGTTGGCCATGTGAGAGTCCGGTGACGTAGCCGCTATGCCATCTGCTGGCCTCCAGCGTTCATTCTTGATGTTGGAAATACAGCTGTTAAAAAATTGAAAACGACAGAGTCCCTGCCCTTGCAGAGCTGTGTTCTTGGCAGAGGGGCCGCTTGGCGAGGAGACCACCTGCCTGCGTGCCATCACAGGCCACTCGCGGCCCGTCTTGCTGTTCTTCCTGCAGAGCCCACTCGAGCCTCTGAAAGCCTCCAAGACCTTGACTCGCAGACCTCCTCTCTGCCCCAGCCTCGCTTACTCTCAGCCCGTCTCGCCTGTCTCTGAGTCCACTCGCGCACTCTGCCCATCCCTGCCATCAACTTTCGGTCTCTCCCCAAGCCCCATGAGGCAGGAGCCGAGCTGACCCCGGAGCTCACCCTGCAGGGGCTCAAGGAGGAACTCCACCCTCCATTGGCCATGCTGCTGGGTGCTGGGGTGGGCTGCCTGGAGGCCCACCTGTGCAGTCAGCCAGCTGGGACGGCCCAGCCCTCCTGGCCCCCACATCCTACAGCTTCCATTTGGCGAGCACTTCCTGCAAACCGGGCTCTGGGCTAAGCCCTGACAATCGCTAGCCTCCCAGCCGCCATGCACGGCAGTGCTCAGGAGCTACATTTCCCTGGTGAGGGCGAGAGCACCAGGGGACCTCCAAGGCCATGGAGGAGGGAACATTGGGTGGGACTCACCCCGGCGGCCCCCCAGCTCGGACTCCTAGCCAGCTCTGCAGCTCTGCCCTCTCCTTCCCCAGCCTCTCCCCAGGCAGTCCTGCCGTCCTCCAGCGCTGGGCAGTGACACCACATCTGTCCCTATTAGCAGGGTGCGTGCACCTCACACTTGCTGGGTGTCTCTCGACCACGTGTCTGGAACAGTAGGACTTCAAGCAGGCAAAGCAGGGGCGAAGAGGGCTGCTTCACCTGGGAACAGGGGCACGTCAGAGGTCCTGCACGCCCCCTTCCGGCTCACATCAGACTGCCCTCTCCCGCCGTGGTGAAGCAACCAGACCGCGGTTCCCGCGTCCCCTTCTCACCTAGCCTGGCTCCAGCTCCCGGGCTGTGTTGTAGACCTGCTAATTATCAGGCCGCAATTAGGGATGGGGAAATCAGACGCAGATACCGTCACTGCTGCCCTCGCCTGCCCCCATGCTCCCCTCCTGGTCTCCCCGATTCCTGGCGTGTGCGTGCTCCCCATCATCTCCACCCCGCTGGCTCCCAACAGACCCAGCCATCCCACATGGGATGGCTAAAGGAAGGTGGCTCCATCCTGCCCGGCCGCTGGAGCTGTGCGCTGTTCCCACAGACGGCTTCCTGCACCTGCGGGAGCTGGAGCCTGCCCTGAGCCAGCCTCTCACCCTCTCTCCCTTCCCTGCTCCCCACTCAGATTATAGCAGACTGGGTGAGGGAGCCCACAGCAGGCCCTTGAGAATGGACTGTTAAACTTCAGGGACGCCCTCCCCCGATCGCCCTCAGCATCCTTTATCCGTGTGTACATGGTTCTGGGGAGACTCCACCCTCTCAGCAGACCCTCCCAGGGCCTCAGGCTCCCAAAGGGGCAGGACCCTCTGGACTGAGCCATTAGAAACCATCCCTTGGGAACCAGCAGTTGGAGTGATGGCTATGTCACTGGACTCCCACGTAGTCGACCACGGTTCGCATCCCGGACCCGGTGGCTTAGAACTCACGCCGGGCGTGTGTGCGTACGTGCCCAAGATCCGAGAGGAGAATGGAGGAGAAGGGATTGTGGCGTGACCATCCCCCTGGGGGGTGATTTCTCGCTTTCTGTCTCTCTGTCTCTCTCTGTCTGTCTGGTGAGTGCACGCGCCCTATAGCGAAAAACCTCTCCGAAAAAAAAAAAAAAAGAAACCATCCTTTTGACATTTTACAAAGAGCCAAAGCCTCAGAAACCCACCAGGGGCTGGCCTGGAGGCAGGCTCTGACTCACCGTCCGCGTGGACACACGATTCCGGTCAGGCAGGAGCAGGTCCACGAGACTGAATCACAGTGCACTGTACACTCAGCAACAGGAGTTTTAGCAGGGTTGCCAGAGGGCACGTGTGCTTGCTGGAGAGAGACAGAGGCAAAGTGAGAAATCGCCCTCCGGGGGGATGGCCACGTCGCAATCCCTTCTCCTCCATTCCCCTCCCGGCATCTGGGCATGCACATGTGCTCAGTGTGATTTTCAAGCCGCTAGGCCCAGAACGCGAACCACGACCAGCCACGTGGAGTCCAGTGCCTTAACCGCTAAGCCAGAAGAGTAGATGTGTAGGTAATCTTCTCACTAAAGGACGACACGTGTGAAGCAAGGCGTACGCTAATGAGCTCCGTTTAGCTGCCCACATTCTTCCCTCTTGTCTACAGGGAGACGCCACCATTTACACACCAAACACCATGCAGGACACGTCTGTCTGCCGATGTAACCAAGGACACGACGAATAATGAAAGAGACACCCCACCAGGCAGCGGCATGGACCGGTCCTGGTGTCAGCAGCTGGTTGCTGAGGCTCGCCACGTCCCTGCAGGGGGAAGTGGGTTCCAGGAGCGTCCTGGGCCCTGAGCGGAGGCGGGTGGAGTTCTGAGACCCCTGGCCTCCGGCAGTGGGAGGGCGCTAGGGCGTTGCATGCTGTGGCCGCGGGGCATCAGCCCAGGAAACAGAGAGGGCTGCTGGGGAGCCTGGCTTTGCGCTCTGGGGGCTGGGTTCTAGTTCTGGCCTGTGGCCTGGGTGGGCTCCCTGTCCTCAGCACTCCAGTTCCTCCATCTGTGAGATACAGGGTGGGAGGACCATGTGGACGTCATCTCCGAGTGGGTGTGGACGCTCAGCACATCTGCCCGGGAGGGGGTGTTCTATCTGCCCCATGACCAAGGCCAGTCCCCATATGTGAGCGGTAGCCTAGTGGGCAGATCACAAAGCAGACACCAACGCACAGAGGTGCATTTAGCACCAGGATCGACCTAATAGCTTTTATTCCCGAAGAAAGAAAGCAGAGTTTGAGGCATGAAGTCCCAGTCTCTGGACAGGATTTTCTGAGGGTCAGAAATGTCCCAAGTGGGCCAGCAGGTGGTGTGGTGGTTAAGGTGCTTGGGTCCTGGACCTGGCGGCTTGAAAATCACACCAGGGTGCGGGCTTGCCCAGAATGCTAGGCGGTAAGTGAGGAGAAGGGGTGGTGGCATGGCCACCCCCCAGTGGGTGCGTTCTCACTTGCCCTTTCTGTCTCTCTAGTGAGCACATGTGCCCTGGGCCAAAAACCGAAGGACCCAGGGGCCTTGGAGCACTCCAGCAGAAGCCGCCACCTGCCCAGGGTCTCTACCGGGCATCTGCTGAGATGACCTTGGAGTCTCACGTCCTGCGAAGCTGTGGAAAAGGCCTGGGTAGCCTGGACTCCCTGGGGACCTCCAGGGTCTAACTATCGAGAGCTTGCCTTGGGCCGTCCCAGTAGCCAAGTGCATGCTGGAGCTGCACCCACATGGCCAGCAGCAGTTCAAGTCCTGGACCTGGGGCAACGGGCAAAATACGCCTGCATATATGCTCGAGTGTCCCACATTCCGACAGGGCGGAGAAATGGGAGAAGGGATCATAGCCTCATCACGCCCCAGGGCGGGGGGGGGTGCTTTCTCCCTCTCCTTCTCTCTGTCTCCATCTCTCTGCATGTCATGTGCCTTCTGGCAATCAGGAAAGAAAAAACAAGTGAGGCTGAAGGCACGCACCTTGCTCTCCTCCCTAGGTAACTTTCAGACCGCAGGGGGCCAGACGGGTACGGCAGGGAGACACAACACTGCACGGCTGACCCACGTGGGAACACTCGCACCAGTGACCCGGGCTGGGTGAAGCCGGGTGGATGGCGATGTTAGCCACTGTCAGCGGTGCTGTCTCCGTCTGTCTGATTCTCTCTCTCCTTCATGGAATAAGTCAATACTTTAAAAATAATGACAATAACAATGCTGGAGGAACACTCAGGGTCACAGGGCGCACCCCCTGCCCAGGCTGCCGGAGCAGTCACCACCGCTGTCACCTCCCTGGTGTCCTTATCGCTCTCAGAGCTGGGAACCCGAATATGGCTCAGGGCAGCCCGGCCTGCTCGGGATAGCCCCAGGTCTACCCCGGCAGTCCTGCGGGCCCCGTGAGCACAGACGTCAGGCCTGGCGTGGCAGGAACTGTGCCCGGCGGAGAGTGGGTCACGGTGACCTAGGAGTCATCGCAGGTGACAGACAGCCCTGGGCACAGGAGCCAAGCCACGTCCACGCCTCCTCCAGAGCTCAGTGGAAAGGCAGGTGAGGCAGGCGGCTTCCATGAGGGCGGGCAGAGAAAGAGCAGGGGCGAGGGAAGGAGGAAGGGAGAGGGGCGGGGGAGGCTCTTCTCCACTCCTCCCTCTTTCAGGCAAAATAGTTTTTCTCTAAGAAAAAGCCCCTCATCCTTTTCCTTTCTGAATAGGAGCCGTGTAACACTAGATGGCTGATTCGAAAATAACTATTTTGCCCTTAGACAGAGGCGTTTTTTTAACAGAAGCGGAGATATTTTGAAAGCCACCCCTGAGGCGAGAAAGTTGTGAGTAAAGCGCTAATTGTCACCGCTCCCCAAGGGCAGCCTGGGTTCCAGGCCTGGGGAGAGGCCCTGGCTGTCAGCCGACTGGGGGAGTCTACCTCCCGGAGGACTCCGCGCTCAGGACGCCGGGCCAGCGTCCCGTGGAGGAGATAAAACGCAGGGCGCAGACGGTCCTACATAACCGAGCGGCACTGAACATTTTCAGCAAATTACCTCCGATATGAGCTCTGCCGTAAAATCGCCTCGCAAGTGAATTTAGTTTTTCTTCCCTCCGTGCCCAATCAATTAGCACATGAGCAATACCAAGCCCATTAGGACGAGCCAATGCAGGGGGGTTATGTCATCTGCTATAGAAATGATCGCTTAATACACCGCTTGCTCCGGGGCGCTCTCAGCCACACCACCCTGCGCCATCAATAGCAACAGTAAACGCTGTGTCTCTGACCAGGACACGGCCGGGCGCTGCGGCAGCCACAGCCCAGCCTGGGGGTGCAGAGAGGCCCTGCTCCCCTCATCCCCGCTCCATCCTACCTCCCTTCAAAGCCAACAGAAGCAGGCCGGTGGTGACTAAGAGAGACAGAAAGACTAGGAGCGTCTCCCAGCTGGAGAGGAAGGGGTGGGGCTCTCGCCCCGGATTTCCTAGCAACTACAGGAGGGGCCGTTGTAAGGAGCAGCACAGACGGCTGCAGATGCAGAACTGAACACGTGTATGCATGCGTATGTGTGCACATTCACATGCATAGGCAAAAGCGAGGGCAGGTGCCTGCACACACACATGCATTCACTTGTGTGCATGTGTTCACATGTACGCATGTGCAGTGCGGCAGGGCCTGTGTGTCTGCACATGTACGTGTGCCGCATCCACGTGTAGGCATGTGTGTGCACCCCATTGCCCCAGAATGCGGCCCTCCCCACACCTGAGCCACCTGCCAGGTCGGTTGTGCTAACTCAGCTCCAGGCTGAGCGCAGAGGCTGGAGCAGCAAGCATCTCCCCGCCGGTGTAGAAGTGAGGCCGTGAGCGGTGGCTGCTGGCCGCCTAAGCGTGGCACGCTGGAGGAGCACCAGCCTGGCTTCGGGACTGGAGCACCCTGGGCTCTGGGCCCTGCCCGGCCTCCTAGGGGGCACATTCCTAATTTCCTTGGGCCAAAGCCAGCTCCTCCGTAAAACAGATATGTCAACCCGAAGGCCGGCAGAGGGTGGGTGTGCAGAAAACGCTGAGCAGAGCCTGCCAGGAGGGGCGTCCACCAAAGTAGCTGTTGTCATCGACCCCTGAGCTCTGGACAGCCTCTCAGCTGCCGAGGCGGGCTCTCAGGCCAGCCTCCTCCCAGAGTGTGGGCTCCCTGGCCCCCCTGTGAACAGGCGAGGTAGCTCCCTGGTGGGGTATTGACCCTTCGACCAGCCCAGGGGCTGGAGAAGGGGCCCGGCCTGCACAGAGACAGCCGGGGTCCAGCGTCTCGGCTCACAAGGGCACTGTGGGCCTTGGAGATGCCGTAGTACACACCGTGAAACAGGGTTTCCGAGGCCAACCAGCAGGGAGCCAGGGCCCAAGCTGATCAGGGACATGGGCCTCCCGCTGGGATTCTCCTCCGACAGTGGCTGGGACTGCGAGGAGAACCTGAGAAGTAGCCAGGTGTTGGGGAGAGTGGGTGCAGGAATGAACACCCAGGCCTCCCGAGAGCTGGGCCCTCTAATGCCCCACCCGACTCAGCTCACCCACCCACGAAGTAGAAGGGTGGGCTTTATGAGCCCCGGTACCTGCTCTGCTGCTCTGGGACTGGGCTCTGGGGCCCTTGGGGCGGGGCATGGGTCATCATCCCATAGGTGGCTGCGAGGGGGAGTGGCGTGATTCTGAGGGGGTGTGGCTGTGGGTCCCTCCTACTCCCCTTGAGAATGAGAAGGGACAGGAAAGGCTTCCTCCAATTTCCGCGTCACCTGTGTGTAGGTAACCTCCTAGACACACCTGGTTCATGCCTCGGGTGTCACGTGTCTCTCTGTCTCGGCCTCCTTCCTTGTGAACTGTGAACTATGGGTAGCAGCTACCTCCAGCGAGACCATCGTAACTGGTAAAGTCTGGGAAGAAGTGGCCGTGACTTTCGAGGCTAGGGCCTGTAAGACACGGCTGCTTTCTCCTGCTCTTTTTCTCCTTTAAAGGTTTTTACCATAGGGTGTGTCCTCCTGCTGGAGAGAGAAAGAGATAGTGAGAGAGAAAGTGAGGAACCACCCCCAGAGGGGATGGCCACACCACAATCCCTTCACCTGCTGAGATTTTAGACATGCACGCACACGTGCCCAGCATGATTTTCAAGCTGCCAAGGCCAGACTGGAACTGTGGTAGGCCATGTGGGAGTCCAGTGTCTCGCCACGTCGTGAGAACATTCGAGCGGCCCTGTGGAGGGTGGTCCCGTGTGGCAAGGAACTGAGACCTCCAGACAATAGCAGCGCCAACCTGCCAGCCTTGTAGAGGAGCCACCTTGGAGAAGAGTCCTCCAGTTTAGCTGATCTTCGGATGCCTCAGCCCTGGCTGCCACCTCGACAGGGAGGCCCCGAGCCAAAGCCACCAGCTAAGCCATTTCTGACTGTCACCGTGCTGAGTAACTCACACACCTCGCTGTGTTCAACAAGTTCAGCATCTGCCACTAAAGGAAATGCTATAACCACCCACTACTAAACAGAGATGTCACTCATGCACCTACCTGCCATCAAACACAGAGCCACGATTCCTGACCCCTGAAAGCACGAGAGGTAACAAGTGTTTTTGTTGCTTCAAACTGTGACATTTGGGGATCATTTGTTACGCAGCGATAGCTAATGAATACACATGTGGGCTCTGCCCTCTTCCACCTGGTTCCAGAGGAGCGAAGCGTGCATGGAGAGATGGCGACACACGGCAGCGTGTGATCTGGAAGTAGCTTCTCACAGAATCGTCACTCCGCAGAGCCCGAGGACAGGCCATTCACTATTACTGCATCCAGAGGCCCCGGGAGCACGGGTGAGAGTCCGCCCTGACCACCCTGAAAAGCAGACTTCATGCCGCTCAGATGTGAGGGTCGTTATTATTTATTTTATTTTATTATTATTTTTTAATTTGCCCAGAGAGAGGGAAAGCGAGAAAGAAAGCTGCCAGGTCCAGGGCTCAAACCGCAGTCGGTCATATGGGAGCCCGGTGCCCTAATCACCATGCCACCTGCTGGCCCCTGTGAGGGTTGTTATTAAGAGAAGGGAAAACACCTGTCTGGTCCTGACTAACACCCAGGGGGAAGCAGGTGGCTTGTCCACGTGTCAAGGGCCCTGCCTGGTGTCAGGTGCTGGGGGGCTGCACGCAGGCCTGGCACGAGATCCTTGCAGGGGGGCTCCTTCATGGAGTTTGGCAAGTGGATGGCCCCTCGCTCCTCACAGCCGGCTGCTCTCCCATCTTCACAGGTAATGGGGCAGGAAACGGCCCCTGGTGAGTGAGCAAGACCTGTTACCTGTGGGTGGAAATGGGTAATGAGAACTTAAATCCAGGCACATCCCCAGACCTCGTTAGGGAGCCAGCTCGCAGGAATGATTGGGAGGGCTTTAATATCCACCCACTGGAGGGCCCAGCTCCCCCGCCACCTCGGACTCATTAGCCCCACGGTCCTGCCCAGGCAATCCATCATCCAAGCTGCTGGCCGGCCTCCGGCCCAGACCCCTCAGGGGCCTCCAGAACCAGGGACCTGAAATAAATACAACCCGCCTGGCCGGCAGCCAGCTGCCCTCCGGGAGACTGGGCCAGCCCTCAGGCCCTGCCCTAGAGACCCCGCCTAGCCTTCCTGTCCGGCCAGACCGGTGTCCCCTGCCCCTTCCTCTCCCTCCAGCAGAGGCGGCGGTGGGGCGGGGTGGCGCCGTGCAGGGCTGGCGGCTGCCAGGGACCAGGCTGTCACGTCCCATCACGCCCAGACCTGTGTGGGGGCGAGGGAACCCACCTGTCCCGCTCTCTCCTGACCCTCTGTCTGCTCACCACGGAACTGCCTGCTCCCACGTCCCGAGTGAGCCCCTCAGATCTCCCGCCCAGAACGCCCAGCGGCTCTCAGACTCCACGTTTTCCTCACTCTGCAGCACTGCCTTCTCTCCCTGTCTCCCGCGAATCCTCACACTCCACCCGCACGGCCCGGGTGCTTGGAGGGCTCACCCTTCTCCCTGTGGGGTTTCCTACCTGTGGCCTCTGCCTTCCAGATCTCCCCTCACACCTGCTTTCTACCCATCCTCCTGCCCCAGAGCTGGCAGGGGCTCCTCTGAGCCGAAGCTCTCCATAAAGCCCCTAGCCCGGGTGGTCACAGCCCCTTCTATCTCCCAGGCTGGGATTCTCCCTCTCTCTGTAGACCCTGCCCCTCTCAGTGGGCTCGTTCAGCTCCCCTCCCTCCCAGAAGCTGGCCCTGCCAGCTCCTCCTCCTCCTGGTCCCTCCCTGCCCAGCTCTGACCCTGCAGCTCCCCACTGCACCTGCCTGAGGGTCACTGCCTTCACTCTAAGCTGGTTCTACAGATGGAGGAGCCTTGCCAGAGTCCTGTCTTCCACATGTCCCGTAGGCCCAGGCCTCGCTTGCTCGGTATACGTGTCCTATAAATGTTTCTTTCCCTTTAAGGACTGAAGATAGTGGGACCAGCAGTTAGCGTAATGGCTGTGTCGCTGGACTCCCACGTAGTCGGACTGTGGTTGGTGTCCTGGACCCGGTGGCTTAAACTCACGCCGGGTGCGTGTGCGTGCGTGCCCAAGATCCCGAGAGGAGAATGGAGGAGAAGGGATTGCGGTGTGACCATCCCCCCAGGGGGGTGATTTCTCGCTTTCTGTCTCTATGTCTCTCTGTCTGGTGAGCGAGTGCACGTGCCCTATAGTGAAAGCCCCTCCAAAAGAAAAAAGAAGATAGTGTCTCTGCCTTATTGCTCAAATAAGAATTCGTAGAATTTGGAGCTTGTAGGACCCCTATGCAATCTCCTACAGATGAAGAACTAAGCCCTGCCCCCCATGCCTCCACAAGCACCAGATTGCACAGTAAAAAGCAACGTTTTATTTCTGGATTTCAAACATTAGATTAAAAAATGAAACTAAAATATCATCAGCCGGCTATCAGGAGAGCTAGATTCGAGTCTTAGTTCTGTTATTTATTTGCTATGTGACTTTGGGCAAGTCACTCAACCTCTCTGAGAAAGAGCAGACAAAACACATGCTGACCTACGTGTTCAGCTTTAGTCTGTGAGTGTGCATATTAGAGAACGCTCCTCGGTTTTAGGGTCTGACTGCAGCCAGAGGAACAGAAGGACCTCCTTCCCCAGGGGACCACGGGCCTGAGCCTAAGCTGTTTGGAAGTGATTCTGACCCTTTCTACAACTCCACACCACAAGACATCACTGCCCGCCACCTGCGCCCCATGTAACCCTCAGCCAGCAGGGGCAGCCCACACCGACGCCAAGCCGGATCCTTCTGCAAACTCAGGCTGTTCCAGCCTTCTTAAAACCTGGCAGGGTAGGCCCTTCCCGGACAGGATCCCACAGAGAGCTCACTGGGCTGCAGCGCGGAGGCCCTGCAGTCATCTCGAGGGGTAGGAGCTGAGCTCCTGAAGCCAGGTCAGGCAGCCTGGCCTGGCCAGAGCCCTCCCCGTCATGTGGGCACCTTGGGGCCTCCAGGCCGGGACCCTTCTTGGAGACCTGGCAGTCTCTCTGACTGAGGTCCCAGGAGGATGCAGAGCTGGTGTGGATGACGCCCTGAATGCAGGTACGAGGGGGCCAAGCCCCCGTGGAGCACAGTGAGAGGAGGACCCATCTTTCCGTTTAAGGATTGAAGATAGTGGGACCAGCAGTTGGCGTAATGGCTGTGTCGCTGGACTCCCACGTAGTCGGACCGCGGAGGGTGTCCTGGACTGTCGACGACCCCAGGAGACCAGGTGCTCGCTTTCCGCAGCTGGACTTCAAGTTGAAAAAGTGCTGCCCCAGGACCAGCAGATGGCACAATGGTTACATAGCTGGACTCCCACATAGGGAACCACGGTTCGAGGCCTAGATCCGGTGGGTAAAACTCACGCCTGGCACATGTGCATGCATGTTCAAAATCCCAAGAGAAGAATGAAGGAGAAGGGGTTGTGGGGTGGCCAAACCCCCAGGGGATGATTCTCTTCCTGTCTCTCTCCGTGTCTCCAGTGAGCTCACATGCTCTCTAGCAAAAAATCTCTCATTAAAAAAAAAAAAAAGAATGGGAACCAGCAGTTAGCGTAATGGCTATGTCGCTGGACTCCCACGTAGTCGACCGCGGTTCGTGTCCCGGACCCAGTGGCTTAAAACTCACGCCGGGCGCGTGTGCGTGCGTGCGTGCCCAAGATCCCGAGAGGAGAATGGAGGAGAAGGGATTGCGGCGTGACCATCCCCCCTGGGGGGTGATTTCTCGCTTTCTGTCTCTATGTCTCTCTCTGTCTGTCTGGCGAGCGCACGCGCCCTACAGTGAAAATCTCTCAAAAAAAAAAAAAGAATGAAAAGAAAGAAAGAAAGAAAAAGTGCTACCGTGAGTGCAGCACGGGGCGCCGCGAGAAGCCCTGGGTACTCCTGCGGCAACCCCAACTTCCACGGAGCCTCAGGCAGGGGCGCCTCCACCTCCGGGAAGAAGCAGCTCCGGGCAATGCGTGACTTCCCGAGGAGCTGAGACCCCACAGGGAGCTGAGCTTGGTGGGGCCGAGCACCCGCAGTGGGGTGCCCACGCCTCACCTTCCCACCCACCCTAAGGTCAAGCCCAGCGGCAGGGGCCCCCCCAGCCACGTTCCTGCGGGTACTTTTATTTCC
>NW_006198322.1:1169922-1209443 GCF_000334495.1 Tupaia belangeri chinensis | reverse complement strand
CAGGGGCCCCCACAGCCACGTTCCTGAGGTTACTTTTATTTCCATGATCAGCTATTGAAAAGAGCCCCCCAGGGCGTGACCTTCCTGCCGGGGCACCTCATCGATTTCTGTGGTGCCCAGGCTGGAGCCCTGAGATGGCGTAAACTGGGTTCTGCGCGAGGAGCAGACGCCCCTTGTCCTGAGGAGGTGGAGTGTTTTCTGTGTACGAAAGCCGGCCATAATTTGCTTATAAATAATTGACTTCTCCGAGATTAAAATCTCTGGAGGGACGCTCAGTTTATTCACAACAAGGCTCTTCTGCCTGCAGTGCAAATTAGGCCCTTTTCAAACCTGTCTTATCTCACCCCCAACGTTATGAAGAGTGATTTTTTTCCCTTCATCCCCTGTAATAACCTTCAACTAACCTTTAAACCGGAGTGAATAATTTAAATCTTATTTTCATATCAATGGAGGCGTCAAGCCAAGCAATTATCTTTTATCTGTATACTCTGTCGTCAGCGCAGGCAGAATGAGTTTTCCCCAGCGAGCGAGAGGAGAGAGGGGAAGAGTGAGGAAGTGAGAGATGGTATCTGAAGACATTAACGCAACAATGAATTATTCAATAATGAGTACAAGATCTGTCATCACACTCGCGCACACACGCGCGGGCTTTACATCTGCCCGGTGTTCCAGGCCGGCCAGGGCTGCCAGGCTGGGGAGGGGTGTCAGGAAGGGGGTCCGGGCTAAGCATGACAAATCGCCGATCATCTGCTCAATTAGGACAGAGAGCAGGTGCGTGGGGGCCTGGCGGCGCAGCCAGGGCTGCTGTGGGCCAAACGACAGGCCAGGCCGAGGGAAAGCACCTAATTTGTGTGACAGTGATTTACAGCATCCCAAGCTCCGGTTTTGCTAGAGGGGAGGGGCCCAGGCAAGAAAAAGATTTCAGGGAGGGGGTGTAGACGGGAGAAGGGAAGATTAAAAAAATAATAATAAAAAGCGAGAAAAGGTTGAAATTCCCCATGGTGCTCATTAAAATTCTACCGCATACATTTCTTCCCTGGGTCCCCCTGGATTGCCTGTGATCATTTTTATTAATTCATAAAATATCACGCCAGTGACTGAGGCTGGTGATTAGTGCTTCCGACGCACAGGAGCGCCGCTGGGATGTGGCAGCAGCTCCTGCCGGCTCCCTCTGAGTGGCAGCACACACGTCACTGGGACAGTCAGCCTCCGACCAGGCAGAGCTTGGGGCAGGCAGAGACACCGGCGTCTGCCCCGCTTCTGCCTGCCCAGCTGTCTCCGCGCTGAGAGAGCGCCGGTGTAGCCCAGCCACATCTCTCGTCCCTGAGGCAGAGCCGTCCTTCACCCTCCCATGTGAAGCGGACTGTCAGGCCGGCGTTGGCGACAGGCAGCTGGGAGGTTTCCAGGGCGGCCCAGGACCTGGCTACACAGGTGCAAAGGCTGGAAACCAGCAGCTGCAGGAACGGCGGCGGGGGTGCCCCCCCCTTTACCCCACTTACCCCAGGCCATTTGCAAAATAGCCACGCCCCCTTGCCACTCCCAGAAATGTACTCAGGGGCCCCGGAACCCCACTCCATGCCAGACAAATCAGCATCCCACTTCCAGGTGAGCAAACTCAGTCCAAGAGCAGGCGCAGAGGCCCCGGAGGCCCGGGAGTTCCAGGGATGTCCTCTCGGGTCTCAGCCGTCATTGGCTTTTTCCTCCTGGTTTCAGACTATGTCCCTTTCCTCACTTTACGGATGATTCTGTGTTTGTTTCTACATTCTGAGACGCATCACACAGTTTGTGACACCAGATGGGAAGAAAGGTCCATTTCTCAACACGGGCCTTGCCCAGAGATTTACTAAATTAGAGCTTCGGAAAGGGAGCCGGACCCAGCCTCTGCATTTCTTTTTTTCTTTTCACTATGTTCTAATTTTATTTAATTTATTATTATTATTTTTTAATTTGCTATAGTGAATGTGTTCTCACCAGAGAGAGAGAGAAAGTGGGAAAGCAAGCTGCCAGGTCCAGGACTTATACCGTGCTCGGCCACGTGAGAGTCCCATGTGAGAGCCCAGTTCCTTAACCACCACGCCACCTGCTGGTCCCGGGTCTACGTTTCAACCAGCCTGCCCCGTGAGTCAGAGGCAGGAGGTTAAGAACCACTGACCGGAGGGCCTCAGAGCGCAAAGTCCTGATGCACTTTATTTATTTATTTATTTATTTATTTATTTATTTATTGACAGGTTTATTGCTATAGGGCACGTGTGCTCACCAGAAAGGCAGAGACAAAGAGACAGAAAGCGAGAAATTACGCCCCCCCCGGGGGGGGGGCATGGCCATGCCGCAATCCCTTCTTTTCTATTCTCCTCTCAGGATCTTGGGCATGCACGCACACGCACCCAGCATGAGTTAAGCCACCGGGTCCGGGACTCAAACCGTGGTCAGCTACATGGGAGTCCAGTGACATAGCCATTACACCAACTGCTGGTCCCTCCTGGTGCACTTTAAAGCACCAAAGACCTTCCAAACAAAAATCATGTCCTAGGCTCCGCCCCAGAGATGTAGACTCGGTTGGTCTGGGCTAAGGCCAGTCCTGGTAGTGTGCAGGGATTTTCAGGTACACCAAGTAGCCAGCCAGACTGAAAGACTCTTAGATATGGGGACCAGCAGTGGACATAATGGCTGTGTCGCTGGAGTCCCATGTAGTCGACCGCAGTTCAAGTCCCGGACCTGGTGGCTTAAACTCACGCTGGGCACCCAAGATTCAAGAGGAGCATGGAGGAGGAGGGATTGCAGCATGGCCATCCCCGCCTCCCAGGGGTGATTTCTCGCTCTCTGTCTCTCTCCGTCTTTCTGGCAAGCATACATGCCCTATAGCAAAACCTCTCAAAAAAAAAAAAAAGAGGAAAAACACCTTAGCTCTGACAACACCAGACCAAATCCTCTGATTCTGCCCTCGGCTTCCATGGCATGGTCTTCAAAAAGTTCAGGGAAAGTGGGTGTTACGGAAAAACTGTGCATGGATTTCCAATATTTTTGCTCCAAAATAGGTTCATACTTTAATTCCATTTCCCATCTTTTTTTTTTTTTTTTTAGAGAGAGATTTTTGCTGTAGGGTGTGTGTGCTCACCAGAGAGACAGAGAGACAGAAAGCAAGAACTCACCCCGGGGGGGTGGCCACACTACAATCCCGTCTCCTTCAGTCTGCTCTTGGAATTTTGGGCACGCATGCACACACGCCCAGTAAGTTTCAAGCCGCCAGGTCCAGGACTTGAACTACAGGAGACCACACAGGGTCCAGCAATGTAACCACTACGCCATCTGCTGGTCCCTTCTATGAACTTTTTGAAGTCCTGCATATGATCCCGTCCCTAGCCCTATTTACTCAACATCACTAAACTAGACAGAGGAAAAAAGAGGAAAAAAAAAAAAGAATTACTTACTTAACATTTTTATTAAAAATAAAATTCATGGGGCCAGCAGGTGGCGTGGAGTTTAAGGCGGCTTGATCCCATACAGCCATCTCCACTGTTTGAGTCCTGGACCCAGCCATCTGAAAAACACACCCAGCACATGTGCATGCCCAAAATCCTGACGGGAAAATGGAGGAGAAAGGAATGCACTCTGGTCATCTCCCCCAGGGAGCAATTCTCACTTTCCCTCTCTTTCTGTCTCTCTCGTCTCTCCCCAGGGAGCTCACGTGCCCGATGGCAAAAAGAACTACAAAAATTTTTAAAAAGAAAAGAATATCATGATCTCATTTATCTTACACCTCAGGCAGTGCAGGCTAATCTGTATGCATAGATAAAATACTTCAGTTTTCACTTAGAAAGCAGCAATGCTACCTATAATATGGGAGGAAGGAGAAAGAGATACTAAGTGCTTCTGTGCTAAACTCAAAATCCTTTCTCCTCTCAATTAGCGTCTGCAGACGGCAAGCTTGCTCCTCCATGCAGTTTGCGTTTAATGTATTTGCATAGCTTCTGCTGGGATCGAGGGAGAACCCTGAGCTCCCAGCTCTGGAGACAGCATGCAAGCCGGTTGTTATGGTTTTCAGAGAAAAGCCTTTGCCACGCCTGAGAGCACAGCTGGAGTCTAGACCTGCTGACAATCTGAATGGTAGAACTCGCTGGGCTGGCTCCTTTGGTGTAGCCACTGGGAAGCTCAGGGTCAGATTTGTCCCGTCCCTCGACCAAGGTTATTGCTTATACGGTGTATCCTCTCCCCCTCTCCCTTTTCAACTGTAAGACATGGTACATGTACAAAAGAAAATAAAAACAAAACGAACTAAAGTAAACGGGAGTTCCTTCTGCTGCCTGCTGAGCACTGATCTGACGTCTCCTAGACCAGAAGGTCACAAACCCAAATGCCGATAGGGAGTAGGCAGGTAACGACTACGAAGGGGCCACGCTTCGGGGACCCCAGTGAAGGGTTTGCAAAGACTTTGGAGAGCTAGAGAACATTTGCCCTGTTAAAGTCTCAAAATGTAAAAAGATGATCATTGTGTTGTCACAGTACATCCAGAGGGCCAGCAGGTGGCGCCGTGGTTACGGTGTCGGACTTCCACCTGGCCAACTATGGTTTGAGTCTCAGACCTGCTGGCTTGAAAATCACGCTGTGTACATGTGTGTGCGTACCCCAGATCCCAGGAGGGGAATGGAGGACAAGGGATTGGGGCATGACTGTCCCCTCTGGAAGGTGATTTCTCACTTTGCCTCTCACTATCTCTCTCTGGTGAGCAAACGTCCCCTAAGGCAAAGAAACAAAACAATCAGAAAACCATGTCCATAGGCCACATCTGGCCAATTGGCAGTCAGTTTGTCGGGACCTCTGGGAGAATGTCCAGGGTCTGCTTCAAGTTAAGTCATTCTAGGACAGAAATCTTTTTTTTTTTTTTTTCCCACCTTTTTTGGGGGGAGGGGGAGAGGTTTTTGCTATAGGGCGCGTGTGCTCACCAGAACGACAGAGAGAGACGGAAAGCCAGAAATCAACCCCCAGGGGTTATGGCCACACCACAATCCCTTCTCCTCCATTCTCCTCTCAGGATCTTGGGCACACATGCACACGCACCCGGCGTGAGTTTAAGCCGCCGGGTCTGGGACTCGAACAGCGGTCAACTACATGGCAGTCCAGTAACAGCCATTACGCCAACTGTTGGTCCCCTCAAGGACAGAAATCTAGGTAAGACTTCCTCCACTCTGGAAAAACTGTTTACACCAGCAACTCTTCATCTCTTCCTGTTCACCCTTCATCCCTTCTAGCCTGAATGAGAGAAAAGTGTGGAATTCCTGCAGGCAGAGGGGCCAGAGCGCAGAGGATATTTGGTAGATGAGCTCTTGAATGAGGCTCATCCTTCCTGCTCCCAGAACACTCAGAGTGTCCGGCATTATTACAGAAGCAATATGCGTTCATTGTAGACAAGACAGAAATAGGGATTCACACCAAAAAGAAAATAAAAATACAACCCGATGGGACACATCTAGGTGAGATAACCACTTAGCATCTTGGTGTATGTATTTCAGGCATGTGTATGCGCCTGCCTGAACATAGTGCATAGTCAAGCCACTGGGTCTGGGTCTTGAACCATAGTTAGCCATGTGGGAACCCAGCACCCCAACCACCATGCCACCTGCTAGCCCCCATATGCCTGTTTTTACTTTCTTCTAGGAACTTCTTTCTTCCAATGAAGAATGTATTATTTATTTAAATCATTTTCTTTTTTTTTGGAGAGATTTTCACTGTAGGGCGCGTGCGCTCGCCAGACAGACAGAGAGACACATAGAGACAGAAAGCGAGAAATCACCCCCCAGGGGGGATGGTCACGCCGCAATCCCTTCTCCTCCATTCTCCTCTCGGGATCTTGGGCACGCACGCACACGCACCCGGCGTGAGTTTTAAGCCACCGGGTCCGGGACACGAACCGCGGTCGACTACATGGGAGTCCAGCGACATAGCCATTACGCCAACTGCTGGTTCCCTTAAATCATTTTCTTAAGCTCCTAAGAAATATAGCAGAGGAGAAATCACAAAATCTCTCCCAAAATTTTAAATGAGAAAATGACAACAGCAACAACAAAATATTGGAAAAATATTTCACAAAATATTAGAAGAAAACTTTCCTGAGCTTGTGGACAGAAGTCTGACTGCTTTTTCCTATTTTTCCAAAGTCTTTTCCAGAGGGCCTAGGGAGAGTCATGCCCATGAACATTAACAGCCTTTTTTTTTTTTTTTTTTTTTTTTTTTTTCCATTTAACAAGGTTCTTCCTGCATCCTGTCTCTGGCATAGTATCTTTGAGATGTATATTCAACTGATTACAGTCTATTCTTTTGTTATCCTCTTCCCAAGACACAGAGCTTCCCTTTCCTTGAGATGCAGATTAAGTATTTCTTTACTACTCTCTCCCCAGGACAGAGATCTTCCCTTCCAGTCACCAACCTAGGAATTGTGGAACCCACCTATAACCTACAAGCCCCCACTTCCACGTGTTCCACCTCTTTGGGTCAGACCAATGGAAATCTCTTCACTAATGTTGTCTGTCAATCTCAAAATCAAATAAAATGAACCCCTGTACGTAATCACCCCAAGAAAGGCATGTATGTCTCCTCTCCAGGCCTAGGTCACTCATATTCTGCTTGGAAATAAACCGCATTAATTATTAATTATTCATTATTAGAGTTGGTTATTTTTCCAATGACAGACTAAAAATAATAAGTCTATGTTTCAAGAGGAAAACATGTAGAACAAATATCAAGATAAATCTTACTGAAGCAAGTCAACCCTTAAGAATAATACAAAAATTGGGGAACCAGCAGTTGGCGTAATGGCTATGTTGCTGGACTCCCATGTAGTTGACCGTGGTTTGAGTCCTGGACCCAGTGGCTTATACTCACACCTGACATGTGTGCATGTGTACCCAAGATTCAGAGAGGAGAATAGAGGAGAAGGGGTTGTGGCATGGCCATCCCCTCTAGGGGGTGATTTCTCGCTTTCTGTCTCTCTATCTCTCTCTGTCTTTCTGGAGAGCACAAATGCCCTATAGAAAAAAAAAACAATCGGGCCAGCAATGGTGGCATGATGAGCAACATGGAACCCGTGATGGAAGGTTCCAGGTTAGCATCTGGAAGTCCTCTGTACATGCTGGCCTCAGGCCTATAATCCAAGCTGGCTGGGGCTGGGGATGGATCACCTCATGGGGACCTTGCTGGAAGTGATGATCTCTCTCTCCCTCTTTCTTCTGTCTCTCATAGAAATAAATAGAGTGAAATCGAGAAAAAAAATACTAACAAAAATCTTAGATTATTCTGGTTGAAAGTATCAGTTACCTTTAAGAAGCAAAATCAGGTGACCTTGGGGACAGCAGATGGTGTGGTGATTGAGGCACTGGACTCCCACGTGGCCAGCCATAGTTTGAGTTCTAGACATGGTGGCTTGCTTTCTCACTTTCCCTCTCTCGCGCGCTTTCTGTTTCTGGTGAATGCATGTACCCTATAGCAAATTAAAAATTAATTAATTAATTAAATAAATAATTATTAAAAACAAAATTAAGTGGCCTCAAATTCTCCAAAGAAATATTCCAGGTATGCCAGAAGACAATATAAAAATGTCTACAGAGTGTGAGAGGGGATTCATGCTAAATCTGATACCCAGTAAAAGTTTCATCATATATGAAGAACAGAATGAGACACCAAAACCAAAAGTTAACAATGGAGCATAGATCTGAACATGAGCGCTAAAGCTACAAAAGTTCTACTAGGAGCTGTAAGAGGAAAGTTTTACAACCTCGCTGTAAATTTTTCTTCCATGAGTGAATAAATTATTACATAAGACAAACATGCAAATTATAAAGGCAGAAAAATTAATGAAATGAATTTTATCAAAATAAAAAAAACTTTTGCTCTTTGAAAGTCACCATTAAGAATAGGAAGAGGAAGATGCACAGAAAACATTCACAGTGTGACTATCCGACAGAGGATTCCTATCCAGAATATAAAGGAAACACCTAAGACAACCAACTAAAAGCGAGTGCAGTATTTGTACAGGTCCTTTACTAGAGAAGATATATGCAGGCTTAGTAAGGACACGAGAACATGCCCATACTCACTAGTAATAGGAAATGCAGATAAAACCCCCGTGGTGAACTAGCACTCCCTAGTCCTAGAACAGCTCAAGTTAAAGACTGACGATCCTAAGTGTTGCTAAGGATGTGGACCACCCAGAACCTTCATACACTGCTGGTGGACATGCAAAATGGGACAAGCACTTTAGAGAACACATTGGTAGTTTCATACAAAGCTAGCTGGGACCAGCAGTTAGCGTAATGGCTATGTCACTGGACTCCCGTGTAGTCAACCACGGTTTGAGTCCCAGACCCGGTGGCTTAAACTCATGCTGGGCGAAGGGATTGCAGCATGGCCATCCCCCCTGGCGGGGGTGGGGGGGGTGGTGATTTCTTGCTTTCTGTCTCTCTGTCTCTTTCTATCTTTCTGGCGAATGCACACACCCTATGGCAAAAACCTTTCCAGAAAAAAAAAAAAAAAAAGAAGTCATTTCCCCAAATCACATATTATTATTTCTTAAGTAAGCAGACTAAACAAATTGTGATAGAAAACACACTTGCCGTTGCCTGGGGCAGTGGGGAGAGAGAGACCAACAGTAAAGGGCGTGAGGAAACGGAGAATGGAGATGTGGGGACGACTGCTATGCGACACATACATTTGTCAAAAGCCAGCACCTATATTTAAAATGTGTGGATTTTACTATATGGAAAGTACACTTCCATAAAGGTGTGATTCGATTAGAGAAACTCAGATGATAATAGTAAGAATGCATACGATGGATAGTAAATGCTGACTTTCTTAAAACGTTGGGTCATCACAAAAGTCGTATCATAGCTTCTGTTTTTCTGTCTCAAAATATGTCATGACTTTTCTGACAATCTAATAAATACATCTTAGAACTTTTAAAAATTATTTATTTTATTTTATTTATGATCATTATTATTCTTTTGCATGATTTCATCAGAGAGAGAGAGAGCAGGAAAGTGAGAAAGCAAGCCACCAGGTCCAGGACTTGAACTGTGGCCACGTGGGAAGCCCAGCACCTCAATCACCATGCCACCTGCTGGCCCCCAATTCTTTTTTTTTTAAAGAGAGATTTTTGCTATAGGATGCATGGGCTTTCCAGAGAGAGACAGAAAGTGAGAAATCACCCCCAGGCAGGATGACCATGCCTCAATCCCTTCTCCTCTTGGGATTTTTGGGCACACATGCACATGTACCCAGTACATATTTTAAGCCTCTGGATCCAGGACTTGAACCATGGTCAACTACATGGAAATCTAGCAATGTAACCATTACACCATCCATTGGTCCCACATCTTAGAAATTTTACAAAACATCGGTCTAATAAGGAAATGGGCAATGGAGGCGAACAAGCAAATGAAAACAAGTCAATGAAACATAAATAAATACGTGCAAATATGTTCAAACTTACTTGCGATTAAAAACATAAAATAGGGGCCAGCAGGTTCTGTGATGGTTAAGGCACTAGACTCCCACATGGCTGACCACAGTTCGAGTCCTGGACTCAGTGGCTTTTGAAATTCATGGTGGGTGCATGTGCACGTGTGTGTGTGTGTGTGTGTGTGTGTGTGTGTGTGTGTGCCCTAAATCTGGAGAGGAGAATGGAGCAGAAGGGACTGCATCACGGCCATTTCCTTGGGGGGTGATTCCTCACTTTATTTATCTGTCTCTCTCTCTCTTCGGGGAGCACACATGCCCTATGGAAAAACCCTAAAAAAAAAAAAATCACATAAAATGACAAGGAGACATCATTTCTCGCCCATTAGATTTTTAAATATTATATTATCAAGACTTATAATACACAGCATTTTCCAGAATTTGTGGAAATAAGAGCTCTTGGGTTTTGTTAGTGGGGTACACATTGGTTCAGCATTTTGGGAGGGAATCTGACAAAATTCACAAGCATGGAAATCCATTGATCTGGTAAACTCAGTGATGAAAATTTACCATACAGTTTACTCAGTACCCATTGGCTTGAAGAGAATGGCTGAAAAGAGAATGTTGCAGCTTTGTCTGCCATGTTTTTTAGTGGAAACTAAATAGTGTCTGTCCGCAGGGAAATAAGTACATTTTGTTATATCTGTACATTATATTTGTGCAGCAAAAAAATAATAATGAAAATGAGGCAAATTTATAGACCCATATGAAGAGCCAGCGATTCATTAAGTAGGAAAAGTGAGCCAGTAACTATTTTATTTCTGTGACAAATGTAAATATATTCAAATTTTTTTAAAGTATGTGGATGCATATTCACAAACCATTTAGGGCTTTCTTGAGCCGATAACAAGAATTGCAGAATTTTTAAATTTATTTTGACTTTTTATTTGATTTTATTTTTGCTACAGGATGTGTGCACTCACTGGAGAGAGAGAAGGAAAGTGAGAAAACACCTCCTGGGGGGAATGGCCACACCACAATCCTTTGTCGTCCATTGTCCTGAGATTTGGGGTATGCAGTGTTAAATTAAACTATTTTGGCCTAAAACGGCTGCTGTACTCCTATGCTTAGATTCCTATGGGTAAGCTGAAATCATACATGTTCAGCTGTTTTCCTGAGCTGGTTGCTGGGTACAGCCAATCAAAGCAGCAAAGCTTTAAAGGCACCCCGCCTTTTAAACTGCGCTAATGCGGACAAACGTCAGAATGTAGACAACCCCGATTGTTTCCCTCCCTCATTCCTTCATTTCCGTTTTTGTACATCGCATTCTCGTTCTTGTACACGTCACTTTCATTTTCCGGAGTTTAAATATGCACGGCCAAGAGGCTAGCTGGAGTTGCTTGGAAGTTGGTCTGGGAATTCCCCAATTCAAATAGTTCTAATTTTTGCTCAATTAAAACTCCCATCAATTACACTGGTTTATTTTTTCTTCAATGGCACACACATGCACCGGGGTGATTTTTAAGTCACCGCGTCTGGGACTCGAAATGTGGCTGGCCATGTGGGAGTCCTCAAACCTTGGGAGGTGATTCATCTGCTCCCTTCAGTACTGCTAAATTAAACTATTTTGGCCTAAAACGGCTGCTGTACTCCTATGCTTAGATTCCTATGGGTAAGCTGAAATCATACATGTTCAGCTGTTTTCCTGAGCTGGTTGCTGGGTACAGCCAATCAAAGCAGCAAAGCTTTAAAGGCACCCCGCCTTTTAAACTGCGCTAATGCGGACAAACGTCAGAATGTAGACAACCCCGATTGTTTCCCTCCCTCATTCCTTCATTTCCGTTTTTGTACATCGCATTCTCGTTCTTGTACACGTCACTTTCATTTTCCGGAGTTTAAATATGCACGGCCAAGAGGCTAGCTGGAGTTGCTTGGAAGTTGGTCTGGGAATTCCCCAATTCAAATAGTTCTAATTTTTGCTCAATTAAAACTCCCATCAATTACACTGGTTTATTTTTTCTTCAATGGCACACACATGCACCGGGGTGATTTTTAAGTCACCGCGTCTGGGACTCGAAATGTGGCTGGCCATGTGGGAGTCCAGCTCCTTAACCACCACGCCACCTGTTGGCTTCCAGAGTGATTTATTTTATAATCACAAATTTCAAAACAAAATCGGTTCATCCCACTCTTGTGCCACACCACTCCGTGACTCATCATTACTCATGATAGTACGCAGTCCTGAGCCTGACGGTAGAACCATCCGGGGCCTGGTGTCACTCACCAGCCCTGTAGTGTGGATATGGATGCCCACGTTCGCTGTTACTCTTCACAGCAGCCCTGTGCAGGCAGGTCTGCGTGGCCCACCATGGACTCCTAGGACCTGCTGTAGTGTCTGGCACACGGCGGGTGCTCCATAAATACTTTAGAAAGATGCCTGAATACCACACACTGTTGTCTTCCTTTCTTACCAAACTCAAGTCCAAATCCCTCTCCCTTTTATGGTACACCTACTGTGTGCACAATCCTGTCACAGATGAGGGAGTGGGAAGAGAGAAGGGGACCCAAAGATAAGTAAGACATGATCCCTTTCCTTGTGGCTGGGGAAGGCAAAGAGCTCAGCTGTGAGAAGTCTGGCCTCACGGCATCTGGAAGGTATGTCGGGCTGCCAAGGGTAGCACCTAAGGTGAACTAGGGCCAGTGGGGCAGGACTTCCAGGATGGTCCTGGCTCCCTCACTCTTCCCTAAGTTCTTCTTATCCCTGAAGGCCCTCTCCCAGTCCCATAGCCATCAGGGTCTCTGGCTAGTTGAGCTGGGTATCACCCTGTTTCTTCCCTCCTAACTACAGGAACTTTCAGAACTCTCTTTATCTCTGCTCCAAATTCTGGTACCAAAACCTGGGATCTGGAATCCAGTACTTAAAGAAGTTCACCGAAGCACATCTCTAATGAATGGGACATGTCTCCACGGTAGTCACGGGGAAGGTGGTCTTCAGGGAGACTTCCTTTCTCCGGTGTTCTCTGTGGACCCAGGGCTTATCTGACCGGAGCAGCCTACGTTACGAGCAGCAGGGTTCAGTCGGCTGAGCTGGTTAGCTGAACAGCTGTCCCCACTTTCACACTGCTCCCTGACCACTGGGCCTCATGGAAGGAGACACACCCTGGGGAGTAGAGACTCCCATCTTCAGTCCAAAGGCCACGAGTCACTGGGCGGCTCTCCTAAATGTGCTGCTGCAGAGATGCCCTCAGCCCAGCAGGTTCGAGATCCCAACTGAGAGTGGCGTCCTAAGCTGTGCTGTCTACCAGCTTTCCTCAGACCCTTCCGGACCTTCCTGGCCTGCTGTCCTGGGAGTGCAAAGACAGGGCTACAGGGAGCAGGAGCAGTCCTCCAGATAGACGCAGCAGGAGCAGCAGCGGGAACAGTCCTCCGGACAGCGGCAGGAGAGAGTCCATAGTTTCAGGAACTGGTGGTTTTTGGGCATGGGCTTCCAATGCCGAGGAGGAAGGCGGTAATGAATACATCTCTTTCAAATACCACCCAGGATTTCACCTGAAGTAGTGATGCGTTCAGACATCAGGCAGGGGCTCCAGGGAGCTGGATTTCTTGGGGCCAATTGAAGAGCCTCAGGCTGAAGACGCAGCAGAGGAATCCAGGAGCAGGTAGGATTCCTGGGAGAGGGAACAGGCAGGCAGTGGGGGCAGTCTCGGCTGCTGGAAATCAACAGCACAGCCCAAACCCTCCGGGTGAGGCTGCAACAGACAGCAGGCCCAGGAGGGTAGGTAAGGGCCCCTCCCTGGGAATCTACTCCCTCTGGAAGCCCACTTTCCTTCCAGAACACGCTGTCCCCATGCCCGTGTGGGCATCGGGTCCCCTGGGCCAGCTGGCCTGGTACCCGCAGTTCGCCCAGGGCGTTGCCCGGTGAGAGTGGAGTCAGGAGCTCAGACGTGCTCAGACGTGTCCAGGTACCGCTCCTCCGGCATCCCGTGGGAAAGACCTGGGAGCTCCCGCACAGGTACAAATAGGAGGGTGACAACCAGCTGCCCTCCAGTGGGATCCGGGGCACAATCCACAGCCCCTAGACGGTGTGGAACATCCTGGGGGTGCCAGGGCAGCAGCTAGCAGCAACAGCTCATCCCGGGTCAGCCTCTGACACTAAGGCGGGTTCAGGAGGTTACCTGTGGCGGCCAGGATCCTCCTCCACAGAAATGCAAGGCTGTGAGTTCTGGCCCTGAATCTGCCCCTCCTCTTCTACAGGAGGACTTCACAAAAGTCCTTGGAAATGCAGAATTAAAGTACAAATTTATTTTATTGCAAACAACTGTGTGGCCCACGCCACACATGTTTTTAATCATAGCACACATTTTCCGTGAACTTTTTGAAGATACAGGATACTAGGGTGAGAGAGGCCATGACCCTGAGGTTGAGCCTTGGAAGATGAAGGGGTTTGGGGAGGAAGGGGTGGTGGGCTTGCAAGGGCAGGGCCTGGGGGCTGGGGTGGGAGGAGCCCACGGTGCTGTTGGCAATATTGCGCCTGCTCTGGACCCCCTCCCTCGGCAGGGCTACGCGCTGGCCCTGTTGAGGTCACACCATTATGCCTGCTGTGGGCTGAGCGCTTATCCTGCCTCTCACCCCCAAACAAAACCCCGCACAGCGTCAAGAGCATGACCACAGACAGGAGGACATTTTATTAAATGCATTTGTTGCGAAGGGAGCTATTCACGTTCTTGAAGCAGTCGCAGAGGGCATCTCCAACTAAATGTTCATTTTTTCATAGCCCATGACAGTGACCACACGGTGGCAGGGAGATGGGGGACCCAGCACCCATGACAGTGACCACGCGGTGGCAGGGAGATGGGGGACTCAGCACCCATGACAGTGACCACGCGGTGGCAGGGAGATGGGGGACCCAGCACCCATGACAGTGACCACACGGTGGCAGGGAGATGGGGGACCCAGCACCCATGACAGTGACCACGCGGTGGCCGGGGGGTGGGGGACTCAGCACCCATGACAGTGACCACGCGGTGGCAGGGAGATGGGGGACTCAGCACCCATGACAGTGACCACGCGGTGGCAGGTGCTCGTGCTGCCTCACACTTCCAAATAAGAACCCTCTCGGGCCCTGAGCAAGCGAGCCGAAAGAGGAGAAGCAGCGCCTCATCCTTGAGAGCACTCCCAGGCCCCAGACCTCCCCTCCCACTGTTCCTAAGAACGGTCTCTGCCAATGTAAATATTGCATTTGGTCAGGAGAAGAGGAACCGCCAGCCCGGGATGGAAGTCGAATTATTCCACAAATATTGCTTATTTAAATAACATTTTTAAAAATACATCATGTTCCGTGGTGAAGCACTGCTGAATTATTGAATTCCCCGAAGCATCCTACAGGCTTTAAAGTGGTTGGTGGAGCCCTATAAAAGAATATAATAAATAGTGAAAAAGGGACGCTGGGCTCCACATCGAACGCCTGCCCGAGCCCACGCTAAACATCTTCATGTAATCTTTCCACTTAAACCAATGATTAAACAGATTAAACAGGCGATTAAACAAATAAAGATTAATGAAACAAGTAAAGTAATCAAATCTGTATGGGTGTATAAACGGATGATTCCAGACAGTATTAGAACAAATTGTCTAAAACTAATAGCGAGCGCGTCAGTTCGGTCCCAACAGCTTTTGTTGGGCTCTCCCTTAGATGTAATCAAAACATTTGTTTAAACTGAGATGGATATGAGACGCTAAGATGTCAGTTTCCTGAAAGGGAAGAATAAAACAAAAGCAAGGCCTTCGGTGAGGAGCCTGGCACCCCAGAGGCCCCGTTGCTGCAGAAAACGAATGTGGCAGGGAGACACTGAAGCCCTCGTCACTGCCAGGGCTGCTCATGAGAAACACCAGCAAGGCCGAAGGGGAGGAGCTGGCCAGACTACAGGGACTCTGAGAGGGAGAGACACTGCTCAAACATCCTCCAGCACTTCCCACCCTTTCGGTTATTGGTCATTGACATGCTAATGCCAAGGCCTTCTTTCCTAGAGAGGACCGCTGTGCCCTGTGTACTCTTGGAAGGCAGAAAATGGGATTTCTCAGCAAGGATGCTCCTTTCACATTTCCCCCTCATTAATTAAAATTGGTAAGTTTTTTTTTCCTGCTTAAGACAGTTGCTAGTCTCCACGCTGCCGACTGACACTGGGGCTTAATGGGCCACTCTGTAATTTCCAGCATGAGACGTTTAAATCCTCGGTATCCTCAGAGTGACCCCACAATCAATAGCTTCTGCCTCTCGTGGGAGCCCACTGGGAATGCAGGTTCCCAGGCTCGATAGGTGGCGTGGGGGTTAGGGTGCTAGACTCCGACCAGCTGCAGTTCAAGTCTTGGACCTGGTAGTTTGGAAGTCACTGCGGGTGTACGCGTGCATGCCCAAGTCCTGAGAGCAGCGTGGAGGAGGAAAGATCACCCATCCTCCCCAGGGGGTGATTTCTCACTGTCCCTTCTGTTTCTCTCTAGTGAGCACACACACACCATAGCAAAACAAACAAACAAAAAAACTAAAAAAAATTCCCAGGCTCTGCCCCGTCCTGCTAAATCAGGACCTGCGTTTCAACCCTGCCCTCGGGTCGGGTTTGAGACACGCTGAATCGCACAGTGAAGACCCCGGGACATTTCTCTGTACCAGCGTTTTGGCAAGTAGGTGAAGAGAAGGAGAGCCGAGCATCTCCTCAAGGTGAGACTCTGCAAGAACTGCTTTAAAAAATTGCTTTGGGAAGGGGCTTGCTGAGAACCCCTTAGGGTGTTTCTGGCAGGATCAGAGGATGCCCGGTGGTGCACGGGACACCCATGCCCAGAGCCAGCCCTGCCTGCTCTGACAGGGCGTCGGACTGCAGAAGGGATGGGGCTCGGCGGCCCCCCCGGGGGCCGGAGCCACAGAAATCGGATGAGTTGGAGCAAAGCATTGGGCTGTTGGAAAAATCATGGTGTATTTTTCTATGTTTTTCTATGCAAACATGCATCATGACTTCCCCGACAACCCAGTACAAGCCTTGTCTGCCCACCTGTGAGGACCCACAGTACGACACGCTTCTGCTGCCCTGAGCCATGGTTCAGGCAGCCGACAGTGAGCTCTCTCTTCCAGTTTTCTCCTGCTTCTCTCAGAGACTCTGCTTCACATGATCTCTTTGCAAACGAACTCTCTCTGCTTTAATGTTTCTTTTTTAAGGTTTCTGCCACAGGGCACATGTGCACGATGGAGAGGAGAGAGACAGTGAGACGTAAAGAGAAATGACCCCCAGGGAGGATGCCATGCTACAATCTCTTCTCCTTAATTCCTCCTGGGATTTGGGGCCAGGAGTGATTTTCAAGCTGCCAGGTCCAGGACTCGAACTGCAGTCGACCGTGTGGGGGTCTAGTACGTTAACCACCATGGCACCAGCTGGCCTAATCTTTGCGTAAGTTGCAGCTGTCCGTTCAGCTATACGGTGGGTGTGTGTTGCCTCCAGCTAATTAGAGACTGTCTCTCAGGCCGAACTCCAAATCCAAGGTGGACCCCACGGTGGCTGTTTGAGTCCTGAGCACCCGGTCCCATAAGCGATGGGGGTGAGGCCATGTCGAGCAGGCGCTTCTATGGGGAGCCCGGCCTGTGCATGGCAAGGCGTGTTGTGAGAGAGAGAAGGACAGAAAGATGTCCTCAGAGAGAGAGGGCAGTGACTTGCCCCAGGGTCACATGGCGGTGCGCCCAGGATTTGAATCCAGAGATGCCCAGTCTGGGCCTGGGCCTCCTCTGTCTCTTCAGGAGGCCTTCCTGGGGTCGTGCCCACCTTAGGTGTGTGAGGTGTGACCGAGCCTCGCCATCGTACCTCTCCACACTGCCGTCCCCCGTGTGGCACCCAGACCTGTCCGTGCTAGAGCTGCCCCCTTGCTGCTTGGAAATCAGTCTGCTGCTTGGGGCTCTTCGGTGCCCTGAAATGTATGGGCAACGGTGAGAAGGCACATGGTCAGGGCCACCAGGCGGCATGGTGGTTAAGGCACTGGATCCCACGTGGCTGACTCTGCAGTTCAAGTCCTAACCTTGGAGGCCTGAAAAATACGCCAGGCTCATGTTCGTGTGTGCTCAAAATCCCAAAAGAAGGATGGAGGAGAAAGGACTGTGGTGTGGCCAACCCCCTGGGGGGATTATTTGCGATTTATCTTTCCCTCTCTCTCTGTCTCTCTCTGGCAAGTACACACACCTTTTAGCAAAATCTAAAAAAGAAAAAAAAAAAAAGAGAGAGAGAGAGAGAGTTAAAATGCTCAGATCTTGGGAACCAGCAGTTAGCGTAATGGCTATGTTGCTGGACTCCCATGTAGTCAACCGCGGTTTGCGTACCAGACCCGGTGGCTTAAAACTCATGCCAGGCACATGTGCGTGCGTGCCCAAAATCCCGAGAGGAGAATGGAGGAGAAGGGATTGCGGTGTGACCATCCCCCCTGGGGGGTGATTTCTCACTTTCTGTCTCTATGTCTCTGTCTGGCGAGCGCATGCGCCCTATAGTGGAAAAAAAAAAAAACTCTCCAAAAACAAAAAAAGCTCAGATCTTCGTTCAGGGACCAAGCAGGCGAGCTGCATGAGGCCGCGGATGTGAAGCACTCCTCCTAACACAGGCCTCCCGCGGTTAGCGTCTACTCGGCGAGGTAGAAATTGCAGGGCTCTGGCCATGTCTTAGGGGGGATGCTTGGGAGTGGAATTCCCTGTGTGGGGGTTCCCTAACCATTCCCAAATAAAGGGAATTGAGGGAGAGATCAGGATGAAGAGAAACTTACTAACACTCCGGAAACTTAGAAACGAAGACCTCTGGGTCGCCTGGATTGGAATGCTTAGAGACAGAACTTCGGGGTCTGTGGTTTACTGAGCTGTCTCCTCCCGTCCTCGGCCCGGGTGACCCGCAAGACCAACTCGGGTCAGCCGCTTGCTGCTGGCCAGATAGGGGCCTAGAGGGCCAGAGAGGTGCCTTGTTCTGGATCAGCATCGACTTGGAGGGGACTTGAGGCTGAAGTCGGATCACTTGGCTCCCTGTCCAGCACGTTCTTAAAGCAGGCCAGGCTGAGGGAGAAACGCCAGGTGGATGAGCTCAACTTCCTTGGACAGGAACAGGGATGTCCAGAAATACGAGAGCTTCAGCGTTAGCTACTAGCATCCAGGTGAGGACCCAGGTCTGCCTCACCCCAGGCCATCCAGAGCCCCTCCCTGCCCCACGCCAGAGCACTGACCCACCAGGGTCCACCGTACACACTCCCCACTCGTCTCTAACGTCAGGCCCTATCGTGAGAGAACAGATTACAGAGTCAAAGGGGCCCAGGTTCAAGTCTTGGTTCTGATCTTTGTGTTGTCTAAAAACACATTTCTTTATTTTTTACAAGGTTTGTTTATTAATAACTCTTCCATAAGTGAGAAAGAGAGAGAGAGAAGAGGAGGACAGCACCCCAGCAGGATCTTGATGTTGCAGTCCACCCTCAGCCCCTGTTTCAGCTAACCGTATCTCGGGCAAGTGTGCGCTCAGTGAGGTCTCTGGGTACGAACCCAGACCACACCCTTCCCATGGGGGTCAGCCTCAGCAGCTGTCACGTCTCACCACACACCAGCCTGGCCTTGAAAACACGCTTCTTAATATGGCTATGTCTCGCTTCAGTCTGAGCCTCAACCTCCCTAAGAGCAGAGCTTAGGGACTAGGCTTGTTGGGGCCGGCAGGTGGTGTGGTAGTTAAGACACTGGACTTCATGTGGCCCACTACTGTTCAAGTCTCAGAACCGGTGGCTTAAAACTCACGCTGGGCACATGTGTGTGCGTGCCCAAAGTCCCGAGAGGAGAATGGAGGAGAAGGGATTGGGGCATGGCCATCCCCACTGGGGAGTGATTTCTCACTTTGTCTCTCTGGCAAGCATACTAGCCCTATAGAGAAAATCTTTCAAAAGAAAAAAAAGAAAAAGAAAAGAAAACAGAACTAGGCTTGCCTGCAGGTCATTTACTTTGGAAAGGACCGGAACGAAGGCCCAGCGAGCAGAGCATGCAGGACGGGAGGCCGTGCAGAGATCAATGATGAGCAGGTCACTGTCTGGACGGCCTTCTCGGCAGCCCTCTGTAGTACATCACAGGACCGACGGCCCCCGGGGACAGAGAGACCTCCATGGACTGCCCCGCACTGGGGTGGATGGCTCCATGGCGGCTCCAGACGCGGGGTACTCTCCGTTCATTTGGTCTCCCTGCAGGAGGCACTTTGATTTCTGCTGCCCAGAGAGATGTTTCGGAATGCCTCGCTTCTCACAGACCCGGAGGACTGAAGCTTTATGTTTTGTCTGAATGAAGGAAGCCCTGCCCTCTACACTTCGCCCTCTGCCCTCTGCCCTCTGCCCTCTGCCCTCTGCCCTCATGATGTAGGACCAACTGAGAAGGCGAGTTTCCAGGGGGAGTCTTTTCCTTGTCTGGAGGAGGACTGCATTCACAAAAGGTGGTCCCAGATGACAGCTCATGAGCTCCAGGACAAGGCAAAGAGACTGCTACCAAGTCCCACCCCTCCTCTTTGGGTGCTCAGTTCCCCCTGCGACAGGGTACTCTCGCCCACCCCGTCTCTAGAGATTGCCTTGGAAAGAGGCTCTTGGACAGAGGATTAGTAGAGCCCCTCCCTGGCCTGCACGCACTCCCAGCCACGGGAGTGGCAGAAGGCTCGAACTGATGCCTGTTGAGCCCTTTCCATCCCGACAAGGCCGTTTGGAGATCCTGCGGGTCTGCAAATGCCTCGAATCAAGGATATCCCAGCTGGCTCACAGAAGCCACGTCCTCTTAGACCTGGAAAGAGTTTCGGATCGTTCTGAAACTGAGTATGGAGCCTGATTTGCCAAGGAAGCAAGAGCAGAGAAGGAGAGGCCACACAGCTGACCCGTGATCCGGTCAGGCAGAGACTTCGTTCTGATTCGCCAGGTCTGCTGTCCCTTCCATCCTACTCTGCTGGAGAGTGCCTCCCCGTCCAGGGACCAGCAGTTAGCATTATGGCTATGTCACCGGACTCCCATGTAATCGACCGCGGTTCGAGTCCCGGACCCGGTGGCTTAAAGTCACACCAGGCGTGTGCGTGCGTGCCCAAGATCCCGAGAGGAGAATGGAGGAGAAGGGATTGGGGCGTGGCCATCCCCCCTGGGGGGTGATTTCTCGCTTTCTGTCTCTCTGTCTCTCTCTGTCTGGTGAGTGCATGCCCCCTATAGCAAAAACCTCTCCAAAAAAAAAAAAAAGATAGTTCTGAACCACGACTGGTTCAAAGGAATACAAGGAGTGAGGTACAGGAGCCACGAGTGCCCACTGGTTTCTCTGAACACCGTAGCATTCCACTTCCTTCCATTTAACTCCAGTAGCAGGGGCTCGCCCACTCAAAATCTAAATGCAGCCGTTGAGGGAGGTAAAACTCACGCCAGGCACATGTGTGTGCATGCTCAAGATCCCAAGAGGAGAATGGAGGAGAAGAGATTGCAGTGTGGCCACCCCCTGGGGGGTGATTTCTCACTTTCTGTTTCTCTGTCTCTTTCTGGTGAGCGCATGCCCCCTATAGCAAAAACCTCTCCAGAGAAAAAAAAAAAAAAAAGAATTCCTCCCCATCCCAAGTGACCCAGTTGTTGAGTCATCTCTGGCAAAATCCTTTGACAAACTCTTGCCTTTCCTCTGCCCACCATCTTCCCACACCACTCTGCAGCCATCCGTTGCGGTCCTAAAATCCCTGCAGCCCCACTTGCTTCTTTTAGCGACAGTGGGTCTGCAACTTACACTCAGCTGTGTGAGCGGCCCAAAGCCAGAATCGCTCCCCGGGCACGACTGTCTTTGAGTGGAGACCGTGAAGTGCAGACCAGTCGTGGCCGAAAAGACCAGGGAGGAAAGGAGTTAGCAAGCTCCTGCCCTCTCCACGTTTCCCGGGTCACTAAAGAAGTTCCTTCCATTAAGAATTCTCACTCATCTGTAACCCAAGAAATAAATCAGGTGCTCAACTGCACCACACTTCCAGGGTGGCCTCCCCATCACGCATCAGGGAGTTGGCACGGTGGGCGCCAATATTTATAGAGCGGGTCGAGCAATGACACATTAAGCACATTCGAAGAAAAAGAGGTCTTGGCATGCTCGACGCTGACGGGAGAGGAGTGGAGGGAGCGGAGCGGTGGAGAGCCGTAGGGCAGCTCAAGCAGCCCTCGAGGACCTCCAGGGCAGTGTGGGGGGCAGACAGGAGCTCCTGGGGGCTTTTTCACACCAATGCCGTCGCTCACTTGTCCCTCCGGTGCGAGGTGTTGTTTGGATTGCCGGGGTTTCGGCAAGCAGCAGGCTTTCCAGCTGCAATTCATTTCTCCACTCCTATGGTGCCCAGCGTGGTACCTGGCATATAGTACATACCACCAAAGTGACTCCCAAGCTGCCGGGTCCAGGACTCGAACTAGGTGGTTTACCTTTGGGATCCAGCGGCCTTAACCTCCATGCCAACTGTTAGTCCCGATCTGTTCATTTTTTAAAAACAATGATTTCATTTTATTTATTGTTATGATTTTTAATTTGCTACAGGAAACGTGGGCGGGAGAGAGAGAAGGAAAGTGAGAAAGCAAGCTGCAGGCCCAAGACTTGAACCGCATGGTTGGTCATGGGGGAGTCCTGCGCCTTAACCACCATGCCACCTGAGGGCCCCAGCGTGTTCATTTTTAATGTGCCTTCTCTTTTGCCTTTTCACAGGTTTGCCTTCTTGGTCTAGGCCAGGGAACTGACTGCCAGGAGGGAGATTAGACTTTATTTCAAAAGAGACGCTGAAAAGAGATTGGGGCGATATCCAGTTACTGGTTCATGTCAGGGCAGTGGTGCCATGAGCCGGGCCGCCATCTCTCAGAGAGGAATTCCTGAGCCCCCTCCTCCTCCCCACCAAGACTGGGGGACAGCTCAGAGTCCTCTGAGCGGGCAGGAATCAGGATGAAAAGAGGAGGATATGGTGGGCGTGAGCCCCCCCAGCATCCTTGCAAGGTCTACTGTAGCCGGGAGAGAGGAGCCCCTCAGCAGGGCCAGGTGGACTTCAGGGCCAGTGGGCTGGTCCCAGCACTAGCTGGCCCTCGCGTCTGTGCCCAGTGGGAGTTAGGGAGAGGCTGAGCCAGCCGGGAGCTGCCCCAGCCAAGCCAAAGGAAACTCGTCCCAATCTTCCCTGCCACTGGCTCTGGCAGTCAGTGTCCCCGGGGCAAATGACACCCAGCTGCACAAGGCAGGGGAGGACAGGGCACTGTGTCCAGGGGTGCGGGCTCATCCTTGTCCCCACCATGCAGGTAAGTTCCCTGACCCGTGTACCTGCCCCTCCGAGCAAGCACAGCAGCGTGTGGATCATTTCCTAGAGGGCTGTGTAAAATGACCAGGGGCAAGGCCATTCACTCCTATTAGGAGACCAGCTGACGGTTCCTCCCCTGCTCATCAATACTGGGAGGGAGATCCGCTTATTATGGAGAAATTAGCCACTTGTACTCCCTCAGCATACGTGGCTACTGTGTGAGTAACTGACAGCTCGGCCGCACACTCGCCTCTGTGCAGGGCTGTGTGCGATTCGCCAAATGAATGGTGGGGGTCAGAGCAGAAGGAGGTGAGGCGAGGGGTTTCTTATGTCTCGTCTGCAGGACTGCGCCTCCCCCAGGCTGCAGTCAGGCTGAGGCTGCCAGCCACGCATCCCTCCTCCCACTCAGGCCTGCGGCCCTCTGGCCAGTCAGAGCATGCCTACGTACACGAATACAGGGGTGGCTCAGGAGGGACACCCGCAGCCCATCAGAGACACGTCTGTCTACTTGACTGCAGGAACCGGCTTAGGACGGCTCTGATCCAAGCAGGGCCACTCAGTCTGCCTTCATCTTTAATGTGGCGGGATCCGAGGAGAGACAAGCGCCTTCTGACAGTCAAGCCCGGTAGCCATTGTTAATCAGGCTTCAGGTTAACAGGCCGTACTTTTTACCCCCGTAATGAAGGGCTGCTGTGGGCCAGCAATTGGCATGGTGGCTAAGGTGCTGGACTTCCACAAGGTTCACTGTGGTTTGAGTCCTGGGCCCAGCAGCTTGAAAATCATGCTGGGTGCATGTGTGTGCATGCTCCAAATCCCAAGAGGAGAATGGAGGAAAGGGGACTGCATGACCATCTACAGGAGGGGCATTTTCTCACTTTTCCTTCTCTGTCTCTGTCTCTGTCTCTGTCTCTCTCTCTGGCAAGCGCATGCCCTATGATAAAATCTTAAAAGAGAAAGAAAAAAAAAAGGAGGAAAGAAAAAAGGTGGTTAGAGAGACAAAGGCCCAATACCATGGTAGGTTCCCCCGAACCATCTGTGCCTCTGGTTAGCCTTAAATGCCACAATTATGCGAATCACTGCTTTTGCTATTTTCTCCCTTTTTAAGCTGATTTGAGTTGGATCTCCTGTCATTACCAATAAAGGAGAAGTAACTCATCTAGCGATACCCGAAGGGTGTCCTGTGACAAGCAGGTCTCGAGCTGAGCCTTAGAGGACAGGCAGCTGCAGTGGACTGACACTGGGTCTCCCTGGAACTCACACAGTGACCTCTGACCCCCAGTGCTGTGCATCTGGTGTGCGAGCTTCACGAGGTGACCGAGTCGTGAATGGAGCCCTCCCAGAAGGGGCCGATGCCCTTTAAGAGGAGACAAAGGAAGGGAGATCTCTGTCCATCCGTGGGTTCAGAGCAAGAGGCCCTCCGTAAACCAGGAAGGGGGCCCCGCCAAGAGCCCGACCCTGCCGACTCCCTGACCTCCGACTCCCAGCCTCCGGAGCCGTGAGAAAGCTAGCTCGTCAGTGCCCGTCAGCCCATGGTACCCCGTTGCAGCTGCCCACACGGGGCAAGACTGGGGTCTGCTTCATTTGCAGTGGGCAACAAAGATGAGTACCACAGTCATAGAGGAGGACAGTGAGCCCGGGCACCAGCGCTGACTGTGGGTGAGGGCTGGGAGCACAGCGGAGCTCGAGCCTGAGGGCGAAGTCTGGCTGAGCCCCAGGTTGCACAGACTGCCTAGCGGAGAGCAGAGAGCCTCCTTTCCTATAGGCAACGGGGATCCGTGAACGTATTTGAGCAGAGTATGGCAGAACAGAAACGGTCTTTTGGAAGGATTACTCTGGCCTCGAAGCCAGAGATCTTATGCAAAAAGATAACAACAACTATGCTTTCCAGGAGTCTCAAGCATCTCTCCACATCGGGATCTGATAGCCAGAGTTCCAACGAGCATGCTGTGGGGAGTCCCATTCCTATTCTCACAGAAAAGGAAACTGAGACCCGGAGACCCAGACCCGGAGACGTGTCCACATTCACTAAGCAAACCAAGACCAGAACCGAGACTGGGATCCAGGGCCCTGTGTAGCTGGACTGTGAAGTAGATGGCAGAGTCTCTGTCTCTCTATCTCTGTTGTAGATTTTTGTTATAGGGCATGTGTGCTCACCAGAGAGAGACAGAAAGAGGGAAAGTAAGAAATCACCCACAGGGGAATGGTCACACCACAATCTCTTCTCCTCCATTTTCCTCTTGGGATTCTGGACACACACACACACACACACACACACACGCACACGCACACGCACACTCTGCATGATTTTCAAACTACCAGGTCCAGGATTTGAACCATGGTTGGCCATATGGCAGTCCAGTGCCTTAACCACCATGCCACCGGCTGGCCCCAATAGCAGAGTCTCTTTGTGCAGCTTTGCTCACAGGCCAGGTTAGAGGCTTAGCACCCGTATTAGCTTTCTGTTGCTGTAACAAGTAAGCACAAGCCCGTGGCTTCAAATAACACCTGTCCAGTAGCTTGTGGTTCCGAGGCCAGCAGTCTGGCACAGCGTGACTGGGTTCCCGAGGTGTGGCCAAGCTGCGTTCTTACCTGGAGGTGCTACGGAGGAGAGAGGTCCACTTTCCAAGCTCATCCATGTTGGCAGAATTCAGCTCCTGTGATTGTAGGACCGACGCCTCTGTTTTCTAGTTTTTCTCAACTTCCAAAGGTCACCCAGCTTTCTCGCCTCATGGCCCCCTCGATCATCCAGCCAGAAACAGTGTACCAAATCCTTGCCGCACTTCAGATCTCTACTGCTTCTGCACAGCTGGAGAAAACTCTGCTTTTAAAGACCTGTGTGATTAGGTCAAGTCTACCTGATCATCTCCCTGCCTTTAAATCAACTGCTTAGGGAACCTTCATTACATCCGAAAAATCCCTCCGCAGCTGGGCCGAGGTTAGAGTTTGAGCGAGAGGACAGGGTATGTGCACACCAGGCTCTGGCCATCTTCGGGCACCATCTTACAATTGCCCTTCCCACTGCACCCCAGTGGCCTAGGCCACTCCTGAGGGGCCCGACAGCTCTCTCATTGCACTGGGGTGTGTGTTGGGTGCACAACCTCGCACAAGACAAGCCTCCAATGGAAAACCAGGGCTCAAGAGTCCAAGTAAGGGCCTCTCAGGCCCGTGCAGCTGTCTGAGCATTGCAGCCTGCAACCACGGCTCTCTGTATTGTGTATCTATGTCCACTCGGTGGCCTCTCCACATGATTGACATCACCCAGGTCGCCCAGCAAGAGGGCCTGAAAGATTTGGGGTGGCCACTAGGGCATCTTCGGTAGCTCCTTCAGCTGCCCTCCCTGAATCTGTGATATCCTACCGTTAGCCAGCCTGGCCTATGCCCATACGTCTCTTGCAACTAACCCTTGGGCCCCTAAAAGCTGCACCATCCTTCGCCTGCCTGGGCCAGCCTGTTCTGGTCACTGTGCAGCCTGAAAAAATCATCAGAGGGAGGTCCCCATGGCTGCAAGTGGCCATTATTGTAGCACTGTGGGACCCCAAATCTGCCGGTCACTGGGGTCATCCAGTTCCACCCTGCTACATCCCTTTATGTCAGCAGGTTGGCCGGGTGGTAGTAGTCAGTGGTCAACAGCTAGCTTGCTTATTCCATTTTCCTTGTTTTTATTTATTTTCTTGATTTATTATTATTATTATGTACAGAGAGTGTGGTAGGACTAAGGAAAAACAAACAAACAGACATTCCAATACAGAAATCCAGAGGGAAATGAGGCAGAAAGAAGAACGCTATTCTAACTCTGGTCTCGGGCCTCCCTCCTTCCCGCGAGGAGTGCATGCCCTCTGACATCCTGCTCGCCACACCCTGGGACGGCTGGACGGGGTCAGAGCCCAGCCTGCCCTGCAGCAGCAGCCAGGGAGGCTGGGAGAAGTGGTGACTGCCACATCGTGCCGTGCTCCAGGAGAGCCCTGACTCCGCTTCTCCTCGGCTCCAGCAGGTCGGCTCGGCTCCCAGCAGTTTGTTTTTTGAAAGTCTCATAAATTTCCAAGAAACTTCTCCAGACAACTGTCACGAGGCTGCACCTGCCAAACAAACACAAACAGAGCTCTCCTCCACCAGATTAGTTACTTAATTAAGAAGAGAAAGAGACAAGGCACATAATGTGGAGATAATTACCCATCTTGCCAAGTCTCCAAGTGTAGCGTGGCGCACGCAGGCAAATTGCAACACTGCCGCTAATGCATATTCATCCAAAGTTGTAACTGCTGTGAACATTTTCCACACAGACAGCAATATGTTCAACCAACAATCTGAGCTCCTTCTCAGAGTCCAACATCTTCCCACCCCTTACCCTGCCTTCCCCGGCTCCTTCCGTGGCTCTCTGTGAAGGAATCTGCTAAACAAACCAGTACAAGTGAATGTGACCAAACCTACCCTAGGTGACACTGTTGCAAATGATCAGTTCTGGACCAAAAATGAGGCATTTGGTTTTTTTTTTTTTCTTATTTTTTCCCCCTAATCTGTTGCCTCATTTGGTTTGTTTCATGTTTCATTTCATTCTACTTCAAGGGCTTCCTGAGTACTTACTGTGTTAGGCTCAGCAGCAGCCTACTACTACAGAGGCAGGAAGGTAAGCACGACGAGGCCTTACCCCTAGGAGAGCACAGTCTATGGAGGAGGAGGCAGTCCTCTGTGAGCTAGGCAGCGTGGCTACTACCGTAATCTAACAAGGCTGGAGAGTTTAAGCAAACTGCCGAAACAGCAGAGTAACCAAACAGGGGATCTGGGCACTGCGCCTAATTTATCTGACTCCAAATCGCATGTACAAGGCAGACAAGGAGAAATTCTGCGTTGGAAACAGAAGAGCACAGAAGAAAGAACAGAGGCTGGGGAAACACAGGAGATGTGCCTCTGCCACTTAACAAATCACTGGAATATAAAGGGTTTCTTTCTTTCTTTCTTTTTTTTTTTTTTGGAGAGTCTGACTCCAAATCGCATGTACAAGGCAGACAAGGAGAAATTCTGCGTTGGAAACAGAAGAGCACAGAAGAAAGAACAGAGGCTGGGGAAACACAGGAGATGTGCCTCTGCCACTTAACAAATCACTGGAATATAAAGGGTTTCTTTCTTTCTTTCTTTCTTTTTTTTTGGAGAGGTTTTTTTCTATAGGGCACGTGCTCTCACCAGAAAGACAGAGACACAGAGAGAGAAAGCGAGAAATCACCCCCCAGAGGGGATGGCCACGCCGCAATCCCTTCTCCTCCATTCTCCTCTTGGGATTTTGGGCATGCACGCACATGCGCCCAGCGTGAGTTTAAGCCACCGGGTCCAGGACTCGAACCGTGGTCAACTACATGGGAGTCCAGCGACATAGCCATTACGCTAACTGCTGGTCCCTATAAAGCCTTTCAATTTCTCCTTAATAAAATGTACATGGTAAGAGCTAAGAAATAAAAGTGTTGTCAGCTCAAACAAAATCAGATTCTTAAAACTGTTTTGGGGCCTGGTATGGTGGGCCTGGTATAGCCCCAATTGCTTACATAATAGTCGCAGGCATCCCTCAGCTAGAATAGAAGGACAAACTGCACACAACAGAAGATCAGGGAGAGGACAGACCCAGGACAGTAGGTGAGACTCAAGGGACCCTTGTGCAGGAGGTGTGGTTTGCACAGGTCTTGATGTACAGGTAAGATTGAAGCAGACAGAATGGAAACAAGGACAGCTCAGGTGCCAGCAATAGCAGGAAGGAATAGACAGATCCAGGAGAGGTCAGCAACAGTGGAGACGTGGCAAGATGAGTCATTATCTCCGCATTTTGTGCCTTGTCTCCTTCTCTTTTTAATTAAGTAACTAATCTGGTGAAGGAGAGCTCTGTTTGTGTTTGTTTGGGGTCCGGTGGATGGGGAAATGAGGCTAGAAGTTTAGGCTGGGGCTTTAAATGCAAGCTTAGAACAGCCATCCAGGCCATTTGGAATACAGTTGGAGAAGCCCAGCCAAGGTTGGCCACCCATTAGTTTGATTACTTCCAGAACAGGCTCAGTTGGGGTGGAAATAGGCAATGTGGCCAGCTCCGTCCAAGGGCACGCTAGGCCATCCTTATCTGATGCCCTACTCCTCTGCCAGCCTTCCTTGCCCTAAGTCTGCTGAAAGAGCCAAAGAGAAACCACGACCAATGTCTAAGATGAATAAACTGACTGACTGTTAAGAAACTCAGGAAGTCCCTTCCCATCTCAGAGTAGGCCCTGAGACTCCCAACCACAGGTGAAGAGTGTAGTTGGCCTCCCTGACCTATTCTTAAAAGATTGAGGCGTAGCGTCACTACCCCGGTTCTCCTGCCAGGGGTGACAAACAGGTTTCAACAGGGATGCTGCCTCCAACCGATTGGAGCCGCTTGGAGCATGAGGGTGGCACAACAGTACCGCCACTGATTGGCCATGCCTGTCCTGGTCTGGGTACAGTTGTGGTTCCACAGGTATTTGTCACCCTGGATCTTTGGCTAGATTAGGCCTACACCAACCTTGGGTTATTTTTCTAACTCCTGAGGAGAGGAGCTCAGGAGAAGAACAAAAGAACAGCAGTAGCCACCACACACGGAGCTCTCAGAGCGCTAGGATGGAGGGGAAGTAGCTTTACTCTCAAATCACCCTTCCTTCCAAGCTGAGATGAAGAACAGCCTTTGCAGTGATTCTCGACTTTCACTCTACCTCAGAATAACCTGGGGAGATTTCAAAATAACTTGATTGCTGTAGGGACATTTGGTTTCAATTGATTTAGGGCAGGGGCAGGCATGGTTTAAGTTCCCCAGGTCGTTCTGATGTGCAGCCAAGGTTGAGAGCCTTTCTGCCGACTGCAAGCTCCCCTGATGAAGCAACCGAGAGCCCATGACTCAAGTCTCATCCCGAGATTCCTGTCCCTCCAAGGCCATGCAAAGATTCTAGTCTTTGCCCTGCAGGTGCATCAAGTTTGGCTGATCATAGGAGGCACAGACATAGGAGCTGAGGGGGAGAGCACCCCACTGGTGTTGCTGGCAAGGCCCCAGAGAGATGGAGTCTGAGCTGGGCCTCGGAGAGTGGCAGGACTTGGATAGACCTACCTGCATGAGACATGGCCACACATCGTCTGACAGGGCCAGTGCCTGGAGCAGGACCCTGAAGAGAAATGGTGGGAGGGGATCAGAGAAGACCTGGGACCAACGCCCATGACCAGCAAAACCTTGCTGAGAACCGAGGTCATCAACCGAGCTCCGGGCCCTGCAGATGCCAGCACTCCCTAGAGTGGTCTGCCCGCCAAGTCCGCTTCGACCGGCTTCCAGCTCCAGGTGCCAAACTTTCCTTTTGACTACAAACTCTTTCAATAGACTTTAATGCCAAAAATTAGCACCAGGGGCACACTTAAAATGACCTGCCCTGAAGGCTGTGTGGTGGTAAGGTTGACCATGGTTGACCACGTTTTGAGTCCCGGAGCTGGTGACTTGCTTTTCTCACTTTCCCTCTCTCATCTCTCTCTGGTGAGTGAATGTGCCCCATGGACAATTTAAAATAATAATAATAAATAAAATAAAATAAATCTATAACTAATAAATAATTAAATAAAAGTGTACATTAGGGCTTCCCTGCTGGTGGAAAGAACGCTGGCTCCCTAAGCTGGGGTCTTTCTCGGCCTGGGTGCGAAGGCTCCTCCCCTCTGGGGTGTGGACCTGAGGTCATCCAGAGCCTGTGGTTTCAAGCTGGCACCTGGCCATGTTGCTTCCTTTGTCCCTTCCTGCCTCCCACCTGTTCACAGGGAGTTCGAGTAAGTTAGTCCCTGTTGTCAAGGAAACGCTCTGCTTCCCCCAAGGTGTGAATCTTGCTGGAGTCAATGTCAGAGAGGGGGAAGTGATTTACCAGGGCCGGCTTGGTCCATAATTCCTCCTTACTTGGCCGGCGAAGGCTGCAGTGGTGTCACCAGGTGTGGGCCTCCTACCCCCAGGTTAGCCTCACCAGAAAGGCGTGTGTACAGTGCAGATCCCTGGGCCTCTGACTGGCTGAACTGGCACCGAGAGGGCAGGCCCAGGGACTGCTCGTGGCCTGGTGACAACGGCACTTGGAGGCCAGAAGAGATCATCTCAGGCTTTGCCAGTGTACGGAATATACCAAAGGACTTCTTAAATCAGGGGACATGGAATTAAAGTGAACATCTGTTTCTTGGTGCAAAAAAATTAGAAACCCATGCATAGCGATTTCCTAGCACACCTGCCCGTGGACATTTTGAAGCCCCCGGGTGGTTCTGGAGGGGTGCGGCATTTTCTCTGCCTTGACCGCATAAAGGTGCTTCTGAGAGTTACAGTTCTCTCTGGCCAGCTGCAGGATGTGCGTGTGACACCCAGGTGACAAGACAGAGACCAGGATGGAATAACGCAGAGGCCCAGACTTGCACTCAGACACGTGTCCTCGGTGCCCTGACCAGCTCCTTCCTGTGCCCCGACAAGCCACTCGGAGCGCTTGTAGAGAAGGCTGTTCAAGGCGTGTGAAGCCCAGCCCGTGTTTACGAAGCCTCTGTTCCCGGGAGAAGCAGAAGGAAGAGGACAGCGGTCAGGTCTTTGTGCCAAGGTCACTCACTCACGGCTGCCCTGCTCCCTGGGGAGCCGGAGAACCCACTCCCCATGGCGGCACCCTCTGCTTACGGTCGTGCATCACAGACACGCCACCAGCCCTGTCCCACGTTTGACGGTGCTACAAGAACGGCCACGTCCTATTTAAGCGCGGGGATGACCGCGGGTGTGTCTCACGCCGCCCAGCTCGCATCTATTGGGTCCTCGGGAAAGTCCTGACGTTCTCTTCTGTGTTCTTCTTTTTATTGTTTTTCAAGGTTAAAAAAATAATTATTCTGTTCTGTTTTATTGGTTTATTATTATTATTTAATTTGCTACAGATTGCATGCGCTCACCAGAGAAGGAGAGAGAGAGACAGTGTGAAAGCAGGCCTCCAGGCCTGGGACTCGGACTGTGGTCAGCCCTGTGGGAGTCCTCACCTCAGCGACCATACAGCCTGCTGGCCCCTCCATGTTTTTCTATGCAAAACCGTGTCATGAGCTTCCCAACGACCCAACACTGAGTCAGCTCATTGCCGCACAGAGCCTTGTGTAGTCACGGGGACAGAAGCTACGTGCCCATCCCTGTGCACAGCTGCAAGGGACACGCCTGGAGCACCCGCCCCAGGCCATGCGGTCCTCGGGGAGCAGGCTTCCCGTGCTTCCAAGAGAAGCCCACTTTCCCGACTCTCCATCCACCGGTGTGCTCGCTTCTCTCTGACGGAAGCCAGGATCCTCCACCAGCTAGTGACATCCTGCCCGACCTCAGCGTGTCCAAAGGGGCAGTGACATTTTCACAGCTGCCCATTTTAATTCTTCTGATTAAAAATGCCTGCTGGCCCAGATGATATGGAGACTGTCGTCGGAGGCAGTGTGAGAAGCAGCTGACCCAGCAACAAATAGTCCCAGGCCTCGGGGCTCAGGAAGGCCGACCCTGAGGTCCCTGGGGTAGAACTGTGAGCCCGTCTTCCCCCACCATGCACCCACCAAGAGCCTGCTCTGCGGGGGTTCCAGGGCAGGGAGGAGCCATGAAGACTCAGCCACCACCCGGGAAGGCGTTTGCCGACAGCTTCTGTTTTGTAGAACCCAACCAATCCTCCCCCACCCCAAGGGGGTTGATGAGACAGCTTCGTGGGCTTAAAAGAGGGGGCTTGGGGCCCAGCTGGTGGCATAATGGTTAAAGTGCTTGACTCCCACATGGCCAACAGCAGTTCAAGACCCAGACCTGGTGGCTTGAAAATCATGCTGGCACATGTGTGCCCAAAATCCCAAGAAGAAGCTGGAGGAGAAGGGATTATGGCCTGACCAACCCCTCTGGGGAGTGACTTCTCACTTTTCCTGTCTCTGTCTCTCTCCAGCAAGCGCACACGCCCTATGGCAAAAACTTAAAGAGAGAGAGAGAGAGAGAGAGAGAGAGGCTTGGGAGAAGATAATGGGGCATCTGGTGATGATGGCAGTGGCTTAGGAGAGAGATTGGAATGGCCCTGGGGGCTCGTCCCCAGACAATAGCCCAGCAGATGCACTTAGCTCTAGGCAATGAGGACCCTGGCCTAGTCTGGACCAGTCAGTGGTTGACCAGACATTCCTCAAACCTCCTCACCTTCCGACACTCCCAAACCCCTCTCCTGCACCTCCATCTCCCTGTGCCATCCCTGGTCCCAGACCCACGCAGAGCCCTGGCACAGAGGCAAACCTCCAGCCCAGTGACCTGACATCACGAGAAAGGGACACAGTCACCCGGTAGCAGGGGAGACGCAGCCAAGGACAGAGAGGCTGCCTGCTTTCACACACTCGGCTGGGAAGCAGCACGGGAGGGGGAGGCTCGCGGACGCAGGGAGCAGGAGAGCCTGGCCAGGACTGGGTGGGGTGGGGGCGGGCACATCGTGGGAGGCCTGTCTACCTGAGAGTGACCACCCACAGTCTGCACCTAGGCCCACCCTATGCGAAGGTCAACCCTACACTGTCCCTAAAAGGTTGGCTTTGCCCAGATAAATCACTGGGCTAGAACTGCCCTGCCCTTTCACTCTTCCTTCCTCCCTTCCCTCCCCCCTCCCTCCCTCCCTTCCTCCCTCCTCCCTCCCTCCCTCTCTCTCTCTCTCTCTCTCTCTTGAAAGGATTTTACTCTAGGGCAGAAAAAGAGGGAAAGTGAGAAGTCGTTCCCCCAGGAGGAATGGCCACACCACAATCCTGTTTCCTCCATTCTCCTCTCGGGATTTTGGGCACGTATGCACACATGCCTGGCATGATTTTCAAGCTGCTGGGTAGGGGATTCGAACCAAGAGTCAGTTACCTTAACTACCATGCCATCTGCAGGCCCTCACTCTTTGATTTGAAAGAGATGCCTGCCCAATAGACAGGCCAGAGAAACCCACGCTAACACCTGCTCTCGTGGGCTGTGTGGGGGCGAGTCTCCCTCCCTCACCCAGGCCGGCCCCGCGCTGCTGGCACGGCACCCTGGGAGCCTGGCCCGGCCCTCCTAGCTGCCAGGAGGCAGGCCCACCAGTGCCAGCTGCCAGGCTGGCCTCTCTGCGCGGAGGAGCTGCACGGGTTCTGAGCAGCAGCAGCAGGTGAGAGCCCCACGGGGAAGGCAATGAAACTCACAGCCATAAACGAGTTTATTACTGTGTTAACTCGGGACCGCGGTCTCCAGTGCTAATAAAACATCGTGTTTTCTGCTCTTATGTCTCGAGGCCCGGGATTTTCCCGGCACTTCCGTGCTGGAGCCAGCGTGGCCCTCGGTCCTGGGAGGGCCTCATACAGAGTCCCCCCCCCGGGACTTCCTGCTTGCACCTGCCCCTGCTCCCCACAGTCCTTCAAGGAGGCACAGCAGAGGGGCTGGGAGGGCACGGAGGAGGGTACCCAGGCCCCCAGACACGCAGAGGGGTCAGTGCCCGCTCCGTCCTTGCCAGGCAGAGGCCCAGCCCCTCCCGCCCCACCTCTGTGTTCTGAGAACCTACTGTGGAAGTCCCGGCAGGCAAGTCGAGGCTCTCGGGGGCGTCAGTTTCAGCCTCTGTGAGATGAGGGCCGGGGAGTGACACAGGCCACGGTGGTGCGGAGGTTTGAGTCCTCAGAGGATTCTGAGCAGCCGGGGCCAAGGTCTTAGCCAGGTGTGCCCTGGGAAAATGCAGGTGAGGTCAGACCCTTCGGGGACCCTGGGCTCTTTCCTGACCTAGACTAGCTCTGACCGCCGTCAAGTAAACGTGAGGCCACAAGGGGCTTAACACAAAGTGAGCATGTTTCCTGCCCACGAGGGCCTTGCAGGTGGACAGCTGCTCTCCTGCACGTGGCGATGCTGGGGCCCGGCTCCCCTCACCTGGGGACCTGCCCCCTCTGCGGCGGCTGCGGGCGCAGTGTCTGCTGGCCGGCACGGGGGACGGGTGAAGCAAAGGCAGGCTGTTTCCTTGGAAATCCTGGCTGCCTCGTCCCCACTGGTGAGAACTGGTCACGTGGCCCCGCGGTGCTGCATGGGGGACCGGGAGATGCAGTCCCTGCCTGAGCAGGGGCCTCGCTGTGGGCTGGGAGCAGGTGGGCGGCTGGCTGTCAGCCATGGGCCACGGGCTCAGCCTCTTTCGAGGCCGTGGAGAAGCCGAGGTCGCAGGCCTCCTTCCAGGGCAGCCCCTCCTGGATCTGCAGCAGCAGGGCCATCATGCCACCAGGGTGCCCGAAGGAGAGTGATGAGTGCCCACACAGACGCTCTGGGCTGTCTCGGTTTCGTCCTCTGGAAACTGGGGCTACCGAGGCCACCCGCGTGCCCCGGGTGGGGTGCGGTTTGAGCTGAGGCCCAGTCCAGAGGCCCTGCGCTAACCAACAGAGAGGGGAGGAGCTGGCCTCAGGGCCAGAGCCCCAGGAGAGGAGAGCGAGCGTGTCTGTGGGCAGTGGCCCCCGCCCTGCCGGCCACCTCCACGGCCCCCTGCAGCCCTCCCACCGGAGCCCGGCCACAGCACTGCGAGGTAGAACCTGAGCAAAACCACTGACACCAGGGCCAGCAATGATGTGGGTCCCACATGGCTAACTGTGCAGTTCGAGTCCCAGACCCGGTGGCTTGAGAAACACGTTGGTTGTGCCCCTCCAGGGTGCTTTCTCACACCCCCCCCCGAAAGTGCATATGCCCTCTAGCAAAAAAAAAAAAAAAAAGGTTACCAAGACCCTCCCTCAGACAGGGGGTATGTACACACCACCACGCAGAGAGAAGAGACTAAGACAGGGCCTTTTTCTCCAGGAGGAGGGTGCGGCTGTGCCGGTAGACGCTCTGCAGTGTCCTTAGCAAGGTTTCGCACCGCCACACGGCCTGCCTTCTTTGAGGTTCGAGCCAGCAGCTTAATTCCTGAGACAATTACCCTGTGAAGAGTTTTGGGAGAGCCAAACCAGAGATGCGAAGTCCTGCTGCCGCAGAGCCGACGGCGTGGTCAGGAGGAGGGCCACGGCCCTGGCTGTGTAGAGAAAGCCCTGGCCCTCTAAGGAATGCTGGTGCCACAGCCAGGGCAGCTCCGGGGGCCGGGGACAGCACGACGGCCCCACCAGGTAACAGAGCTGACCTTCCTGGGGGGCCTGCTCGCCTGCTGACAGGCACCAGGGTGGGAAGGGGTGGCACTGTAAAATGAGTGTGTCTCGGACTAGCAGGTGGCCTGGTACTTAAGGCGCTGGACTCCCTATGGCTGACCGCAGGTCGAGTCCCGTACCAGAGGCTTGAAAATTATGCTGGGTGCAACATCCGAGAGGAGGCTGAAGAGAGTCAGGCCCCACCCATACCAGACGCGCAGCCGCCTCCCCTGGACTGAGGCTCACTTCCCTCTGTCTCTCCTGCAAGCACACACTCCCTAAGCAAAACCTACAAAAAAAAGAAAAGAAAAGAAAAAAGAGCTTGTCTCCCTGTCGGACAGACAGGCTGGCTTCCAGTCCTCACCAGGCCACCCAGGAGCGACGTGACCTCGACCCGCGGACGGCACTCACCCTGCGTAAAGGCTGTGTGTGAGGTCAGGCACACGGCCGGCCTCCCATGCTGCAAGGCGGCCTGGGGCTGTAAGTTACCAGGAGCTGCCCACGGTCTGGGGACTGTTGGGGCAGCCACGGGGGCGGGATCGACCTGCACTAGTGCGCCCCTCGCCTCCCCCGCACCCGTTCCTGCCACTGTCAGGTAAGGGCACTGCTCGGCTGGATTCTCCGTGTGCCCCGAGGGCACCAACCCCGTGTGCGTCCCTCCTTGGCATGGTGTGGTGGAACGCACGCGGGCCTGGGCTTCACGTGGACCTGGTTCCACCGCCCCTCTGCGCCTCCTCCCAGTACCTGGGGCAGAGCTGCGTGATCTCTCCACCTCCGTCCCCTGCAGGACGGGGGACACACCTACCAGAGACCTGGTGACAGGGCTCAGGCTCAGCGGGCCCCAGGAAAGCACCACACCCCTTCTTTTATAAATGCTAACCATTGGCCTTTGGAAAACAACGGTTAGCCTTCGTATTTTCACTTTGTTTTTAGTCATGATAGAGTCATGCACAGGGAGAAGGGGAGAGAGGGAGGAACTATCCTCAGCGGGTCCCGTCCCTCCTACCCAGGGCCTCCTTTCTCCCGCCTTCCAGCCTGTCCGCCTTTGCTGCTATCCCACGTGTGGGTCCTGCAGCCCCACTCTGTGCTCCACTCTTGAACCTCCACCACTGGAAGCTCATCTCTTCAGTCTCTGATCCCCGTGAAAACACACCTGGGAGAAAGCCTAGTAGACCGCGTGGTGGAAAGGTCGGAAAGCGAGGGAGACTAGCAGATGCTGAAAGCACACTCTGTTCTCTGAGGCCGACGACAGGCAGCCTTCCCCGTCCCCCGCTCCACTTCACACTTGGTGGGGGCTACGGGGAGTGTGGCGTTGAGGGTTCTGAGGTCTGGTTGGGGGGAGGTGCTGTGCAAAGGGGAAGCCCAGGGGTCTTGAAGCGTGTGGAGCAGCAGCCAGGCACCTTGGTCCATGCCCTTAGTGTGAGGTTCCGCATGCTCTGCGCCCACTCCAGGAGGCCCTCCGGATTGCTCTGTCTCAGCGTGCCCTTCGCTGTGCTGTGCTGTGCTGTCCGAGGCTGGCCCAGCCATGCGGACTCCCTGGTATTGCTACTCCTTGCCCGTACGCCCGGCTGTGTCTAGCCGAAGCCGCCTTCCCGGCGGAGGGAAGGGCTTGAGCATGCAGCGCCATGCTTCCGCGTCCTCCTCCCGAGCCTCGTTACGGTATTGTCGATATTCCCCGCGAAAGGGCATCTCTCTCGACGCCTTCGCCGTGTTATTAATGTGTGTGAAGGCGAGTCAAGCCTGATTATCAGGAAGACAATGGCTGCAATCCCTCCTGGAGAAGGCCCATCCAGACTGCGTAGGCGGTTTAATCTCAGAGACCCATTAATTGGCAAAATTGCTTAAGCAGCTGCTCTCAGTGTCATTTCAGGACCACTTTGTGAGAAGCAGAGAGGAGGGGAAGATGTGGGCTTCCCGCGGGCCAGCTGCCCAGCCCCCGGCATTCCCGCTCTCCCGGCACGCACTCGGGCTGTGAGAGCCCACACCGTGGTCTTGGTTTTCCACGCCCTCGTACCCCACTCTGAAGCAGACAGGGCCTCCGGACCCGCATGCACACACCACCACTCCCTCAACTACCCCTTCCCTTCCAGCCATTTCCATGCAGGGGCAAAATCCCATTCATTTTTAACACCCGGTTCAGAATTTGACTCCTCCTGGAAGCCTCCCGAGGTTTGCCCCCACAAGGTCAATCTCCTCTCTCCTTGGCTAGCTTTGTTCCCTCAGCACCTTTGCCATTTCCAGCATCAGTGGTAGAGTGGACAGGTCCCTGGTGTCTGTCTCTCTGCCCCAGAACATGGAGGCTATCACAGATTTGCTACGTGGACGTGCAATGCTGGGGGGGTAGGTCACAATGGCCCCTTTGTCCAGACACCATGCTCAGAGCGAGGAGTGTGGGCTCCTCTGAGGCAGAGCGGTCCCATGTGCCTTCAGGGGTGTAGAGCAGAGATCTTCCGAGGGCAGAGACAGTCGGCCCACTCCGGCCCTGGAGAAGTTCTGCAGGAGAGCGGCCCACTCCGGGCCCTCGGAACTGGAGACAGCACAGCCAGGGACTGTTCTGACGCCAGCACCGTCCAGAGCAGACACACAGGAACAGGGAGACGCGTGCGTGTCTTCTGACAAGTTCCTCGAGGACAGAGCATCTTGAAAAGAACGTGCTTTCAAAAAGCTACTGGAGCAGGCGGCCAGCAGGCGGCATGGCGGTTAAGGTGCTGGGCTCCCACGTGGCTGACTGCGGTGAGAGTTCCAGACCTGGCGGCTTGACGATCATGTCAGGAGTATGTGCATGTGTGGCCAAAACCCCAGGAGGAGAGTGGAGAAGGGGACGCAGCAGGGCCATTTCCCCGAGGGATCATTTCTCACTTTCCCTCTCTGTCTCTCCCTGTCTGTCTGGCAAGTGCATGCATTCTATGGCAAAAAATAAATTAAAAAATATGTATTGGAGCATAGCAGGACTGTAATAGGACACACGACTGGTAAATCCATGCTTCTCTGAATTGTTCTATTAGTGTCTACCCCAGAACACCACCCAGACCAGGTTAGCACGTTTTGAGTTTTCCAGAAAGTTCCCTACTGCCTCACCTTAGTCATTACGCCTGGTCTCCCCCTCCACTGAGAAACCCCTGTTCTGACTGCTGGCAGTTCGATTCCCGCGGCCTGGAACCATGGCGTGGCCCCCAGGTCTGCCCCTTCACACGCCCTCACCAGTGAGCCTCGTCCGTCATGTGTCAGTCCTCTCACAAGTGAGCTGCTAGCCACTGCCCGGGACCTGTTCTGGCAGCCTCTCATCATTCAAACCCAGTCCCCCAGCCTACGTGGGTGGTAGCACGTGCAGGGACACGACTGCGACTCCCGGGGCCGGCAGGTGCTGGGGAAGGCACTGGACTCCTACATGGTCGACCATGGTTCAAGCCCTGGACCTGCTGGCTTGCTTTCTCTCTCTCTGTCTCTGTCTCTGGTAAGTGCATGTGCCCAATAGCAAATAAAAAATAATAGTATTGGGTTTCCCTGTCCCCGTCCCCCATCCCACCCCTCCTCCTCTCCTCCCCCTCCCCACCCACAGGTGACTGGGACTAGAGCCTTTGGCCAGCAGGAGCCCCAGAATAGGGCATGAGGTGGTGGGGCATAAAGCTCACAGACCCCGTAGCCTCCCGGTGTGGGTGTGTCCTGCCCGCCCTCTATGGCTGG
>NW_006198322.1:1165565-1169880 GCF_000334495.1 Tupaia belangeri chinensis | reverse complement strand
ACACCCTAACAGGGAGCCCGCACTGGGGCAGGAGCCTCCCACTGCCAGCGAGTCAGTCCCAGCTCTGCCACAGCCCACGCGGACCTGGTGACCTGCCTGCCTTTTCTTTTCCTTTTTTTCTTTAAAGAATTATTTAATTTTATTCATTATTATTTAGTTTGCTATAGGACACATGAACTCACCAGAGAGAGACAGAGAGAGAAAGAGAGAAAGCTGCTGGGTCCGGGACTCAAACCGTGGCTGGCCATGTGAGAGTCCAGCGCCTTAGCCACCGTGCCACCTGCTGGCCCCTTGCCTTCCTTTCTGATCTCTTCCCCTTTCAACCCTCCTCTCTGCTTTTTCACATGGGCCTTCTTTCATCTCCTCAAGGCCTGGAACTCGGCCTCATCCCAGGCTTTGCACATGCTATTCCTGTTGGGAGAATCCCTTCTCTGGAATATCTGCCTAGGTTCTCCTTATCTTTTTAAAAATGTTACTTATTTATTTTAGTTTTGCCATAGGGCACATGGGCTGGCCAGAAAGAGACAGAGACAGAGAGACAGAAAGTGAGAAATCACCCCATAGTGGGATGGCCACACCACAATCCCTTCTCCTCCATCCTCCTCTTGGGATCTTGGGCACACACACACGTGCCCAGCATGTTTTCTTAAGCCGGTGGGTCTGGAGCTCGAACCACACAGTTGGCCGTGGGATGCAGCATTTAACTTCCACACGCAGGCTGGCTCACCTCCTCTTAATCTTACCCGAAGTGCTGCCTCTTCCCTGAGGCCCTCCCTGAGCAGTTGGTCTACACTGGAAGTCCCAGGTAGCGTTCCCCTTGGTACTTAACTCACTTTGTTATTAGAAGTCCCTGGTCTGTTCACGTGTTCAAAGCCTGTTTGTCTCCATTAAACCCTCAGCACTACAAGGGTAACAACTGCGATTCTGTCTCACTCTACACTTCCCCAGAGCCCACAGTACCCGACACAGGGTCAGGACTCCATAAACACTTCCGAGTGAGTGAGTGAGTGAGGGTGAGGGCGATGCAAAGTGCCACAGTAACAGAGACAACAGCTCGCAGGCCGACGACAGCTCGCAGGCCGACAATAAAATACAAGCGACGGCACACATAAGGAGTCAAAGACCAAGATGAACAAAATTGGGCGGAAAGGCCAAAGCCAGATGACCCTCAGACGAACAGGAACGTTCTGAACTCCAGAAAAAGGGGAGGTGAGAGTGACCAGAGAAAGCTTTGAAGGATGGGGATAATTATAAGAAATGAAAGAAAGTGAAAAGCAATCAGCACTTGGAAGAAAGTCTATTAATTAGAATTGCATTCATCGGTGAGTAACAAAAATGCCAAAATAACGATGGCTTAAGGGAAACACAAGTGTCTTTCATTCTCATAAACAAGACGAAGTCACCTGGGGCCCACGGTCTTTCTATCTTGCTTCTCTGCCCTCTTTAGCGTATTGCCTCGTGGCCAAATGTGGCTGCCCATGCTCTAGCCACTACATACAGAAGCCATGCAATACAAAGAAAGAAGACAAAGAGAAAGGGGCAAGAGATTTAAGCCAGGTTCTTTGACCATCTCATCGGCCAGAATCTAGTTATACAGCCTGTTCTAGCTTCAGGGAAGCCTGGGAAATGAAGTCACGCTTCTGAGCCCAGGCAAATGCCAGGGTTCTGTTATTAAGGAAGAAGGGTGGAGCGGAGATCGGGATAACCCAGTGGAGCGTCTACCCTAGGACAGAAAGCACATCCTATTCGTGGGCGTGTGGCAGATTGCAAAGCAGATTGCGTGATACACTGCAGTTCCTCCCTTCCAGAGGGGAGTCCATTTCCCCACCCTCACTCTGGGCTGGCCTGTGACTTGCTGTGACCAATGGTATGTAGAAGTGACAATGAGCCTGGGGCTTGAGAGGCCTTACAGCTTGCACTCCTGCTGCTCTTCCAACACGTGAAGAAGCCTGAGCTGACCTGATGGAGCACAAGAGACCATGGGACAAAAGACCTAGCCACCCAGCCAGCAGCTCGGCAGCTGCCAGATGTGAGTAAGGCCGCCCAGGACAGCCCGCCCTCATGTGAGCACACGCGGACCAGCAGAGCTGGCCGGCAGACGTGAGCAGAATCGTTACTGTTTTAAGTCTCAGTGTGGCTTGTTACCCAGCAGTAGCTAGCTGATACAGGTGGAAAAGGCTGCGGTGAGGACCAACTGAAAGAGTTTGCGGGGTTGCAAATGAGAGAATTCTTGGGAGGCCGATGTCAAAACTGCTTGTCCTAAATAATCTCACTGCTGCTTGTTTAGTGACCACTTTCAAAACAGGACAGTCTTTTGGAAAGCCAGAGTTCTTCCCAAAGGCTTCTTATTTGAAGAGCACTAGAAGAGGGGGTCAAAAGTTCCAGGCTACTGAGGCTAGTAGGTGGCATGGTGGTTAAGGCGCTAGACTCCCACATGACTGACTGCAGTTCGAGTCCTGGACCTGGTGACTTGCTTTCTCACTCTCTCTTTGTCTCTCCCTGGTCAAATTGAACAATAATAATAAATTAATTATTCTAAAAAAAAAAAAAAAAAAAAAAAACAAAAAAAAAAAAGAAAAGAAAAGAAAAAAAGAGTCCCAGGCTCCAATACTCTACTGTCAACAGCAATCAGCAAAGCAAGTCCTACCCCTTCTGTCCACAGGGTTCCCATCAGCCAGCGCAGTGTAGACTGCAGCCCAGAAGTTACGAGGAGGCCCAGGTCAGCCACCTAGAAGGAAACAAGACCACGCTGGGACTCAGAGAAATGGGACGTGAAACGGGGCACCAGAAAGTGGCAGTGACCCCTGAGTGGCCCAAGAGGCCTTTGCCCTAGACAGCAGACAGGAGGAAAGGGGGCTAGGCCAGCCCCCGCACAGCCACACCATCCTCAGAGGGACTTCATGCCCCTGGAGGTGACTTTGAAACCACTCCTGATCCTTCTCCAGCAGAATCACAGAGACCCGAAATAAAGGGTGACCTTGGTCCACCTGAGGTTACTCTGAGAGGCGGCAGAGCTGGGATTTCAGCCCAGATCGCCCGTGTGCCGTCCACTGTCTCGGCTCTCCCTGCCGCCCTGACCGCTTCAGCCCCGAGCCGGGGCGACGCCGCAGCCTGCACCCAGGGTCTGCTGCGCACCAGGTGGTCCAGCTGTTCTCCACCACGGCAGCTGAACTGGCAGGTGGTTTACACAGAACAGAGGTTTGTGCAGCCACGGCTCTGGGGGGCCAAGGCCAGGGTCCACATCTGGTGAGGGCCCTGTTGTGGGGCTCCCTGCAGAGGCCGAGGGGCAGGGTAGCCCATGGCGGACACTCGGGTCTGGGTCTGGGTCTGGGTCTGTGTCGGTCTTTTAAAGCCTCAGGACTCAATCTCAGGGCCCCATCCCGATGACCTCATCTAGTCCTGACCGCCTCCCAAAGCCCCAGCTCTGAGGCCTTATTCAGCTTACGTCTTCCCCCTAAATTCCATCACACTGGCTCACGAGGGTCTGGGGGATAGCTCCAGGTCATCCTCTCAGCCCGGGACTGGGCCTGGGTCTCCACCGCCCCTCCCCACTGGAGGCGTGAACAGCGAATGGACACCCAACAGCATGGCCATGCATGCTCCCGTGGTCACTCTGCGCCCTCCCCAAGGTGGGCAGCGGTCACTCCAGCCCACACTCTGGGACATGAGTCACGACTCAAGGGGCCAACATGCTACAGGCACGTACCCCAAGTCCCACCTACTGAGGCTCACCCGCTTTCCTGGCCTCTGCCCACATCCCTGGCTCCCACTGGCCCTGCTGCCTGGTCAGAACTCCTGGCTGCACTAAACCCTGTGATCAGGACTTCCTCGAAGGGCGAAGGAGCAAATGCACAGGTTCAAGTCCCGGCCGTGGTACTTGCCAGCAATGTGACCTCCAGGCCTCGTGTGGAACATGGACATGACACTCTCCCCCCAGAGGTCACTGGAAGGATTAGACAGTAACTTTTCAGTCAGAACATAGGGGTGAGCACATGTGCCCAACAGCCCCGTAGACTGTCAGCATGGCCCTTCCCCTGGATCATCCCTGGGAACTACATTTCCCAGCTCCCACCTGCTGGCTTCCTGTCCGGTTCAGCCAATCAGAGAGCGGCGGGGTGGGCGGGCCGGAAGGAGGAGAAGGCGGTTGCCTACTCTGGCAATGCCAGCCCCAAAGGTGGGGAGCGTGTAGAGGGCAGCTGTGGGCCCGGGCCTCCCGCAGGGCCGAGGTGGTTCTGCAGCTTTGCAGGAGAGCAGGCCCCCGGCGGCTCGCGGGTGGCAGTGCCTCGGCTGCCCCGCTGAGAGGTCACCTCGGCCA
>NW_006198322.1:1160527-1165471 GCF_000334495.1 Tupaia belangeri chinensis | reverse complement strand
GCCTGCTGAGCACTTCGGTTCGGACGCCGGGACGATGGGTGAGCCACGTCCGGAGGCTTCCTCGCCTGCTCCGTGCCCCTTCACAGAACCATGGCACTCCGCCATGCAAGAGCCGCCCGGGCACCCCTGCACTCCCCACCCTCAGACCAGCCCCGCACCTGGGCCTCAGTGGTCCCGTCCTTGGGATCGAGGACCTGAAACCTTCTCTAGGTGAAGCAGTGCAACCTCTGTTCTAATTGCTGTCACGGCCCGTCACCAGCCCCCCAAAGCCCTGCGCGCCCACTCCCACAGCGCGCCCAGCCACCCCCATGGGACAGGACCCCACATGGCTTCCCACCCCCCCGGGAAAGAATGGCTCTGCTGCAGGGTGGGTGTCCGGACAGCCCAGCGGACTGGGTGGAGCAGCCCTGGAGAGCCTTCCAGTCCGGCCTCTGCTCCTGGGAATGGCAGGGTGTCCCGTGATGTACACGGGGCGTGTCAAGGAGAGAAGTGACTTGCTCACGGCTTTTTTTCTGGGAGAGGTCCCCACCTGCCACCAACACCAGGAAGTGGTGACTTCTCCCTGCTGCCAGGTCTTCCAGCGCCTCTTCCCTGCCTCAGATTCCGAGCCTCAGGGGTGAGCTGTGCAAAGCCCTGCGCCCAGCCCGGGTCTCCTGTCGTGGGCGTTTACAGTCCAGCACTGGACCTTGAATTCTGCCTCCATCAGTTGCTGTTTTAGAAAACAAATGTGTGCAGTGTCGGCGGGTCGGGGGGTCGGGTCTCTCTTCTTAGGAAGCAGACGCGTCTTAGCTGAGGCCTGAGGCTGGGCCGCCCTGCCCAGCTGTGTGGACTGTGCACTGCACCAGCCCGGCGGGTGTCATCTTGGGGCGGTCTGTCTCGCAGCCCCCCACCTCCTGGAGCTGGGCAGTGCAGAGCCGACCTTCCTGGAGGCAATGCTGAATCCACAGGAACGTACTGGTAGACAGCTCACAGTGGGCGGGGAGTGCAGGAGGGAGAGCCAGGTCTGATCCAGGGCCTCCTAGACCAGAATTCTGTTTCCTCTCTGGGATGATCGGGGTGCAAGTCTGTGCGAAGCCTAATTAAAGCGGAGCACGTGTGCTTTCTCACTCACTCACGGGCCAGGCGGCCTCATTCCCCCTGTTGCAGAAGCTAGAAGACAAAGGCCAGGAAGGGGAGGGCCCACCAGTACCCCATCACTCAAGGGGCCCAGCCCAGTCGTGCTCAGACCCTCAGGCCCTGCGCCTCACCTTCCCTCTGACTTTTATTTGCTTGTTTTTCCTCTAGGTTATTTTGCCGTGGGGTGCGTACTCTCACCAGAGAGAGATAGAGGGGGAGTGAGAAACCGCCCCGCAGAAGGGCCACACTGCAGTCCCTTCTAGTGCACTCACCTGGTAGGATTTGAGGCATGCACGCACACACGCACCTGGTGTGATTTTGAAGATGCTGGGTCTTGAACCACGGTCCACCGTATGGAAATCCAACACCTTACATCATCTTGCCACTTGCTAGCCCCCGGAGCCAAGCCGAATGCTAAGCTCCTAGGGTGGTGGAGGGGGCACCCAGGACCTGGACAATGCTCTGCTCAGGCAGCACGGCGAGTCTGTCCTAGGCCGCTGGGGTCCGCCTGCTCCCTCCAGAGATGTCTCCCCCTCCAGCCCCAGCCCCGAGCCAGCTCCTGGAGCTGCCAGGTAGAGCCCAACATCCCTCCCACTCTCCGGGGGCCTGGTGAGTAGAGCCTGAGAACAGATGCCTAACACCTCACTCTCGGCGAGAATGACAGATTTTCGAGTCCCTTGCAGGAGCCGAGCCTACTCCCCCGGTGGACACACGGTGTCAGCCCGTCCCGAGCTAGTGAAAACAAACAGCGTCATTACCCCTCTGCTGATGGCCGCGGTCTATTTATACCACTTAGGGCACGGGATAAATGGCGCCTTGGTTTCATAATGAAAGGAATATTTCATTTCGCAGAGCTGAGGAACTGTTTATGGAGCATAAAACCAACGTTTATACTGTGTTTTGATAATAAACTGATCTGGAAGTTGGTTCATTTAGGCAGTGTCGTGGCCGTGACTCAGCCGTCTCCTCTGCAGTTGGTGCGGGTGGGGGATGGGGTGCATGGAGCCCTGAAACGCCCTCTCCCTGTGCCGTATTGGTTCCTCACTGTGCTCCTGTTTGCCTGTGGGGAAACTGAGGCCCAGCCAGACTGTCAGGTCGTAGAGCCTGTGCGCACTAGAGCTGTGGGTTCGATGCCACAGGCTGGCTGCAGAGCCCTCTCCTGCAGTTGCTGGGCAGTCGCTTTCAGTACAGAAGTCGAGGAGACTGCACCGCGAGGAGGGGAGGAGAGCGCGTCATGGTTCGTGAAATGCAAGCCCGGCACAAAGGTCTTCCCCCAGGGCTGCTTCCCCACCCTCACTGCGGTCTCCGGTCTCTGGAGGGTGAAGACAGGAGTGGGGCACATGCTAGATTTTGCTCCGTGAGGCTTCATCTTTCATGTTCCTTCATGTCACAGCCTGGCTCTTTACATGCACTTTCCCTTACAAACAACTGGGCTTTGGCTAGCCAATAGCACGGTGGTTAAGGCAGCTTTTGTTCCCACATGACTGACTCCGTGGTTCGAGTCCCAGACCCAGCGAAAATCATGCTGGGTGTGTGTGCATGTGTGCTCAAAATCCCAAGAGGAGACTAGAGGAGGAGGGATTGTGGTATGGCCATCCCCCTGGAGGGCGATCTCTCACTTTCTCTCTCTGTCTCTGTCTCTCTCTGTGAAGCGCCTACACCATTAAAAAAAGAAGAAATAAATAAAAGAAACAATGGAGCTGGCCTTGCTAGGTAGGTGGCCTGCCTCAGCCCCCTGCTGCTGGGCTGCCTGCAGGAAGCCCCTCCCAGCCAGCACCCTTGTCACCGCTCTCACCCAGCTGCGGAGGCACAGACAGGGAGATCGTGACCCCTGCACCCAGCGTGCTCTGCTAGCCTCAGGGCATGGTGCCATGAGGTCTCCACGGCCAGTCAGCCAGAGGTGGTCAGGGAGCACTTTCCCGGCTTTGGAAATCACACCCGAGCAGGGGAGCTGACTTGACTGAGGTCGCGTGCCTGGGAGCCATCAGGGCAGTGCAGATCCGGCAGGGCAGTACAGATCCGGGACTCCCAGGTCCCAGACCCTGTGCACCCCATCCCCGCCCACACCGCCTTCCCAGGAGACGACCGAGCCACGGCCAGGACGCTGCTTTCTCTCAAAACCCTCAGAGGTTCTCTGCTGGGTCTCCCCTCAAAGGTCTCGCGGGATGGGAGAAAGCCAATTAGACAGATGGTGCTGGGTTCCCTCCCCTCCCCCTCCTCTCCAGGAAAGCCTCTGACTTCCCTGTGACTGCTTCAGCCTGTCCCTGAAGGAGGGTGGACAATGCCCAAAGTCAGAATCCCCCACATCTGCGAGTGCCCTCTTATATGGTAAAAGGACTTTGCAGGTAGGATTAAATTAGGAATTTTGAAATGGAGATGGGATCAGCAGTTAGTGTAGTGGCTATGTCATTGGACTCCCACGTAGTCGACCGTGGTTCGACTCCCGGACCTGGTGACTTAAAACTCACGCCGGGTGCATGTGGGTATGTGACCAAGATCCCGAGAGGAGAATGGAGGAGAAGGGATGGCGGCGTGGCCATCCCCCCTGGGGGGTGATTTCTCGCTATCTGTCTCTCTGTCTCTCTCTGGCGAGTGCACACGCCCTATCGCAAAAACCTCTCCAAAAAAAAAGAATTTTGAAATGGAGAAATTATCCTGGATTAGTCAGGCAGACCCTAAATGTAATCACAAATTCCTGTCAGGAAGGAAATTTGGGAGCCAGCGGGATCCCTCCAGGCTGACTGTGTGGTTTGAGTCCCGGACCCTGCAGCTTCAGAGACACATCGGGTGCATGTGTAAGTGTGCCAGAACCCTGAGGGGAGGTTGCAGTGTGGCCATCCCAGGGACAGAGTATGTTGTCGCTTTGTGCTCTCTGTCTCTGTGTCCCTCCCTGTGAGTACACTCGCCCTATAGAAAAACTAAAGAGGAAGGAGATTTGGGTACAAAAGAGGAAGATGATGTGATGACGAGACAATAGGAGAGAGGCACCCAGGAGCCCGGAATGCCAGTGCCACTAGGAGAGGCCAGGGACAGAGCCCGCCCCCGGAGCCCTTGGAGGGAACCAGCCCCAACTCCTAGATCTGGACCCTGTACGACTCGCGTCATACTCTGGCCTCCAGAACTCCAGAGAGCAGTCACGTGCCGCAGCCACTGAATGACTCGTGATGTGTTTCAGCAGCCGTCGGGGGTCACCACGGCCCTGTACCGCCGGGCCTTCAGTCCTGACGTCAAAGCATTGCCTTGTGCAATCCACAGTACACCAGAATTCATCAGTGTCCCCGTGCGGACAAATCCTGGGTCAGAAAACCCTGTCACAATGCATAGTGTTATTACTGAAGAGGATCCTAAAGTCCAGAGAGTGAACCTTATGCTTTTCAAGCTGTTCTTTTTTTCTTTCTAGAGAGATTTTTGTTACAGGGCACATGCACTTGCCAGAGACACAGAGAGAGAGAAACTGAGAAAGCAACCCCAGGGGGAATGGCCACGCTGCAGTCCTTTCTGCTCCATTCTCCTCTTGGGGTTTTGGGCACACATGTCCAACATGAGTTTCAGGACCTCAGGTCTGGGACTCAAACCACAGTCAGCCACGTAGAAGTCCAGCGCCTTAAGCACTACAGCTTCTGCTGGCCCGTCAAGCTATTAGAACCGTAAACCAATGGCGGGGAAGGTAGGACTCAAACCTAGGGCCTTTGGTTCCAGATGAACCAGCTCTCTACTCTTTTAGGCAATCACGGGCCCTAAGGAGTTACACAGAGGTGAGGGGGTGGAGTCTCAGCTTTTTTTTTTTTTTTTTTTTTTTTTTTTTTTTTTTTTTGGGGTTTTTTTTTT
>NW_006198322.1:1141767-1160090 GCF_000334495.1 Tupaia belangeri chinensis | reverse complement strand
AAATAAAAGAAACAATGGAGCTGGCCTTGCTAGGTAGGTGGCCTGCCTCAGCCCCCTGCTGCTGGGCTGCCTGCAGGAAGCCCCTCCCAGCCAGCACCCTTGTCACCGCTCTCACCCAGCTGCGGAGGCACAGACAGGGAGATCGTGACCCCTGCACCCAGCGTGCTCTGCTAGCCTCAGGGCATGGTGCCATGAGGTCTCCACGGCCAGTCAGCCAGAGGTGGTCAGGGAGCACTTTCCCGGCTTTGGAAATCACACCCGAGCAGGGGAGCTGACTTGACTGAGGTCGCGTGCCTGGGAGCCATCAGGGCAGTGCAGATCCGGCAGGGCAGTACAGATCCGGGACTCCCAGGTCCCAGACCCTGTGCACCCCATCCCCGCCCACACCGCCTTCCCAGGAGACGACCGAGCCACGGCCAGGACGCTGCTTTCTCTCAAAACCCTCAGAGGTTCTCTGCTGGGTCTCCCCTCAAAGGTCTCGCGGGATGGGAGAAAGCCAATTAGACAGATGGTGCTGGGTTCCCTCCCCTCCCCCTCCTCTCCAGGAAAGCCTCTGACTTCCCTGTGACTGCTTCAGCCTGTCCCTGAAGGAGGGTGGACAATGCCCAAAGTCAGAATCCCCCACATCTGCGAGTGCCCTCTTATATGGTAAAAGGACTTTGCAGGTAGGATTAAATTAGGAATTTTGAAATGGAGATGGGATCAGCAGTTAGTGTAGTGGCTATGTCATTGGACTCCCACGTAGTCGACCGTGGTTCGACTCCCGGACCTGGTGACTTAAAACTCACGCCGGGCGCATGTGGGTATGTGCCCAAGATCCCGAGAGGAGAATGGAGGAGAAGGGATGGCGGCGTGGCCATCCCCCCTGGGGGGTGATTTCTCGCTATCTGTCTCTCTGTCTCTCTCTGGCGAGTGCACACGCCCTATCGCAAAAACCTCTCCAAAAAAAAAGAATTTTGAAATGGAGAAATTATCCTGGATTAGTCAGGCAGACCCTAAATGTAATCACAAATTCCTGTCAGGAAGGAAATTTGGGAGCCAGCGGGATCCCTCCAGGCTGACTGTGTGGTTTGAGTCCCGGACCCTGCAGCTTCAGAGACACATCGGGTGCATGTGTAAGTGTGCCAGAACCCTGAGGGGAGGTTGCAGTGTGGCCATCCCAGGGACAGAGTATGTTGTCGCTTTGTGCTCTCTGTCTCTGTGTCCCTCCCTGTGAGTACACTCGCCCTATAGAAAAACTAAAGAGGAAGGAGATTTGGGTACAAAAGAGGAAGATGATGTGATGACGAGACAATAGGAGAGAGGCACCCAGGAGCCCGGAATGCCAGTGCCACTAGGAGAGGCCAGGGACAGAGCCCGCCCCCGGAGCCCTTGGAGGGAACCAGCCCCAACTCCTAGATCTGGACCCTGTACGACTCGCGTCATACTCTGGCCTCCAGAACTCCAGAGAGCAGTCACGTGCCGCAGCCACTGAATGACTCGTGATGTGTTTCAGCAGCCGTCGGGGGTCACCACGGCCCTGTACCGCCGGGCCTTCAGTCCTGACGTCAAAGCATTGCCTTGTGCAATCCACAGTACACCAGAATTCATCAGTGTCCCCGTGCGGACAAATCCTGGGTCAGAAAACCCTGTCACAATGCATAGTGTTATTACTGAAGAGGATCCTAAAGTCCAGAGAGTGAACCTTATGCTTTTCAAGCTGTTCTTTTTTTCTTTCTAGAGAGATTTTTGTTACAGGGCACATGCACTTGCCAGAGACACAGAGAGAGAGAAACTGAGAAAGCAACCCCAGGGGGAATGGCCACGCTGCAGTCCTTTCTGCTCCATTCTCCTCTTGGGGTTTTGGGCACACATGTCCAACATGAGTTTCAGGACCTCAGGTCTGGGACTCAAACCACAGTCAGCCACGTAGAAGTCCAGCGCCTTAAGCACTACAGCTTCTGCTGGCCCGTCAAGCTATTAGAACCGTAAACCAATGGCGGGGAAGGTAGGACTCAAACCTAGGGCCTTTGGTTCCAGATGAACCAGCTCTCTACTCTTTTAGGCAATCACGGGCCCTAAGGAGTTACACAGAGGTGAGGGGGTGGAGTCTCAGTTTTTTTTTTTTTTTTTTTTTTGTATGTGTATGTTTCTATGGGTGCTTTTTGATTTGGGCCTATGTTGTAAGGAAAGGACATTATTTTGAGTTTGTGAAATCATTTCTCTTGCTGATTTAGGGTGTTTATTTTTTGTTTGTTGGTTTTTTGCTTGTTTGTTTTTTTTTGTTTTTTCGGGGCAAGAACAAGATAATGCTAAATGTCGCCCAAGCCATTTCACATTCTTCCCAGCTACAGTCTCTTGCATCTGGGCAGGGCCATGTCCAGGGCCACAACCCCGACTAGCAATGGCCAACCAAATATGGTGGAAGGCAGATTCACAACTTGTAGGCCTGGCCCCTTAAACCTCAGCAAGCTCCCTTTTTTGTGTTCACTATTGGCTGGGTGTAGAAGATCCCCATGAGGACGTGAAAACACCAGTTCCTGGGGACCAGCGGTTAGTGTAATGGCTATGTCGCTGGACTCCCAGGTAGTCGACCGCGGTTCGAGTCCCGGAACTGGTGGCTTAAACTCACGCCTGGCACGTGTGCGTGTGTGTCCAAGATCCCGAGAGGAGAAAGGAAGAGAAGGGATTGTGGCGTGGCCATCCCCCCCGGGGGGTGATTTCTTGCTTTCTGTCTCTCTGTCTTTCCAGTGAGCGCACACTCCCTATAGCAAAAACCTCTCAAAACAAAACAAAACAAAACAAAACAAACAAACAAACAAAAACACCAGGCCCTGGAAGACTACCAGACTCCAGTGATTAGCAGAGCCCCAGCCAGGTGAAGAGCTAGATCCTGAGTCACCACATGGAGAAGAGGTGCCTGACAGAGCCACGTGACCGCAATACCTGTGTTGGACTTTGGACCAGTGAGCAATCCACTCTCTTCGGGCTAGTGTTGGATGAAATCGCCGAGAGCCTAGGTTCAGAACCCCAACATGACCCAGTATGTGCTTACTGACGGAAGACGACACCCAAAATGCCTCTCAGGGAGGGGCTCAGTAAATGTAGTCTTAGAATGAAATCCCTTCTCTAGGCACATATCAGATAGGGCTGATGTCTGATACCCACACACATCTAACTGCACCTGAAGTTTACAGAAGGACTGAGAGTTAGTCCAAAGGGGTGTAATAACCACAGAAAAATGACCTGGCAACTTTCTTAATTTAGAGTTTTGGGCCATAAGGTACGGTGCATGCACTTGCCAGAGAGAGGAATGAGAAATCGCCACCTAGGGGAATGGCCATGCCATAACCCCTTCTCCTCTGTTCTCCTTTTAGGATTATAGGCACACACTCCCACGGACCCAGCATGCTTTGCAAGCCTCCAGGTTCGGGATTCAAACTGCAAAGTTGGCCAGGTGGGATCCAGTACCATAACCACCACACCATCTGCTGGTTCAGCTTGACCACTTTTACCAAACTTGTCTTCTTCTGGACACCATTCCACCTGAGAGAGGCTCGTTGGGGTTTCCTGTCCCTACTCTGGAGGGTCTCCTAGTGAAGACAAGGCCCTGTGAGGGGGTGTGGCCCTGCAGGAAGAAGGGAGAGGAGCAGAGGGACGGAGCGTGAGAGAGGGACAGGTCCATCCAGGTGAGGTGAGGTCCATCCCCATCTCCACACCACCACCTCCCCACCCCACGGGTGAACAGACTTGGCGAAATAGAGCTAAGCTTAGCTGCTGGAGGACAAATGCCAGTAGACGTAAGATGTTCTTATGAAACATCTGCCCAGGAATCTGAGAAATGAGAATTAACGCAATGATAGACTTGAGGAAGGGATATTTTTCGTCGGGAAAGTCACGATGCATTTTATCATGTCTTTCTGTCACAACTTGCCAGACAGCCTATGAAATAAGGGTGAGCCTTGGATGGGACCAAATGGGATAGCGATGTAGCCAGAATCGTTTTTTCTTAAAGGAGGACTTCTTTGTTCAACTAGAAATTTTACCGCACCACTTGATTTCCAGGTACATGTTTTTCTGTTGTTGTTTTTTGTTTGTTTTTTTGTTTTTTTGTTTTTTTCTTTTTTGAGAGGTTTTCGCTATAGGGCGCGTGCACTCGCCAGACAGACAGAGAGAGACATAGAGACAGAAAGCGAGAAATCACCCCCCAGGGGGGATGACCACGCCGCAGTCCCTTCTCCTCCATTCTCCTCCCGGGATCTTGGGCACGCACGCACACGTGCCTGGCGTGAGTTCTAAGCCACCGGGTCCGGGACACGAACCGCGGTCGACTACGTGGGAGTCCAGCGACATAGCCATTACGCTAACTGCTGGTTCCCCAGGTACATGTTAAAGCAGCAGGCGCGAAGTCCCTGAGGAATGATTTGGAGACGAGGTACCTTGCGTAACAAATTTCAGATACAAACAAACAAAACCCCTAAACGATGGCATTTAACTCACAAAAATACCAAGATTGCGGTACTGCGAATGGGACGACGTATGTGACACTGTACTGAACATACGTAACACTGGGGTCTTTCATATTGGGGCTGTCATCACTTAGAATGGCGAGGGTATGGATGAAATGTGGAGGACGATACATAGGTGCAAATTAATTATTTAGCGTTACGACTAATGAGTGGTTTTTCTTTAGTTCTTTTTCTCTTACATTTTGTTCCTCTTCCTCCCTCAACCTGACCCCATCCCAAAACCTTAATTTCCTCGTTTCTTATCCAGTTTAAAGAAACTTCATAGAGGGAACCAGCAGTTACCGTAATGGCTATGTCGCTGGACTCCCACATAGTCGACCGCGGTTCGCGTCCCGGACCCAGTAGCTTAAAACTCATGCCGGGCACGTGTGCATGTGTGCCCAATATCCCGAGAGGAGAATGGAGGAGAAGGGATTGCGGTGTGACCATCCCCTCTGGGAGGCGGGGGTGATTTCTCACTTTCTGTCTCTATGTCTCTCTCTGTCTGTCTGGTGAGTGCACGCGCCCTATAGCGAAAACCTCTCCAAAAAAAAAAAGAAAGAAACTTCATAGAGTCAGCGGGTGGTGTGGTGGTTAAGGTGCTGGACTCCCACATGGCCAGTCACGGTTTGAGTCCCAGTCCTGGTGGCTACGTCTCACTTTCTCTCTCGTGCTTTCTCGCTCTCTTGTTCCTTGTCTCTCTGGTGAGTGCACATGCCTTATAACAAATTTTAAAAGAAAATACTAACAGTAAATAAAACATCCTTTGGAGAGGTTTTGGTTTTGTTTTGTTTTTTTTTGTTGTTGTTTGTTTGTTTTTTGTTTGTTTGTTTTCGTTTTGCTATAGGGCGCATGTGCTCGCCAGACAGACAGAGAGAGACAAAGAGACAGAAAGCGAGAAATCGCCCCCCAGGGGGGATGGTCACGCCGCAATCCCTTGTCCTCTATTCTCCTCTCGGGATATTGGGCACGCACGCACACGCGCCCGGCGTGAGTTTTAAGCCACCAGGTCCGGGACGTGAACCACGGTCGACTACGTGGGAGTCCAGCGACATAGCCATTACGCTAACCGCTGGTTCCCAACAAATCATTCTTTAAGAAGAAAAGAAAAGAACTTCACAGTCCTTCCTTCAAGACCACCTCTTCCCTATGTCTCAGCATCCTCTAAAAAATCAGCGTAATGCTTCTAATTGTTACCAAAGGTGGAACATTTTTTGAAGCATCAGGTCCCACGCTCAGCACTTTCTGAGAATTGTCCAGCAATTTTAATACTTTTCGTAACAGCTCTTAACTGACCATGCCTTGAAGGCTAGTTATTGCTCTGCTTATAAATCTCGTAAGGCAGGAGGTAGGTCATCAACTCTCCTTCCTCCATCTAGGGTTAGATTAAACTAGCATTTAACAAGTAGTCACATGATTTTTTTTTTTTTTTTGGGGGGGTTTTTAGAGAGACATAGAGACAGAAAGCGAGAAATCACCCCCCAGGGGGGATGATCATGCCACAATCCCTTCTCCTCCATTCTCCTCTCGGGATCTTGGGCACGTACGCACACGCGCCCGGCGTGAGTTTTAAGCCACCGGGTCCGGGACGTGAACCGCAGTCGACTATGTGGGAGTCCAGCGACATAGCCATTACGCTAACTGCTGGTTCCCAGTAGTCACATGATTGAGTAGAGGAAAGGATGGTGGGTGGATGCATGGATGGATGGATGGATGGATGAATGGATGGACGGACGGACAGACAGATGGATGGATGGATGGACGGATGCATGGATGAAATTACTTGTATATTTTTCACTCTCAAGTTATGAAGAAACAGTCCCAAACAGAGGTCCCCTATGGCAACAGAGAGTTCGAGGTCACTGAGACAAGGCTAGATTTTGAAAGACGCAACCGATTTATTTAATATTGTAAATGAGTAAAAATGATAAAGTTCCCCTAAAGTCCAGAAATCCAGACGGGTGTCTGCCCCTGGCCCAATACACATGATATATTCTTATTAATAAGGCCAGACTAGTGTCCTCAAATTATCCAAGGAATGCATTTGCCCACCCACAGCGGTGGGGGAAGCGATTACTTATTAATAAAGCAATAGCTAAATCTAATTATATCCCCATCAGAGGCAGCTGGTAATAAAACCGGGCTGGTCTTCCAGAGCTCGGTGACCTCGCCGACCTCAAATCAAAGTTTAGACCATTCGTCAGCTTCCAGTACATCCCCAGCACACCTACCAATTATGAGCACCCTGGTGCCGCTGTCGGCCCGGGGTCAGAGGCCACTGCAGGCACCAGCTAGCTGGGAGCTGGAACGGGGCTTTCGGAATCTCATTATCCTGTTAACTATACGTTTATCTGACAAGATAAAAGAGACTAGGTGACCAAGCTATCATTAAAGATTAATAGAAAGTATAAAAAATTCAGCTGCTACCAGCGTTGCTGTTTAGAGCTTGTGATCGGCATGACAGGGTTATTAATCAGGGAGCCAAAAAGATTTAGGTCTTCGTTCTTGATACACTCTATTTTTAGTTTTAGTTTTGTTTTTTCCTCCCTGTCTCCAGTCGTTACCTCGTCTCCTACCACCCCAAACCAGAGGTCAGAGGAGACTCTTGCTAATTGGCTCTTTTGGTTTCGACTCATAACCCATCGGGCCAATTCTGAAATTGCCCAGCCTCAGAGGGGCCGCGGAGGCGGCCGAGGGACGCCAGTGGGCTGGGACAGGCAGCTGCCGTCCTTCCTCGCGTGCCCGGCCTGTTAATCAGCGGGAGAAATCAATACGTTCTTAATTTAATTCAGTCCTAGAAGGCACACCCAAGCCCCGAGATGATTGCTCCTCATTCGTGATTCCATTTCAGTTTTACATGAAAGATTCTCAGCCCAGCCTACCCAGGCATCGGGGGCAGGCTCTGTTTTCAAGGCTCAGGGATTCTTTTTATTCTCTCCAGCTCTGTCTCTTATCGCGCACCCACCCTGCCGCCCCGCCTCTCCCCCACGTCCGCTTTGCCTTTTTGATCATAAATCAATGTCCTTTTCCTACCTTGCCCTGGAAGATGTGGGCTGGGCTGGCAACCTGCTGCTCCCTGCCTTACCAGCCAGGGCCAAGGCAGACAGAGGCCGGGAAGGGGGTGTCCAGGCGGCAGCTTTCATCAGCCCCGGGAGGACCTGCAGGCCTGGACAATCCCAGAAGGCAGTTCGGGAAGCCCCATGAGTCCATGCACCTGTGGTTCTGCCCTGCCCTGGCATCGGGGCAGCCTCGGGAGCGAGTTTGAGAATGCCCGTCAGGATCATGGCTCTCATGGCGGTGGCCTGCTGGGTGGCCTGGAGAAAATCACCCGGCCTCTCTGAGCCCGTCCGCCTGGCTGGAAGATGGGCACCCCTCCCTCTCTGGGCTGTGCGGAGATCAAACAGAATCCTTGAGTACAGTCTCCTATTGTAGTCACTTCCTGGCTGGCTCCTGCTTCCTCCCTGCTCCACAACACTAATCTGATAAATCAATTAAGAATAAATTACTGTTGGCTGACCTCTGTTAGCTGCCAGAGTTCAAGGGCATTTTATTCCCAGGTGCAACTTTACACTTTCCACCCACCCAGCCTTCCTCCCCCTCCAGCACACACACACACACACACACACGCGCGCACACACACACACACACACACACACATGCGCACACGCGCGCACACACACACGCGCGCACATGCTGGGAGCTCTCAGTGAACGGTCTAATGGCCCTTCTGGAGAGCAGACAGCATTCGTGTGTCACGTGCCCCAGTACGTGCTCCAAAGTGCTTGGTGAATAGAGGGGTGTACACAGGCCCGGCCAGCTGGAAAGACCAAGGCCAAAGGTCAGAGACAGGCAGAGCAGGCTGAAGATCCAGCCTAGGAAGCCATGGTAAGTGAGACGGAAACATCAAGGAGCCAGCCAGGCTGAGAAGAGGAGCGAGGGAGGCCAGGAAGGTCTGAGGCCCTCAGGGAGTCAGGTCCCAGAGCTGTAAGACACGTGGCTGCAGCCCGGCCACAGCAGCACGGGCAGGGGGCGCTGCTGTGCCAGGCTGGGCCGGGAGGAGGCTGGGGTTCAGTTCCTGGGACAGCCTGCGCAGGCGGGGCCCCATCTGTCAGCCGATAGCCTGGCAAACCGGGAAGCTGGGCAGAGGCTTCGTGGCAAGGAAGCGCCCCTGCGAAATGCTGACCTCTCCTGTCTGTCTCTCTCGTGACTATAATAAAGAGGAGCCAGCTAGTGGTATGGCAGCTAAGGCCCTGGGCTCCCACATGGCCAACCACGGTTCGCGGTCCAGACCCGGTGGCTTGTAAATCACACCAGGTACACGTGCACACGTGCCCAGGATCCCAGGAGGAGAATGGCCGAGAAGGGGTTGTAGCGTGGCCACCCCCGGGGATGGTTTCTCAGTTGCCCTCTCTCTGTCTCTCACCTGTGAGGGCACGTGCTCTAGGGCAAAAGCCTAAACAATTAAATGAGTAATAATCGTCGTCATGAAAGACGGCCGGGCGCTGTGCAGCAGGGGGGGGAAATAATCTGCGTCATGAAAGACGTCCGGGCGCTGTGCAGCAGGGGGGGGGCACCTGCTGGCTTCGGGGGCCAGGCGGCCCCGGAGAGTATAGAGCCCTCGCTGTGGCCGCAAGCCAGGCTGCCGTGCAGCTGGACGAGGACGGTCTCGTGTCGAGGGAGAGCCAGGCAGGCACAGACGTGAAGCGGGCAGCGAGGGGACCTTGGAGCAGGAAAGCAGCGTGAGAAACGACAGGGGACAGACTTGTAGTGACGCTGTGCAGATCAGGTCGGACCTGGGGAAGCCAGCGAGGACGGCCAAGCAACAGCCGGGGAAGAGGTGAGGCCAGACCTGGCGGTAGGGCGTGACGGGGAAGGAACTGGGAAGGAGGGCCCTCGCTGCCCTGCCCAGCCCGCCTCTCACTTTCCCTGCACCGTGGCCCTGCCCAGCCCGTCGCGGCCCTCTCAGTCCCCATGCTCTGGGCCAGGCTCCAACACACCAGGGACATAAAAAGGAAGCATGTGCCATCTCTCATTTCTCTCCCCTGATTTTCTCTGTCTGCCACACTCCTCTGTCTCACCCGCAAAAATGTGGCATTTTATATTCAAAGCAGTGCACGTGTAATTATTTACTAGATGCGTATCTAAGGCGGAATTACATTTGAAGTATTTTCCCCCAGCAATCATTTTCCTTTAAGCAACAGTGCTCATGGTTTGAAGATCCTGCATTTAAACAAAACCGCGGGGAAAAGAAGCCCCCGATAGCCACGCGAACACGCCTTGCAACTGCTACCTCAGGAACCTTCTGGGAGATACCGAGGCCATTTGTGTGTGTCTGCCGGTCTCGTGCACGTGTGTGCATTGGTGTATGTGTGCCTGCACACGTGTGTGTCTGGTGCATTTGTGTGCTCTGTATGTGTGTGTGGGGGGGTACGTTCGTGTGTTCTCTGTGTGTGTGCATACGTGCATGCGTGTGTGAGTATATGGCTGCAGAGCACACATCTGTCTTATGTGTTACAGGGGAGAGGACCATCAAAGAAAGAAACTGGTGTCTACTGAGAGTGCCGTGTTGCAAGTTCTTTGGGCTTTATCTTATTTCAACTTTCAGTATTCCTGTTTTTTTGTTTTGTTTTGTTTTGAGGGAGATTTTTAAAATAGGGTACAGGCACTCACTGGAGAGACAGAGAGACAAAAGTGAGAAATCACCCCCCAGAGGGATGGCCATGCCCTAATCCCTTCTCCTCCATTCTCCTCTTAGAATTTTGGGCATGTATGCACACGTGCCTGGGTCCAGGACTCGAACACAGTTGGCCATGCGGGAGTCCAGTGACGTAACCACTACACCATCAGCTGGTACCATTCTTGTTTTTCTTTAACTGCTGAGAAAACTGCTGAAGAAACTGAAACTCAAAGAAGTGTGAAGGCTCACTCACAGTCAGGTGTCGCGCCGCCCTAAGTGTGGGAGCCGGAACTCTCTAGTTTATAGTCTTTCCAGTTAATGCTAAAAAGACGAAGAAATAAGGGCCAGCAGGTGACATAGTGGCTAAGGCTCTGGACTCCCACATGGCCCACCACGGCGTGAGTCCCAGACTTTGCAGCTTGAAAATCATGCTGGGCACATGGGCACGCATGCCCAAAATCCTGGGAGGGGAATGGAGGACAAGGGATTTCAGCAAGGCCATCTCCCTTGGGGGTGATTTCTCACTTTCTCTGTCTCACTCTGATGAGTGCACGTGCCCTATGGCAAGAAAAAAAAAAAAAGACTAAAAACGCTGAGAAATAAAAGTCCCATGCTTTCTTTCAGCAGGTGGCACACTTGACAAAGTCTCGGATCCATGCACACATTTGACAGTCCTTCTCTGGGCCCTCTGTCCTGGGCTTCCCATATAAAATGTAAGGCAATGCTTCCCACACCTCTGGAAGCAGGTTTACCTTCCTCATTTCTGGAATGAAAACGAGGCACTAAGGGATCGAGTAACTCCTCCCACGAAACTAAAATTCAAATACAGTTTTATCTGACTCCAAAGCCTGAGCCCTTGCCACACATTCTTGCTTCATTATTGCACATTTTTGAGTCTTAAGAATTCAGTCTAGGTAGATAAAAAAAATCATACCTATGAAACCAGAGTTGTCACATGATGGTCTGTGTGTAAAGGCAAGCAACGATCCTAAGTCACCAAAACCCAGAATCTCTCCATCTTCCCACGTTTCCACTCTCAGTTTGTCAGCTACCTAGGACTAGCTTTCCTCATGGTTGCAAAATGGCTGCCATGACTCCAGGCATCACAGCCCCTACAATGCCTAATAGAAAAAGATAAATCCGTTATTTCCTGGGCCTCTCTCTTTTCCCTTTTCTTTCATTTTCATTTATTGTCTTTTCTTTCTACTGTATCCATCTAGCTATTTTTACATATGCATTGAGACATGTTAAGAGGATGTTCACCTGATGTGCATTTTAATACATTGCTTGATTTGTCTTTGTAATGAACATTTATCACTTTTTAGAAAAAACGATGAAGACAGGAATCCTCAGAATTCCAAAGAAACAAAATCTCACTGTGTCATTCACCCACTTAAGATTACCAGTGGCTTAGGCTGACCCACCACTGAAAAGACAAGAGACGAACTCCTTGGTAGATTTTATTTATTTATTTATTTTGAGAGAGAGGTTTTTGGTATAGGGTACGTGCACTTGCTGGAGAGTCAGAGAGACAGAGAGACAGAAAGCGAGAAATCACCCCCCAGGGGGATGGCCACACCACAATCCCTTCTCCTTGCAGGATTTTGTGCATATGCACATACGTGTACCTGGTGTGAGTTTTAAGCCACCAGGCCCGGGACGTGAACTGCGGTCAACACATGGGAGTCCGGCGACGTAACCATTATGTCATCTGCTGGTCCCCCTTGGTGGAGAATTAAAGCCCTCTGTAATCTGGCCACAGCGCTCTTGCTATGGAACATTGGTCCTCGGACACGTGGACATTACAAGCTTCCTGCCTGGGCTCAGGCCTCTGTCCACCGCGCTCTGGGCTGCCTCAGTACCCAAACCAAAAGTCTCTGCTTCCTCTAAGCCTCCCCAGGAAACCCACCCAGAAGCGATTGCTGCCTTGTCTGGGGGCCCGAGAAGTGTATACCCTGGCCGTGTTCACACCTCTTACCAAGTGCCTCTCCACGCGGTACGCTGGAGCCTGCTTCCCTCCACTCCCGGGGCTGGTTTCTGCCTCTAGTCCTGAGGTGCCACTTTGCTATCTCCACGTCAGCCAGGGTGGGGACAGTGAGGCCATGGAACCTGGCAGATACCATAACCAGCGACTTGCTAAACGTGGGCCAGGGCTCCCCCATTCACACAGGGTCCCTCCGTGTAATCTTGTTGAGCTCCAGCCGCCCTCCTCGCAGTCCCACGCTCCAGGCAGGAGCTCCGTCCTGGGCCCGGGGAGAGTGTAGAGCCCTCGCGCGGCCCGCAAGCCAGGCTGCCGTGCAGCTGGACGAGGACGGTCTCGTGTCGAGGGAGAGCCAGGCAGGCACAGACGTGAAGCGGGCAGCGAGGGGACCTTGGAGCAGGAAAGCAGCATGAGAAACGACAGGGGACAGACTTGTAGTGACGCTGTGCAGATCAGGTCGGACCTGGGGAAGCCAGCGAGGACGGCCAAGCAACAGCCGGGGAAGAGGTGAGGCCAGACCTGGCGGTAGGGCGTGACGGGGAAGGAACTGGGAAGGAGGGCCCTCGCTGCCCTGCCCAGCCCGCCTCTCACTTTCCCTGCACCGTGGCCCTGCCCAGCCCGTCGCGGCCCTCTCAGTCCCCATGCTCTGGGCCAGGCTCCAACACACCAGGGACATAAAAAGGAAGCATGTGCCATCTCTCATTTCTCTCCCCTGATTTTCTCTGTCTGCCACACTCCTCTGTCTCACCCGCAAAAATGTGGCATTTTATATTCAAAGCAGTGCACGTGTAATTATTTACTAGATGCGTATCTAAGGCGGAATTACATTTGAAGTATTTTCCCCCAGCAATCATTTTCCTTTAAGCAACAGTGCTCATGGTTTGAAGATCCTGCATTTAAACAAAACCGCGGGGAAAAGAAGCCCCCGATAGCCACGCGAACACGCCTTGCAACTGCTACCTCAGGAACCTTCTGGGAGATACCGAGGCCATTTGTGTGTGTCTGCCGGTCTCGTGCACGTGTGTGCATTGGTGTATGTGTGCCTGCACACGTGTGTGTCTGGTGCATTTGTGTGCTCTGTATGTGTGTGTGGGGGGGTACGTTCGTGTGTTCTCTGTGTGTGTGCATACGTGCATGCGTGTGTGAGTATATGGCTGCAGAGCACACATCTGTCTTATGTGTTACAGGGGAGAGGACCATCAAAGAAAGAAACTGGTGTCTACTGAGAGTGCCGTGTTGCAAGTTCTTTGGGCTTTATCTTATTTCAACTTTCAGTATTCCTGTTTTTTTGTTTTGTTTTGTTTTGAGGGAGATTTTTAAAATAGGGTACAGGCACTCACTGGAGAGACAGAGAGACAAAAGTGAGAAATCACCCCCCAGAGGGATGGCCATGCCCTAATCCCTTCTCCTCCATTCTCCTCTTAGAATTTTGGGCATGTATGCACACGTGCCTGGGTCCAGGACTCGAACACAGTTGGCCATGCGGGAGTCCAGTGACGTAACCACTACACCATCAGCTGGTACCATTCTTGTTTTTCTTTAACTGCTGAGAAAACTGCTGAAGAAACTGAAACTCAAAGAAGTGTGAAGGCTCACTCACAGTCAGGTGTCGCGCCGCCCTAAGTGTGGGAGCCGAAACTCTCTAGTTTATAGTCTTTCCAGTTAATGCTAAAAAGACGAAGAAATAAGGGCCAGCAGGTGACATAGTGGCTAAGGCTCTGGACTCCCACATGGCCCACCACGGCGTGAGTCCCAGACTTTGCAGCTTGAAAATCATGCTGGGCACATGGGCACGCATGCCCAAAATCCTGGGAGGGGAATGGAGGACAAGGGATTTCAGCAAGGCCATCTCCCTTGGGGGTGATTTCTCACTTTCTCTGTCTCACTCTGATGAGTGCACGTGCCCTATGGCAAGAAAAAAAAAAAAAAGACTAAAAACGCTGAGAAATAAAAGTCCCATGCTTTCTTTCAGCAGGTGGCACACTTGACAAAGTCTCGGATCCATGCACACATTTGACAGTCCTTCTCTGGGCCCTCTGTCCTGGGCTTCCCATATAAAATGTAAGGCAATGCTTCCCACACCTCTGGAAGCAGGTTTACCTTCCTCATTTCTGGAATGAAAACGAGGCACTAAGGGATCGAGTAACTCCTCCCACGAAACTAAAATTCAAATACAGTTTTATCTGACTCCAAAGCCTGAGCCCTTGCCACACATTCTTGCTTCATTATTGCACATTTTTGAGTCTTAAGAATTCAGTCTAGGTAGATAAAAAAAATCATACCTATGAAACCAGAGTTGTCACATGATGGTCTGTGTGTAAAGGCAAGCAACGATCCTAAGTCACCAAAACCCAGAATCTCTCCATCTTCCCACGTTTCCACTCTCAGTTTGTCAGCTACCTAGGACTAGCTTTCCTCATGGTTGCAAAATGGCTGCCATGACTCCAGGCATCACAGCCCCTACAATGCCTAATAGAAAAAGATAAATCCGTTATTTCCTGGGCCTCTCTCTTTTCCCTTTTCTTTCATTTTCATTTATTGTCTTTTCTTTCTACTGTATCCATCTAGCTATTTTTACATATGCATTGAGACATGTTAAGAGGATGTTCACCTGATGTGCATTTTAATACATTGCTTGATTTGTCTTTGTAATGAACATTTATCACTTTTTAGAAAAAACGATGAAGACAGGAATCCTCAGAATTCCAAAGAAACAAAATCTCACTGTGTCATTCACCCACTTAAGATTACCAGTGGCTTAGGCTGACCCACCACTGAAAAGACAAGAGACGAACTCCTTGGTAGATTTTATTTATTTATTTATTTTGAGAGAGAGGTTTTTGGTATAGGGTACGTGCACTTGCTGGAGAGTCAGAGAGACAGAGAGACAGAAAGCGAGAAATCACCCCCCAGGGGGATGGCCACACCACAATCCCTTCTCCTTGCAGGATTTTGTGCATATGCACATACGTGTACCTGGTGTGAGTTTTAAGCCACCAGGCCCGGGACGTGAACTGCGGTCAACACATGGGAGTCCGGCGACGTAACCATTATGTCATCTGCTGGTCCCCCTTGGTGGAGAATTAAAGCCCTCTGTAATCTGGCCACAGCGCTCTTGCTATGGAACATTGGTCCTCGGACACGTGGACATTACAAGCTTCCTGCCTGGGCTCAGGCCTCTGTCCACCGCGCTCTGGGCTGCCTCAGTACCCAAACCAAAAGTCTCTGCTTCCTCTAAGCCTCCCCAGGAAACCCACCCAGAAGCGATTGCTGCCTTGTCTGGGGGCCCGAGAAGTGTATACCCTGGCCGTGTTCACACCTCTTACCAAGTGCCTCTCCACGCGGTACGCTGGAGTCTGCTTCCCTCCACTCCCGGGGCTGGTTTCTGCCTCTAGTCCTGAGGTGCCACTTTGCTATCTCCACGTCAGCCAGGGTGGGGACAGTGAGGCCATGGAACCTGGCAGATACCATAACCAGCGACTTGCTAAACGTGGGCCAGGGCTCCCCCATTCACACAGGGTCCCTCCGTGTAATCTTGTTGAGCTCCAGCCGCCCTCCTCGCAGTCCCACGCTCCAGGCAGGAGCTCCGTCCTGGACTCTGAGCCTCTGGACATGCCACACGAGCAGAAGGGTGGTCCAGGAGCCTGCGTCTGCCCGCCGTGAGCGTCAGCTAGCCCTCCCCCAGCTGCGCGGTGTGGAGCTGCTGAGGCCCCTCCTGTCAGAGAGGGGACAAACAGGACTTAGCGGCCACGGAGACATAAATAGCCGCCCCCCCCAGCCATGACTGCTGGCCTCCTGGTGGTGCTGAAGGGCACCCCCACCTTTCTAGGGAGATTGGACATGACAGAGGAGCTAAAGGTGGGCCGGGCAGCGTTCCTCCGGGATCCACGAGTCCACCATCTGGAGCTGTGACTGCCACAGGTCCGGGTCTGCGCAGGGTCCCCAGGGAACTGACAGCCCCTGCTGTGAGACACACCCCGCACACCACAGGCCTGGTGACATCGGAAGGTGCACCTGGCCCCAAAGCGCAGAGGAGAGGGGCCCTGGGACACGCACCCTCAGAGGCAGACCCCAGGGCCGCTCCTCTGTCCTCTCCCTTCCGCCACCGCGCCCGGTCTGCGGGTCTCTCTGAGTCATGCTTGTTAATGAAATAAACCCGAGTTCTGGTCTAGCCTCTGTACTGCGCGGCCTTAGACGAGGCCCTGGAGGCCGAGGCTGGCAGAGGGGCCACACCACACAGGCTGGGGGAGAGCATGATGCGGCCTGGGTGGAGGGCCAGGGACCCACGGCGCTTTCCACAGTGTCCGTGGTGCAGAGGGGCTGGCTTGGTGTGGCAGAGGGGACAGGAGGCTGGTGGGTGGCCCTAAGAGATACGTTGGTGCGTTAGGGGAGGGAGGTGGCAGTCGGAGGGAGACAGCGACCATGGGGGTGAAACCAGGAGGTGAAGCTGCAGAGTGGGGACAAGGGAGACCAGGGTGTCCCCGGGCTCCGCTCTGCAGCATACGTGCCCAGGGAAGGTCCAACTGCTGTATCTGAGGCCCAGGTTAATAGGCTGGCCCGAGAGCTCACTGCCGGGTGAGTCCTGGGCTCCTGACTCCGGGTCTGTTTCACACTGCTGCCGCTGAGCCGCACAGGGTCCGGGTGCACCGCTATCCTGTGTCCCCTGCCTGAGAGATCCCGGGGGTGGAGACAGGCCTGGTCACCGTGGCATGTGCCCACAGTGCTGCCCGTAGGTGAGGAGAGCTGGGCTGGCCTCCTAGGAGCCGCGAGCTTGGAAAACTTGCCCCGTCTCTACTCAACCTCTGTCCCTTATCTGAAACTTGAGAAAGGGCCGCTCACCTTCATGGAGCTGTCCTGAATATCTCTGTTTAAAATAAAGCCTTGTTCCTGAGGCTAACGTGACGTCAGGCGCGCCAGAGCTCTGTAAACCGTGCCGAGCGCGTGAGAGGTCAAGTGAACATGTTCTTGGTATGGGCGGTGGGGTGAGAGGATGAGGAGGAAGGGCATCTCGGGCAGGGGCACAGCCCAAGCAAAGCCCGAGGGTGGGAGGAGAGGGCCGTGGGACGGGGGTGGCAGCTAGAGCTGCCAGGAACCTGTCCGACATGGAAGTCCTCTTACCCACGGGGTCCACTCCAAGGCCTCCAGCGAGGCCCCGCGGGCCCTATGCTGCTGTTCCGTGCAGCCAGCGATGGAGCGTGATTTATAACTCAGGTGACAATAATAGCCGTCGATAATTATGATGATGTCCTGTAACAGAAGTTCTGTGGGGGTGATCTTGTGGCAGGATGGCTTGGCGATGCCCAGGTTCTTGGTGTTTGGGACAAAGAACTGAATGAAAGACCAACAGTGAAAGCAAAGGGAAGTTTATTCAGTGACAGCAGAAGTACACACCTAGAATTAGGAGCGGCCTGTGGGGAGAGAGAGAGAAAGGGAGAGAGAGAGAGGCTCGAGGGCCCTAGAGGTTCTTTCCATGGGGGTTTATAGTTCCTGGCTGGTCATCGGCTGGGGCCCCTGGCTCTCTCTAACCTCTCTTTCCTGAGATGGGCCACAGCAGTTAGGCTTGCTCAGTTCCGTTTGGAAAGCAGGCGTCCCGCAGCCACAGGGGCCAGGAGAGCTGGGGCCGGCCACGTTTTTCTCTCCCCTCCAGCTCCAGAGGGCAGAGGGGAGGAGAGCTGTTTGTGGCCCTGTCTGCCGATCAGTAACTCAAGCCAAACTTAATTGCTTCCCTGAACCTGAAAAATATCAAACTGCATAAATAAATGTGCTCTAAATTATTAATAAAGGCATTTACATCTAGAGTTGGAGCATGGAAATTAATGTAATGTCTTATGCTAAACCGACCGGCGTGCACGTGATTTGAGGATTCGGAGACGCACAGGCCAGGGAAGGAAATGAAGATAGGAAGTGTGCAATCTCGGGCATTTTGCATTTGAAAATCTCAAAACCAGTCAGGAGGAAGGCATGCGTGGGGAGGTGTGGGAGCAGGTCCTCCTCAGACCACATTGAGGCAACTCAGAAACAGGAACGCCAAGGTCGCCTTCGCCTCCGGCCCTCATTCTGAAGTGAGCCTGAAGTTTCTGCGAAGGGGGTAACCGCTCGCCTTTCTCAAGGCCTCGTACGAGCAAGCCTGAGGTTGGAATGGTCCCAGTACTTGGGCTGGGGAAGCAGGTCCCGAGGC
>NW_006198322.1:1139810-1141736 GCF_000334495.1 Tupaia belangeri chinensis | reverse complement strand
CTCCTCCACGTGGCTACCCCCCACCACCACTGCCACCTGCTGGCCACACACTCTGCCCCATGGCCTCATTTCTTCGGCTCTGGAAGCAGGTGTTCCAAACGGCCCTGGTGAACCCCAGCCGGGCCACTTACTGGCTGAGGATCCTTGACCCAAGTTTGAGTTCTCCGAACCTCAGCCTCTCCAGCTGTCAAGCCAGTTAATGTCTCTCACGGCCACTTCGCAAGGATACGTCGTAGCGTTCGTGTACGGCAAGCTGGAACTCGGACACCATTAGGGCGCAATGTCCCCACAGACATTTCTGGTACCCTGATATCCCTGTCTAGGCCGCGACGCTTCTGTTTCGTAAGAAAGAGACGAAAGGAGATGTTGGACGGGGGCTTGGTCTCAGGGGAGAGAGGCAAGGAGATGACCTAGGGCCCACCTTGTCTGGCCGGGGACTGAGTTGACTCAGATCTGGAAGTGCGACAGCCCGGAGGAACAGGCTTTCTAAGACTGTGGGTGGGAGCGGAGCTGCGGGGCCCAGGGGCAGCCCACAGCATGGGGTGGGGAGGAGCCACGCTGGCCGCTCCGTCTGGAGTGTCCTGGGTTCTGTGCTCACACCTGGGCCAGGAGGCTGGCCTGCCACACAGAGACAGCCACGTTGGGCAGGGGAGTGACACCGACTGGCCGTGAGGGCAGGAGGGGAGGCTGGGTCGGACGCTACAGGTGACCGCTCCAAGGTCCCTGGACAGCCGGGATGCACGAGAGGGCCTTGTTTCTACACATGGACACCAACGCAAGCCAAGATGCCTGCAAGTTCCCGTGGCAGGCCGCCAGGGCTCCCGAATGCCGTCCCAGGCCGCCTCCAGCAGGGGTCAGTACCTGTCCACTCCCACCCCACCGCCCTTCTTCATGAAGCTTCTGTGCATTTAGCAAGTGGCCATCTTTGAGCTGGTCTCTGAAGGAGTCGGGGCTCAAGGTTCCAGGCTCAAAATCCGAAAGCGTACATAGGTTAATTTTTACTTTTCTTTTTCCTTTTTTCTTTTAGTTTTATGCTGGGTCATGTGGTAGCTCTGATTCGAACCTGTCGCGGAGCCCCCCATCCTGTCTCCCATGATCCAGCCAGCCCTCTCGGCCATGAGGAGCACTGGCGTGTGCGAGGCCCTCCCGGCATGCCACACAGTGCTGAGAACACGAGCTGCCCTCCCGAATCTTCCAAGTCCCATCAAAGAGACACCGCTGTTATTCCCTCGTGTGGAGAGAAAACTGCTCCAGAGAGGCCTCGTGCCCTTCCTCCAGGTCAGTGGGTAGAGAGGTCAGGAGTCCGGCCGCTCGGGCCATAGGCCGAGCCCTGACCCACAGCCCTGCGGCATCCCTGTGCACACCCCTTCCATGCCAGCCACACAGACCTGCCCGGCTGCCGTGAAGACCACAGGGACCACCGAGCACCTGGCACCGAAGTGGGCTCTCAGGAGAACAAGGTTGTCCGAGGGCTTCCCACATCTCAGAAGGACCGAGGCGAGGCACCCGGACATGGAGGCACAGCCAGGCGGGGTGGGTGCTGGCTCTGCCCCGGCCCCGAGCCTCTGTCACAGCCCTATGCTGGACCCGCTGCCTCTCAGAGGACCAACAACGCAGCGACCCCTCCCTTGGCTGTCTCTACTCCACTGTACTCGGTTAACTCAACACCCCGTTCTCTGCCTTCTGCAGGTTATTCCGCTGCTTCCAGGACTGGGAAGGACACGCTTGCAGAAAGCGTCCACTATGGAGCGGCATGGGCCCGCACCTCTGGGGACTCCAGTTTCCTGCCTGGAAAGCAGACGGTAATAGTCCCTAGGGGCCAGCACAGACAAGCAGGATGCAAATGGAGCCACTGCTGACTAGGCCAGTGCCCCGCCACAGCGGCTCCTCCTCCGGCGACCCCCCCCCCGGCCCCGCATGAGGACC
>NW_006198322.1:1136049-1139326 GCF_000334495.1 Tupaia belangeri chinensis | reverse complement strand
CCGGCCCCCCGCCACAGCGGCTCCTCCTCCGGCTACCCCCGCCCAGCCCGAGCATGAGAACGGAGCCAAAGGGCCCCTGTCCTGGGGGAACGTCTGCAAGGAGAAGGGGCACTTACTCCAACTTTTGGGGGAGCAGTTTTTGTTTCTAAGTATTGCATTTCCAAATTGCCTTAAAAAACGCTTCCAAATTGCAACATGATGGGGAAAAATAAGCTTCTTAAATAAAATTTTAATTAATGCTTACTGAAGATAGGAGATCATTCAGGTCGGATTTATGACACAGCAGAGGTGGACGTTTTATTGTCTGTCTAAGGACTTTATAGCAGACAGGGCCCCTCTTGTAATCAAAGCATGAAAGTAAACATTTGCATTCATTTTACGGGACTTGAAGGCCGGTTTTGTATTTCCCACGATGATGGACGTTTATAGCTGTCGCCGCCTTTATGACACACTGTTGGTCACTGCTTTGACTCAGCGGTGGCTGGGACGTTTCATGGGAACAATGTCCCCATTATCACACAGCCTGACAGAGCAGTCCCTTCCACTTACAGCAGTTTCTAAGAACAAATTATTAAGGGAAGAAAGGTATCCCTAAATCCCACACAGTTTGGGTTGGGTTTGGGAGAAAAAATACCGCATTTTCTGAGAAATTGCTTCAAGCTTAACTGAATCAAAAATTCTACCAGGAGGACAGGAAAGGCTAAGCTTCCTATCGTCCTCGTTCTGAGCCCTTCTCTCCCTCCTGGGTGAACACCCTGGGGCTGCCTGAAATGACATGGAAACCTACATGCACCTTTATCTGCACGTGTGAAACAGTGAGAAGCAGAACTGGGGCCAGTGGGTGGCATGGTGGTTAAGGTGCTGGACTCCCACCTGGCTGACTGCAATTCGAGGCCCGGTCCAGTAGCTTGAAAATTGGGCTCGGTGAGTGTGCGTGCATGGCCAGAACCCCAGATCGCAGCGTGGCCGTCCTCCTTGAAGGAGGTATTTGCTCACTTTGCTCTGTCTGCCTCTCCAGGAAGCACGCATGCCCCAGGGCAAAATTACTCCCCCTCCAAATAGAGCAGCAGAGCCCACTCATGCCAGCTTTAACCGTGGTCCCCACATTCCCCCCCAGGACCCTGGTCCACAGCCTCGTGCCCCTTTGCCTTCTTTCAGCACAAGATCTTGGCCCGGCTGGACTTACCTGCCCAGATGGACGCTGTCCCCTCTGGTCCCTGCTCTGTCAAATGGATGAGCACGCCCACTCCACGGTGTTAATGAGGCTCCAGTACAGGAGCGGGCATAAAAGGGACTTTCCTACTGGAAAGAGCACACGGTTGGTTCTCATCACCATGATCATTATCCTCCCGGATCAGGCGATAAGCAGACGCCCATCAAATTACATCCATCCCTCTCAAAATAGCCAGTGTTTCCTTAGAAGGAGCACTCAGGTTTCAGAAGGTCGTAGATGCAGAAATGGAAAAGAGGAGACTGCTTCCCCCCCATACCTCTCCCTGCATGTGAAATGGGGTACCTCCCCTCCCACGTGAGAAGGTCCTGAAGTCCCCTCTAGAGACTCCCCTGGGCACACTGGACACACACCTGAAGCTCTCAGTGACCTGGTGTCAAGAGCCCATGGGTACACACACTCACTTGGGGAAGAAATAAATAATTATATATATATATATATATATATATATATAATATTAGTTTTGTGATAGGGTACAGGCACTCCCTGAAGAGCATAAGAGAGAGAGAGAAGTGAGAAATCACCCACCAGGGGAGGCAGCCAAGCCCAATCCCTTCTCCCTCATTCTCCTCTCAGGATTTTGGGCACCCACACACATGCACCCAGAGTATTTTTCAAGCCACCGGGTCCAGGACTCGAACTGCATAGTTGGTCATGTGGGATCCAGCCACCTTAACTTCCACGCCACCTGCTAGCTCAATAATATATATATATTTTTAAGTAAAGAAAGATATGAGCTGAGACAGACCTTCTTGAGTTGTTGCTCCTTAGAGCTGGGCCCATGGTTCTGGATGGGCTCCGGGTGGGGAGGGAGCCTGGTGTGGAGCCCTGCGCGACTCCTGCCGCCCTCTCCCTGTGCTGACAGAGGGCAGGCGTCCCGGGTGCTGGGTGTCCGCCACCTTGAACTCAGAGTGCAGAGTCTGCCACCTTTGAACATGGCCACCACGTGGGTAAGTGGGTAAGTGCCACCGGTCAGGCCCAGGTGTGGCCGGGGACCCCGACAGCCTGGCTGGGCCGGCGCGTGTCCGAGCCTTGACACCAGGCCCCGGCGTGCTTATTTGTCCAATAATCATTTCCTGAGCTGTTCTAGAAAGCGGCCCGGGGGCGGGGAGCAAGGAGAACTCCGTGGCTGGTGTCACTCGCTCTCACACACTCGTCTGTCTGTCATGCTGGGCTCTGTCTCTCCCTGGTCACACGTGCACTCTCTCTCGCACACACATGTGCATGTATGCACACGCACTCTGCCGTCCCGAGAGGCCCCTTTAGTGTGCCTTCTGGAGGCCTGGAGCTGGGGTGCACAGGTCACTGCGTTCAGCACATCACCCCACCCCCGGTCACCTCCCCTGGCGGCCTTCCACGCGGAGCCCTAGGCCTGCCCTCAGCCTGGTCCCCCGGGCCTGTGCAGCCTCAGTGGCCCTCGCCAGCTGGCCCCGGGGACGGGCTCTGTTTCACTCCACTGCAGCCTCTGAGATTTAGACGACAGACAGCCAGGGGTGGGGGGCTGGGCACGCCCAGGGCGGCAGGGGAGAAGCCAGGGCCTCGGCTGGGCGGAGCAGAAGTGTCTGGGTCAGGCTCGGAGTCTGCGAGCCTTGTGGTGAGCGTGGTGACTGGTCACCCAGAAGATTCGGAGAATTTCGGAAGGTTTTGTAATCAGAGGTGACAACACAGAGCCCGCGATAAGGAGGTGCGGAGCCTGAGCCAGTGACAGGGAGGGCTGGCCAGAAGGGGGGCAGCAGCTGCGCCCCGGGGCAGACCGCAGAAATGGAGGTTTCCTCCCCAGCCTTTGAGCAGACGAGGAGCCCACAGACCAGAACTCAAGAGCTCACGACCAGAGTGAGGTGTGAGGGGGATGGAGGCGCACACAGGAAGGGGCCCCTGCCCCGGCGTCTGGGTGCCCGGTAGCCGCGGCCTCACCTCCTCACCGTCTAAGGACAGACCTGACCTGGCACTCAACGACGGTGACAATGACAATGGATGGCTGAATGCGTGGACGGGCGAAGAAGGGAGAGGTTGAGGAAGGGAGGGAGGGAGGGAGGGAGGGAGGGA
>NW_006198322.1:1130934-1135903 GCF_000334495.1 Tupaia belangeri chinensis | reverse complement strand
AAGGGGGGGAGGGAGGGAGGGAGGGAGGGAAGACTGGATGGGGGAGGGAGGGCTGGACAGGCTGATGGCGGGAGGGAGGGAGGGGCAGGGAGGATGGATGGGAGGAGAGAAGGAGGGGTGGAGGGATGAGGACGCGGTGGAGGAGGGAGCTTGCTCCGGCTCTGACCCCGCAGGAGCAGCCTCTTCGCCCAGTGTGAGGCCCAGTCCAGGACCATGCTCCATCTCAGAGCACAGACCTGGGGCCCCACCACGGGCCAGGAAGCCTTCTGCTTTCTCTGCACGGCCTCGGGCCTCTCCTCGTCCTCCCTGGTGCTTCACGCTTCAGGTCTCGTAAGCGCTCAGCCCCTGGAAGAGGTCTGGGCCTTCAAGCCTAGAGGAGGACAGGGACCCCCAGCGTTCTCCTCAGTCGTGCATGAGAGGATGACAGGTGCACCCCACAGCCTGCTCCCGGGCAGCACCAGCGACAGCTCCCGCTCAGGGCCAGCGGCTCCCTGGGCCCCACCTCCCACGTCCTCCCCAGTCACATCAGCTCCCAGCTCCAGAAGACGGTTCCCCCCCAGAGGCACTGGCACCGCCCGACCAGCGCCAGAGCAGGTGGGCAGGGCAGGAGTCGGGGAGGTGACAGGACCTGGTTCAGGTGAGACTGGCCGGTTTGCTCTGTCTGGTTCTGGGCGCTGGAGGAAGTGAGTGGTTCACACCTGGTGAGCTGGACAGCCCGCAGCGTCTGGGAGCCTGGGCATTTCTGCACCGGATCTGTCACCCAGCACACAGAGAGCCCCCACCCGTGGCTCTGCAGGGGACACATACAAGGCCACGACTTCCTGCCCTCGGCGAGGTCCCAGCCCAACAACCCCCTGCTTGGGGGGATCCTTGGAGACAGATGAGCTCCGTGACCTTGCCACCCAGGGTCCAGGAGTGTTTCCAGAAAGTTCCGCCCACGTCTGCATCCTCTCCCCAGAATCCCTCAGATGGCCACAGGTGTTCTCTTCTGGAAACTTCTGGGTCACCCATCCTCCACACTCCTTCTTCTACAGAGCGTTAAGGCCAGGCCGCTGCTCCTTCAAGTAGGAGATGCCTGTGGAGCCAGGGAGCCTGAGGTCCTGGTGTTGGCCATCGGAGGACCCCCAGGCCGCCACCACCCAGCTGGTCAGGGACAGACCTCCCTGCCCTCCCTGCCCGCTCGGCCCAGGAGGAGCAGGTGCGAGGAGGCAGTAAGAAAGCACACACAGGGGCCCTGCCCTGGGGAGCAAAGGGGTCCCCACTGGGCCCATAGGCAGACCGGCTCCAGTCCCAGCTCTGTCACATCCTGGCTGCGAGATGTTTGGGCACACTGAGTTCTCTGCACCGGCACCTCTCCTGTAACTGGCCGAGACCAGAGTGACGGCGTGTGGGTCTTCGTAAGCTCTTGGAACCATCAAGCCGAGGGTGTGGCCAGGGTCAGGGCCCAGACCTCCAGCATGCCGGTGGACCGAGGGCCCCACCATGGGGCTCCAGGGTCAGCTGGCGTGCAGTGGGACATGGGCCCACGAGCAGTAGCGACATCTCAGGGCTATCGGGAGCACGAACGCGGGGCCACACCTGCTGGCTGGTGCAGCGACCAGCAGGGGCGCACCTGCAACCTTGCTGGGCCTGCACAGGCAGGAGGCACACGGCACTCGCCTCTCACCCTCAGAGGAGCCGCCAGGACCAGAACCCCAGAGGCCGTTTCTGCCCTGTCCTGCAGACCGCCCTCGTGCATGGGACACCAGGCAGCCCCGCGTCACCCACCAGGAACCCGCTCCTGGAGTAGGTCGGGAGACATGTCCCCAGGACAGGACAGCCTGCCATTGCGTCCCAGGGCCCAGCTGTACCCAGAGGGGAGAAGGATGCCAACCCTGCCCTGTGCGGCAATCTGAGGTCTCGGGTGGGAAGCCACGACCTGGAGCAGTAGCGACCGGGCAAACCCAGGAAGCACGTGATGGTGAGAAACCCAGGACCACGCGGAGGGAAGGGAACGCACTGGTGTCGGGTAAACGTCAGTGCCGCCCTCATCAGTGACCCTCGCGTCACCGTCTCTGCACCTGGCCCCAGGCCAGGGTTCCGAGGGTCTTCCTTCACACGCAAGCACATGCAATTTTTAAAATTCTATTTTGCTTATTTTTTTAAGCTTGCTATGGGGCGTGTGCACTCACCAGAGAGAGACAGGGAGGGCACGTGAGAAAGCAAGTTGCCAGGTCCGGAACCACCGTCGGCCACGTGGGAGTCTGGGGCCTTCACCACCACGCCACCTGCCAGCCCCGGACGTGCGATTTCCGTCACGTTTGAAAATGCGTCATTTTTAGACCTGACTCTACCATTTTGCCAATTATTATTTTTTTTTATCGTGAGATCATTTTTAAACATTTGAAAAAAGAGAAGTGACGTCCACATAACCTACAATGAGCCATTTTAAAGTGTGCGATCAGGCCCTTTAGTGACCTCGTGAGATGTGGGGCTCCCCCCAGTGCTCCCTGGATTCAGACTTTCTCATCACCCTTGAAAACACCCGATGACCTTGAAGGGGTCCCTCCCACTCCCTCCCCAGCCTCACCTCCTCATAACCCCTTATCTTGTCTATACCTGTAGAGTTGCCTGTTTTAGATGAATTATATAAAAGGAGTCACATCCTGCGTGGCCTTCTGTGGCCAGCTGCTTTCACTTCGCATAATGTTTTCAGGGTCCATCCATTTGCTGTGTCAGTCCTTCACCCCTTTTCCTGGCTGAGTAATATTCCATCATAAGTACATACCACATGTGATTACCCATTCACCTCTGGTTATTTCATCACGAACTGTCGAACGAATTGTATAATGAACACCCATTTCCCCATGACCCAGGCTGAGCGACAGGCCAGGACTAGGTGGAGACCAGCCAGGCACCTCCTGCACAGCACCGGAGGAGGTGTCAGTCAGGGGTCTGCTGGGGAGGTGTAGACCCCTGAGAGCAGGCTTCTCCTTCAGATCGTGCCTGAGGCACTTGGCTGGCTTCACCCCAGCCCGGGCCTGTTCAACAACACTCATATGTGGCCATGCTTGCTTCATCCCACTCTATAAACATCTGGGCTTTTAAATTCTTAACATTTTTTTTTTTCTTCTGGGCCAGCTGGTGGTTAAAGCGGCTGGATCCAGCATGGCTGACTACATGGTTCAAGTCCCAGATCCAGCGGCTTGAAAAACATTTTGGGTGCACATGCACATGTGCCCCAAATCCTGAGAGAATGAGAAGGGAGTGTGGTGTGGCCAGAGGAATTTGCAAGTGAGAGAGAGGGAGAGAAAGCGGCCCACGCTCAGTGGGGTGTGGCCAAGCAGCAATCTTTTTCTTCCAGTTCTCCATCCTCTTGGGATCCTGGTATGACCCCAGTAGTTTCTAAGCATATCTTTTCTCTCTGGAACAATGAAGTGTCCCAGGTGTACCTTGGGCAGGAATTCCCCAGCTCTGAAGCCAGCCATCTCTCCGGACTGGCTTGGCCCCTCCTGGAGGGTAACACCATGTACCAATACCCACCTGGGCTCTGGGTGGTCTCCGCAGCGGGAGTGGATGGAGGCAGGTGGTTCGAGTCTCGAACCTGGCGGCTTGAGAAACACACCAGGCGTGTGTGTGTGCATGACCAAATTCCCGAGAGGAGAATGGAGAAGAAAAGATTGTGGTGTGGCCATCCCCCGGGAGGGCGATTTCTCTTCTTCCTTCTCTCTGTCTCTCTCTCCAGTGAGTACCTGCACTCTACAGCAAAAAAAAAAAAATTACTATATCGTTATTGTTACTATTAATGATGAGCCTACCTAGTAAAGCTAAAGACTTTGCAGTTTTCTTGTCCTTTGAGTGTATCCCACCACAGATGTATTGTCGGGTATTTTTTCCTGAAACCGTTTAATTCATTTTTTTGCTCTATATTAGGCTCTCTCATTTAGTTAGGTTTGTTTGTTCCTATTAGTGTGTATTGGAGAGTTTTTCTTTCTCTCATTTTTAATTTAATTTGGCTTGATTTTTTGAACATGTAAACCATACACAGATTATGTACAAGTGATTCCAAATAGAAAGCTATGTTGAAAATCCTACCTGGAGAAGGTTCATTCCCACCCCAATCCTTTTCTACCCCCTCCACTAGTTTCCGACTTATTCTTCCTATCTTTCCTGTCCTTGCTTTTAAATCAGAGGGCACACGTGTTCACCAGAGAGAGACAGGGAGGAAAGCGCCCCCGTGAGGCACGGCCACACTCCATCCCTTCTCCGCCATTTCCCCACCCCCTCGAGCACACGTGCACATGCACTCTGCCCGTTTTCAAGGCACCAGAGCCAGGATTCGAGCCACAGTGGGCTGGGTGGGCTCCAGACCCCTAGGCACAGTGCTTACCTGCTGCGCCAGGAAGCAGGCCCAGCTCAGGGGTTCTGGCTCCGTGTGGAAGGTCATAGATTCGGTCCCACAGTCAGCCTGCATACCCAGCTCCATACCCAGGACTGACCTGGCCGGGAAGGCTGAGGCGGGCGGGGGCCCGACAGCCTGTTGTGGGTGCCCCACCTTTCTCTGCCTCTCTCAAAACATTAAACTGTTTCTGTTAATTTGCCAGAAGGCAAATTAAAAAAAAAAAAGTGTACTGTACAGTTGTTGGGGAGAGAAAGTGAGAAAGCACCCCTGAGCCTGACTGCCACAGTTTCTCCTCCATTCTCTTCCTGGGTCTTGGACACACACACATGCACCTGGCTTGAAGCCACCAGGTCTGGGACTTGAACCACAGCCGGCCATGTGGGAGTCCAGCAATGTAACTACTAGGCCATCGGCAGGCCTCTTAAAGATTTTAAACCTTCTTGCACAAGAAGACCCAAGGCCTGGAACCCACCAAGGAAAACCTGGAGGCCCTTCATAAAGCTGTCTAGCACCTCTGTGACAAAGGACCCGACCAATGTCTGAACACACGCACGGAGCAAGGTGGACACGCACAGCATGTCTAAAACA
>NW_006198322.1:1129540-1130201 GCF_000334495.1 Tupaia belangeri chinensis | reverse complement strand
GAGAGGAGAATGGAGAAGAAAAGATTGTGGTGTGGCCATCCCCCGGGAGGGCGATTTCTCTTCTTCCTTCTCTCTGTCTCTCTCTCCAGTGAGTACCTGCACTCTACAGCAAAAAAAAAAAAATTACTATATCGTTATTGTTACTATTAATGATGAGCCTACCTAGTAAAGCTAAAGACTTTGCAGTTTTCTTGTCCTTTGAGTGTATCCCACCACAGATGTATTGTCGGGTATTTTTTCCTGAAACCGTTTAATTCATTTTTTTGCTCTATATTAGGCTCTCTCATTTAGTTAGGTTTGTTTGTTCCTATTAGTGTGTATTGGAGAGTTTTTCTTTCTCTCATTTTTAATTTAATTTGGCTTGATTTTTTGAACATGTAAACCATACACAGATTATGTACAAGTGATTCCAAATAGAAAGCTATGTTGAAAATCCTACCTGGAGAAGGTTCATTCCCACCCCAATCCTTTTCTACCCCCTCCACTAGTTTCCGACTTATTCTTCCTATCTTTCCTGTCCTTGCTTTTAAATCAGAGGGCACACGTGTTCACCAGAGAGAGACAGGGAGGAAAGCGCCCCCGTGAGGCACGGCCACACTCCATCCCTTCTCCGCCATTTCCCCACCCCCTCGAGCACACGTGCACATGCACTCTGCCCGGT
>NW_006198322.1:1115081-1129372 GCF_000334495.1 Tupaia belangeri chinensis | reverse complement strand
TGGGGCGGGAAAGTCTGAGGGGGCTGGGGCCCGGCCAGCCTGTTGTGGGTGCCCCACCTTTCTCTGCCTCTCTCAAAACATTAAACTGTTTCTGTTAATTTGCCAGAAGGCAAATTAAAAAAAAAAAAGTGTACTGTACAGTTGTTGGGGAGAGAAAGTGAGAAAGCACCCCTGAGCCTGACTGCCACAGTTTCTCCTCCATTCTCTTCCTGGGTCTTGGACACACACACATGCACCTGGCTTGAAGCCACCAGGTCTGGGACTTGAACCACAGCCGGCCATGTGGGAGTCCAGCAATGTAACTACTAGGCCATCGGCAGGCCTCTTAAAGATTTTAAACCTTCTTGCACAAGAAGACCCAAGGCCTGGAACCCACCAAGGAAAACCTGGAGGCCCTTCATAAAGCTGTCTAGCACCTCTGTGACAAAGGACCCGACCAATGTCTGAACACACGCACGGAGCAAGGTGGACACGCACAGCATGTCTAAAACACGGCAGGCAAGACCACCGAGACACGGCTTGGCAGCGTAAGCACCTGTGGCCGCTACTACTCAGCTCCCGGGTATCGGCCCAGGAGAAATGAGCACATGCCCACAACAGCCCTCCCATCGGATGCTCACCGGCAGCTTTACTCATAACCGCCCACGCCGAAACAGCCCCCAAGTCCGTCAGCGTACGAACAGACGACAGTGCGCTCTATCCACCCCCGAAACGGAGTACTACTCGGGAACTGAAAGAACCCAGCTGCAGACCCACGCAACACGGAGAAATCTCAGAACTATTATCCTGGGGCCGGCGGGTGCCTGCTGGGTAAGGGCTGGTCTCCCACATGGCCGACCATGGTTCCGAGTCCCGGACCTCGTGGCTTGCTTTCTCATTCTCCCTCTCTTCTCTCTCTTTCTCTGTCAAAACGCATGTGAAAAATAAATAAAGTAATTCTTTAAAAACTATATTATCTGAGCAAAAGAAGGCAGATGTAAACGTGGTTCTCTGGGGCCGGCAGGTGCCTGGTGGGTAAGGCACTGGACTCTGACATGGCCAACCAGGGTTTAAGTCCCGGACTTAGCGGCTCGGGAATCACACCGGGCACATATGTGTGCCCAGCATCCCGGAGAACGGAGGAGAAGGGACTGTGGCGTGGCCATTCCCACGGGGTGTGATTTTTCACTGTCCCTCTCACTATCTGTCTCTGTCCCCAGCGAGCACACGCACCCGACCGCAGAAACCTGAAGAGGAAGAACAAAGTGATGATCTGAATGACCCCGTTACATGAGGTGCAGGAGAGGCCCATCTCAGTGCCAGGATGGGGCCAGAGCACTGGCTGCCCGTGGGGTACTGGCTGCAAAAGACCTGAGGGGGCCCCAAGGGGACCGGGACATCTGACACCTCTGTGATATTACAATAGATACGGTTCTGGTTTTCGTCCACACGCTCTGGCTCCTAACTCCCCTAGTCCCTGTCATTTCCTAAGGGCCTAGAACAACAAGCATGTCTTTATTAAAGTATTCGGTCTTTTGTTCTTCGATCCTGAAGCAGCTTCGGAGCGGCTGCAGCGCGAAGCAGGTAGAAGACAGGCTTCGTTACAACGTTGGGGGCTCAGGGACCCTCAGAAGCAGATCTCTGTCTCGCTGGCCTTTTCCTCCCTCCTCTCGTCTGCTTCTTTTTCTCCCCAAAGCAGGCCCTAGCAATCCGCAATTGTCTTCCCCAAGGCAGGTCGTAAAAAGTGAAGATACACTCTAACCTTCTCCCGCCTTTCTGTCTTGGAGCTGGGCTGGAAACCCTCTGACCGTCCTCCTCTGCTATAAGACGGTGTGCCTCTCATTTCAGAGGGCCCGGCCCGGCCCTGGGCAGGAGAAGGGCTGCACAGAGGCCGAGGATGAGGACAGACAGCCTTGCCAGTCCCCCTCCATCTATGGCAGGAGCTCCTGCCCTTGTGTCCAGTCACGTTCCTACACGAGTATCCACGCCTCACTCCGAGCCCGGGACGGGGCTCTGCGAGCTCTGGACATCCGGGAACATGGTGGCTCACAGGAGGCACCTTAACCACTCTGCGTCCTGGGGAGATGAGCCAAGGTGGAAGCCAACGCGCTCAGGACTCTCCCTGTTCTCACCTACGTATCTCTCGGCCTGTCTATTCTACCTGTTAGAGTAAACTGGCCCGTGGAAGGGTTTCCTGAGTTCTGGAGCTACCCTGCAGAGTCATCGAGCCTAAAGAGGGGGTCATGGGAACCTCAGCTGGTATTCTGTGGTGCAGAAGTTCCTGAGGCCTGGGCATGCCGTCTGTGGTGGGGGCAGTCGGGCAGCTGACTTGGGCCACGTAGGTAGTGTCAGACCTAGGCTAGAGTGGAAGATGCCCTGTCTGACGCAGACAGCTCGCTTGTGGGTGGGAAAAGTCCCCACATGGTGTGGGTCGCAGAAGTGACCTGTGCTGAGAGAGGGGAAGGGCCTGCTTGGTTCTGTTTCCAACGTGGTGTTGATTTGGGCAAGGATTACCTAAGTACGTACGCTTGCCGCAATTCTTCAAACTCGGCACTTAGGATGTGCGTATTTTACCTCAATTCAAAAGATGGTGGACTGAGGCCAACAGATGGCATGGTGGTTAAGGTACTGGACTCCCACATGGCCAACTGTGGTTCAAGCCCCAGACTGGGTGGCTTGAAAATCCCACTAGGGGGAACCAGCAGTTAGCATAATGGCTATGTCACTGGACTCCCACGTAGTCGACCGCGGTTCGTGTCCCGGACCGGGTGGCTTAAAACTCACACCGGGCACGTGTGCGTGCGTGCCCAAGATCCCGAGAGGAGAATGGAGGAGAAGGGATTGTGGCGTGACCATCCCCCCTGGGGGGTGAGTTCTCGCTTTCTGTCTCTATGTCTCTCTCTCTGTTTGTCTGGTGAGTGCACGCACCCTATAGCGAAAACCTCTCCAAAAAAACAAACAAAAGAAAGAAAGAAAGAAAGAAAGAAAGAAAGAAAGAAAGAAAGAAAGAAAGAAAGAAAGAAAGAAAGAAAATCCCACTGGGCACATGTGCATGCTGAGAGAAAGGAGGAAGAGAGATTGTAGCATGGCCGTCCCCCCTAGGGGGTGATTTCTCGCTTTCTGTCTCTCTCTGGCTCTCTGGCAAGCACACACGCCCTATAGCAAAAATTTCTCAGAAAAAAAAAAAAAAAAACAAGAAAATATAAGGCCCACAGAAAAATGGGCAGACTGTGAACACAACTCATTAACAATGAAACATACATCCAACAGGTCATGATGCAAGGTGTTCAGCTTCACAGGGCAGCTAGGAAATCTATAATAAAACATTACAATTTCATTTTTGCCAATCAGGTTGGCAAAGGTTAAAGGATGGATAATATCAAATATTAGCAAGAATCAGGGAAACAGCCACGTTTATGTACTACTAATTGGTGGAGGTTCTTGAAGGCCAGTTCGGCAGCGCCTCCCCAAATTCCAAAGCACACGCCAGCCCCGCCGCAGCGGTGCGTGCCAGGACTTGGCTCTGCAGGCTGAGTCACACAGAAGGCCCAGGCTCCTCTGGCCCACCCTAAAGCCAGTGCATCTATACTGCCAGCTACTCGGGGAAACTGAGGCAGGAGAATCGTAGCAGAATGGAACCTAACCTTTGACAGGGACAAGTGTGTGCCCTTTGGCCCAGGAATATGATCTCTAGAACCTAATGCAAATGAGAAATTATCTTAAACCATGAAGTTTTATATTTGTATCTATATGTACACCATGAAAGAATAAACAAGTGAATAAAGGCGAAATGCAGAATGTGGACTAGTATATAGATTAGCACAAGCTCATATGTTTTTTAAAAGTATATGTAACTACATGCATCATATACATATAGACACATATATGTGTATATTTGTGTGGATATATATATTCACACACATCTATATTCAGAGAGTGGACAGGAGAAATGTACTTTTCTTTTTTTGCCACAAGGCATGTGTCCTTGCAAGAGAGAGACAGAGAAAAAGAGAGAGGAGAAATGAGGGGGGGAGGCCATGTCTCAGTCCCTTTTCCTCTACTCTCCTCTCAGGATTTTGGGCATGGATGCACATGTACCTAGTGTGATTTTCTAGCCGTTGGGTCTGGGCCCCAAAGTGTGACTGGCCATGCGGGAACCCAGCGCCTTAACCACCATGCCATCTGCTGGCCCTGGGAACAACATACTTTAAGCGCTGATAGGGTGACTTTGTGGGAGGGCAGCGGGGCGGTAAAGATGCTCCTTGCGTTGCATTGTGTATTTAGTACTTTGAGTTTTGTTTGTTCGTCTGGTTTTTTTGTTTGTTTGTTTTTAGAGGTTTTGGCTATAGGGCGTGTGCGCTCGCCAGAAAGACAGACGGAGACAGAGACAGAAAGCAAGAAATCACCCCCCAGGGAGGATGGCCACACTGCAATCCCTTCTCCTCCATTCTCCTCTCGGGATCTTGGGCATGCACGCACACGCACCTGGCGTGAGTTTAAGCCACCGGGTCTGGGACTCGAACTGTGGTCAACTACATGGGAATCCAGTGACATAGCCATTACGCCAACTGCTGGTCCCTGTGTTGTTTGTATAGTAAGAATTCTTCAGTATTCTTGGTGGAATTTTAAAAACAAACAGGAAAGGTTTGACAAAGTGGCTAATGCTAAGAACTGGTTAAGGGGTCATCCAACACATGCTTAGCACGTCACAGATCTCCAGCATCAGGGACGTCAAAAACCCAAAGAGATGCATAACGCTCACCACGGAATGCCCAGACACCATTGTGCAGGCGCGGTCCTGCTACCGTCCAACACGCACTCGAAACCGTTCACAGCGAAAGTGTATAAACATTCAAAATTACTCTTTTATAATGCCAGAAAATGCATGTGAGTGTGCACGTAACACAGAGCGAGAAAGCACACTGCGACCCCACCCAGCGGCACACTGCGACCCCACCCAGCAACCCTCCAGTCCTCAGGATCTTGGGCACCCATGAATGAGTCTGGTGTGTTTTCAGGCTAAGTGAGACTCCAAACCAGGGCCAGCTATGTGGCTTCCAGCACTGAAGTCCATTGTACTGTGAAGTGAGCCACGAAACTGGGCCTCAAACGTATTCTTCTGTGTGGGGTGGTAGGAGGGAGGACCCTTCCCCTGAAAGTTAATACTGTGGGTTAACAACCTCTCACCCAGAACCCTGGGAGCCAGATGTGTTTTGAGACATCTTATGCCTTTAGGAGGTGCCACTCTGCCCAATCTGCAAGTTGCATAACATTGCAAGCAGAGTCTAGGGGCAGCACCTTGTCATCAAATACACAGTATTTCTGCAGCAAAATGCACGAATATTTGTCCTGCATATAAAGACTGCAAATAGCCTCAGGTCAAGTCACCTGGAGCAGGAGCTTGCAACCAGGTGAGTTTGTGCTAAACTGGCAAAATAAATGTTTGCTTTTTGGATCTTGGAATTGTGCATAGGGCAAGATCCCTAACTGGGGCTTACCTTTTCAAAACCACTTCAGGTGACACAATGTCGTGTATGACACCTGCCATTCTGTCCTGTCGTAGAGGAGCACACAGTGGACAAGCCCACATCAGGACAGCCTAGCCGCAGTGTCCCAGAGACCTGGCTCTCTTTCTGCTTTGTTCTGGACCATCCATATGAGTATCAGAAAGCCTATTATTCCTACCACCAGCATTTGCATTTTTTCCACTCTCTGCTCACACCTAGGAAGCAATCGTCTGCGTGCGCGCACAACGCACGGTGGCATGAAAACCACGCCCTGCTGAAGGTGGTCTCCAAGCCCACAAGCCATGACTGGTGGGTCCAGGCTCAGATCTCCGTTCGGTAGTTGCCACGGGGAAACTCTGAGTCAGCACATGGGGTCAGCTCCAGGCATCAGGGGCCAACACACAGAAGTTCACGTCACCAGTCCTCAGGGAGTCTGCGGTTTGATGTGACACGCCCATACGGTAAGGTAACGGCCTGGCTGAAAGGAACGTGACCCAGGGTGGTGGAGTCCTCTGGTGGCTGCGTGAAGCAAATACAAGTCTGGTTTACCAGAGAGAAACTTCAGGAGAAAAACACAGTCCAAGCTCCTGAGGCACCATGAGCAAGAGCCAGCAGAGACAAGGGGCGATTTGAAACAGCGTCCTCACCTCAGAGGCATGGCCACTCCCAGCGACCATTCGTCATAGTGGTGCTGCCCATGGATTCCAGGACACTAAGCTGCAGCCCTGGCTTCCAGCAGTCAGGGGCCAGTAGCTCCACCCTCCCGTCATCACGCCAAAACCATCACCAGGTATTGCCAAAGTCCCATACAGGGCAAAATGGCCCCCAGTTGAAAACCACTGATACAATGCACCAAAGTGTCAGGAATGACAATAGTGAGGTCAATTATAAAATAACTATTTGTTGGGACCCGTAGATAGCATAATGGCTATGTTGCTGGACTCCCATGTAGTCGACCACAGTTCAAGTCCCGGACCCGGTGGCTTAAACTCATGCCAGGCATGTGTGCGTGCGTGCCCAAGATCCCGAGAGGAGAATGGAGGAGAAGGGATTGCGGCGTGACCATCCCCCCTGGGGGGTGATTTCTCGCTTTCTGTCTCTCTGTCTCTCTCTGTCTTTCTGCTTGTGTGCATGTGCCCTATAGCAAAAACCTCTCCAAAAAAAAGGACCTGAATCTATACGCAACCACATGGCCTTTGGCATTGCAGCTCAGATTTTTGTTTTAGTAAGTTTTTGGAGGTTTTTTTGTATTTATGCTTTTGCCATAGGGCACATGTGCTCGCATGTGCGCGAGAAAGAGAGAGAGAGAGAGAGAGAGAGGGAAAGTGAGAAAATCACCCCCAGGGGGCTAGGTATACTGCAGTCTCTTCCATTCCCCTCTTGAAATTTTAGGCATACATGCATGTGAACCTGGTGTATTTTCAAGTTGCCGGGTCCAAGACTCGAACCACAGTCAGCCATGTGGAACTGCAATCCCCTCTCCTCTATTCTCTTCTCGGGATCTTGGGCACGAATGCACACACGCCTGGCGTGAGTTTAAACCACCGGGTCCGGGACTTGAACCGCTGTCGACTACATGGGAGTTCAGCGACATAGCCGTTATGCTAATTGATGGTCCCTAGATTTAGGTCCTTGAGTCAACCCGGAAACAAGCAAGGCACATGTGTGTGCCTGCCCAAGGTCCTGACGAGCTGCAGGAGTGGGGAAAGGGACAGTAGCGCGAGGAGGCCCGGTGACGGTGCTTCTCTGGCTCATGCTCGCCATGTGCTCTATGCCATGATATTTTTTTTTTAGAAAGATTTTTGCTATAGGGCACATGTGCTCACCAGAAAGCCAGAGAGACAGAAAGGGAGAAATCACCCCCCAGGGGGGATGGCCACGCCGCAGTCCCTTCTCCTCCATTCTCCTCCCGGAATTTTGGGCACGCACATGTGTCCAGCGTGTTTTAAGCCACAGGTCCAGGACTGAAACCACGGTCGACTACGTGGGAGTCCAGCAGCACAACCAGTACAACATCTGCTGGTCCTCATCATGATTTTTAAATAAAAATTTTAAAAATAAAAATTCAGGCCAGCCAGTGGCAGGGTGGGTAAGGCAGCTGGATCTCACATGGCCGACAGTGCGACTCGAGTCCAGACCCAGTGGCTTGGGAATCAGGCCAGGCACGTGTGCATGCATATGCAGAATCCCAAGAGGAGAATGGAGGGGGACTCACGGTGTGGCCATCCCCTGTGGGAAGTGTTTGCTCATGTTTTTCCTCTCTCTCCTTTCTCTGGCGAGTGACATGCCACCAAAAAAAAAAAAGAAAAGAAAAAGGAAAAGGAAAAAACTCCAGTGCATGCATGCATGTGTTAAATACAAAGAAAGAATTTATTAATTAGAATAGAAACGTGAAGAAGTTATTCCAAGTTCAGGAAAATCAAAATATAGAAAATGTGTTACTGAGATTGAAAGACAGCTACGTGACAGAATGCCTAAGCTGTGACTAATTGGAGCTCCGGCAGAAAAGAAGAAAACAGGAGGCAGGGGCAAAGCGGAAGAGCTAACAACTGAGGCGAGTTTGGAGCCACAGCCCCAGGGAGCCTGAAAGAGCCCGAGGGACGGAAGTGCAGGTTGTGCTGCAGCAGAGGCTGAAGACTGAGCCCCCAGGCCTCCCCGCTGACAGGGACGGCAGCTCAACCAGGGACCTGCGGAGAACCACCGGCACACTCAGTCCAGACCGCGGGGTCCTGCAGGGGGAGGACTCGCAGTGGACAGCTGGTCTGAGCGTGGCCTCGAAGGACAGGCTCCTCAGTGAGCGCTCAGGGGATCTGAGCCCGAGCCTCGTTCCTCATGGGGCAGCCGAGGGGCCAGCTGGGGTGGGGCTTCCACGGGAGAGGAAACGGAAGGCGCTCTGGGCATGAGACAGGCCTGGAGAAGAGGCGGCGCACCTTGGGAGCGATGGGGAAAGGGAACCCTGGGGGTCGGATGGGGGGTCACAGACCTGATCCGATGGGGAGCCCCCCGAGAGGCGAGCGGGTGTGTGGACCTGGAACGCTAGGTCAGCAGTCGGCAACCGGCACTCTGTGGGCCACGTCTGACCCCTGCCTGTGTTTTCAAATGAAGCTTTATTGGAGCACAGCTTCACTCCTTCCTGTGGGTGTCGTCCATGGGCGGCTACTTCTGTGCCACCACAGCAGAGCTAAGTAACCGCAACGGGAATCACACCGCCCGCAAGGCCTCTGATATGTACTCTCTGGCCCTTTACATAAACGCGTTTGCTGGTTGGGCCGACAGGTGGCGTGCTAGTTAAGGACACCACACTCCCACATGGCCAATGCAGTTCGAGTCCCGGACCTGGCAGTTTGCTTTCTCACTTTCTCTCTCTCGCTCTCACTCTCTGGTCCAATAAATATAAATAAATAAATAAAAATAAATAAGTAAACATAAATAAAGTTCAATAAAATAATTCTTTAAAAATAAGTTTGCCGGTCACTGCTCTAGGCAGGGGTCTTTAGCCAGTGGCCAGCAGAAAGAGGAAGGACCTGGTGCGATAAAGGACAGGAGTGTTCTAAGCGGGGGTGGGGGCGGCTTGGTTAAAGCACTGTGCGTCGGCAGTGAGATCCCACGTGGCCGACTAAGATCCAAATTCTAGTCCTGGGGAAAAGCCATGCCCCCCCACGTGCGTGCATGCCTGCCCCAAATCCCCACAGGCTGGAGAGACGAAGAAAAAGGGTTGCGGCACGAGCACACCCCATTGCGGGTGCGTCCTCCTCTCCCTCTCTGACCCCCGCATGTGTGTCCTCCGGCAATGAAAATACAGTAAGATAAAATAAGATGGCACAGAGGAGGAGGAAGCGCCGGCCTCGGCTGAGCCCCTGTCCCGCCACTGCTGCTGTCATCACCACCTACCAGGAAGCTGCTCCGATCTGTGTCAGAGAGGAGGAGAACGGTGACTCGAGGTCACCCAGTGCTCCAGGGCCGAGCAGAGACTTCATTTCAGGTTAGACAGACTCACAGAGACTTTCTTCCCTCCTCACCTCACTGCCAGTCTGGGCAGGAGGGGACGGCCCGAGCCCGCGAGCTGGCTACTGTGTGTCTTGGCAGGCGTCACCCAAATGGGGGCATGAGAAATGCTCGGCTGCCCTGAGAACAGACCCAGGGCCAGCTAGGGTGCGGGGAGGGACTTCTGGCCCAGGACCCTTCCCACGATTGTTCCCGACTTGTCCAAACGCTGCCTCCACCCTGTGCCCCTCCACCCCGCTGGCCCGGCCAAGAACACCTATCAGATCATCTTCCCTGCAGCCCCGACTCAGCCAGTGCTGCAGGCAGCTGCCTGATACCATCTCCACACCTACGAGAAAACACCAGGGCTGGCAGCCCTGCGCGCTGCCACCCACGAGCGATGGCCCAGTTGATCTGCAGGGTGATTGCGACACAGCCTCTGCTCCGCCTCAGCAGGTCCAAGGCCCTGCAGCAGAGCCCAGGGGGCCGGTTCCCACCCCTGGCCTGGCTCCTGTTCCTCTTGTGACTAACTCGGATCCCGTCTGACAGCCCCCAGACCACCTCCTCCAGATAGGCCCTAGCAGGTCTGCTTCTCGGTTTTGTGGTCAAACTGGCTCTTGAAAGCTCTCCCGAGGTCTGGCAGGGTCTAGTGTGTCTGTGGGGAGCTGTTACCGGCCTCCTCTGGTCGAGGACTTGAGAAGTCAGCAGAAAGAGGTTGGGAAGTGTGACTTCCACGGAGGCCGTGGCTGAGTGTCGGCGTGGGGCATGATGAAATTCGGCCCAGCAGGTCCCAGTCCTTGGCAAACCTGCTGACCCAGAAGCCTAGATGTTCTCGTTCTGACCCCCCAGTGCCTTCAGCACGACGTGGGCGCACACTTGGGCAGGTAGGAGGGGCGCTGTAACCCCTGGCCTCCTGATCGCCTCCAGTGGGCAGTCGGTACACCCTTCTGCTATCTGCCTCGAGACACTGTCGGAGACTCCGGTCAGCCCAGTGCACGCTAGACTCACACCTGCTTGTGAGCATGGGCGGTGGGCTAGTGAGAGCTCCCGCCCTCTCTGCCTCTCCCTCCTCAGACGCAGCCCGCTAGGGCCCTGCACAGCCCCACACCTGTGCCCATAGTGTGAGCTTACACGGAGCATAGAGGGCAGGGCCAGGAGAAGATGTGGGACGTGAGATTTCATGAGCACCTGTCCTGCCCCAAGCTCAAGGGCTGGCGCACACCGGCTGGGTCACCTTTCCACCTTATCTGGTGAAGTGGACGCCACTGTTTGGACTGGACACATGCATTCCTGGGACAGGACGGCGTGGTCGGCCAGGGTGGCCCTGGAGCTAGCACTCTGTAGATCCAGATCTGCCGCCGACTCGTCAGGGACACAGGGGTTAAACGGCATTAATCATTCGGTGTGGTTGTTAGAAGACCAGGTGAGGGCGTGCAGAATGGAGAGTGAAGTAGTCGCGTTAATGAAGTGTAGTTCTTTGTCATCATTATCCTCTTGTACTGTTGAGACGATCGAGGTTCAGAGAAGGGCAGTAACCTGCCCAAGGTCGCAGCTAGCGAGAGGCGATGCCGGGACTCCCTTTTCGGCCTCTCTGCCCCCACGACCCCATCCACGGGGCTGAGATGGAGAAACTTGGGCCTCCGGGAGCTTCGGTCAAGGTCATTGCTCAGGCAGCTTCTGGAGTGGTGACTGTCCCCAAAGAAGGACAGTCATCCTCACAAAGCCACAAAGCTGCGGGATGGGGTCCCTAGAAGGGACTGGAGAGTTCCAGCATCCCCCAGGCCCAGTGGAAATCTCAGGCTTCCCATGCCTGAAATTCAGACAATGATTATGCAGAGGCGCCGGGAGAGCTTAGTCTCCTAGGGGCAGGGCCAGGGGATGATGAAGGAACCCTGACGTTAGATCACTGTCCCCTCCCCAGCAGACAACGCCCGCACACGTGTGACAGTGGGGCTGAGCACAGCCCCCTCCCAGGGCCCAGCTGCAGAGGCCCCTCTGGGGTGCCGCCTCCCTCAGCAAACCCCTGCCCAACACAGCGAGCCAGGCCTGAGCTTCATTCCCCCGGCTGCGAAGGACAGGTGGACACCTGGCTCCCAGGGTGACTCCGAAGGCCAAGGTGAAGGCAGACAGGGTGGGGCAGGAGTTCAAGGAGGGAGCAGGTGGGGTGGGGCACCCTCCTAACTTTCCGCCCACCACCCTGACCTACGCCTGTGCCCTCAGAGAACTGGGCTTCAGGGAGGGTTCCCTCTGAGCTCTCTCCAGAGGCCCACCCTGAGGTCAGCAAACCCAGGGTATCCCTGGGACCAGTGGCATGGGAACCCAGGCCGTGTGCCATGGTGCGGGACTCTGTCATCGGTGGGTTAGGAGAGGCCAGAGCCTCCTCCCTTTGGAGGGGAGGTTGCACAGGGCGCTCATTCACTGATGAGGAGCCAGAACCTACAGCCTTTGACATCGGCCTGAGTCTCCCATTCCAGGTCGTGGGGCCTCATGACTATTTGCAGGCAGAGCCCAAAGCCTCCCTGAAAGAGCGCTCTCTGCCTAATGAATGCATTTCCTGGTGCTCACGGTCAAAGCCAGCACACCACTGGCCTAGAGGAGTTAGAGGAGGCCGTGGAGACAGGGCCGAGGGCGGCCTCGGTGGACCTTTCCTGCCCACAGAGCTTGCTCACGTCCGGGGATTCCTGACACTCAGCCCCGACAGCCTGAGAAGGCTGCAGTGGGATAAAATCCACCCCTCCCAAGGCCTGAGGCACACCAGGCATTGAAGAGGGGGCTGAACTCCCGTTTGACTCCAGAAGCTTCCATAATTGTTGCTCTGAGAGTCTGTCAGAGACTAGAAGAAGCACCCAGGTGGCTGTTTGGAAGACAAGCAGACAGCAGGGAAGGAAACCAAAGCTTCGATGACTCTGGGGACTGGAATCTGTGAAGAGAGATGCTTTAATGAAAAAGCGCTGTCGAGAGCCAGCTGTGGAAGGGCATCTTGTCCTCGGCTGCTTCCTCCCTGTCCCCTCCCTTCCTAGGAGTCAGGAGGCGCTGCCCAGCCCCCAGGCCCAAGACCTCAGTGTACAAGGGCTAAGCTGCGAGGCTGGGCAAGAAAGCAGCGTGCAGGTGCACAGCCAGACTTCTGCAGGGCCCCTGCTTGCCCCCTGGAAGCTGTCCCTGGCCCTGTCCCCACTAATGCTGCATCTGCCGCTCCCTGCTGGCCGGCAACCATGGCTCTGGGAAGACAAGCAGCTGCCATGACAGCATTCTTCAGTACCAGCTCCAGCAGACTTCTAGCATAGAATCCCTTTCTTTTTAGTGAGTATTCACCTTGACGAGGAATTTCACACTCAATTTTCAAACAAACCTTAGGAGACATGGATACTATCAATATAGCAACTCCCATTTTGCAGTAAGGGCAACTATGAAGGAATTTTCCCTGGGTCCCACAGCCGAGGAATGACAGCTCCAGCAGACTTCTAGCATAGAATCCCTTTCTTTTTAGTGAGTATTCACCTTGACGAGGAATTTCACACTCAATTTTCAAACAAACCTTAGGAGACATGGATACTATCAATATAGCAACTCCCATTTTGCAGTCCTTACTGCAGTCCAACTATGAAGGAATTTTCCCTGGATCCCACAGCTGAGGAATGACAGAGCAAGGATTTGAACCCAGTGCCTGGCCTTGGCACCGAGCCCATGTACCTTACTGCCTGTCTGCCTCCCTAATGCTGTCTCGATGGGCCCTCCGGGCTACTCACCCGCTTCCTGATTTCTGGGCCCCGTCTAATCCCTAGTATTGTCCCAGGCTCAGCCTCCCTCTCTGCAGCCTTCCCTCTCCTCTCTGGCCTGCCTCCATTTGTCCAGAGTTCAGGAGCTGCTGCCACCTACAGGTCTCATGTGCAAAGACACCTGAGCTCCCATAGAGGATCTGGGCAGAAGGATGGCCCTATGTCAGGATCTGGATAATGGTTTGCCCTCCAGAGTTTCATGTTTTGAAACTTGGCCTTGGTGGACAGTGGTTGTAAGTCCCCCTGAATTCATTTGCTGGGACTCGGACTGTAATTTTATAGAGTTAAGTGAAAACTTAACGCCCCCCATGATGTCTCAGGGTAGGGTGATAAAGTTATTGGGGCTTCAGAACTCAATCCAAGATTGAGTCCTGGTGGGTTCATAAGCAAAAGGAAAGAGGCCAGATGACAGAGGTAGGCAACAATGTGGATACAGACCACCCTCTGCTCTGCTCGAAGCATGCCTTGGCCATTTTGCGGTGTCTTTGGACTGCCCAGCACCAGAATCATGAATCAAAATAAACCACTATTCTCTTCAATTCACTTGGTTTCAGGCTATTTCTGTTAGCAGCAGGGCAATGACCTGCCATGTGTGCTCTGCTGCAGGGGCTAAGCGACGGCAGAGTCTGGGAGTTGGGCCTTGCAACTGGGACCAGCAGGTGGCGTAGTGCTTAAGGTGTTGTACTCCCACATGGCCATCCACGGTTCGAGCTCTGGCTCTGGTGGCTTGAAAACCATGCTGTGTGCGTGTGCATGTACATGCATGCCAAAATCCCAGAAGGAGAGTGGAGAAGGGATTGCAGCATGGCCATCCCCTGATTGTCTCTCTATCTCCAGCGAGCACACACTCCAAGACAAAAACCTAATAAATAAATAAATAAATAATAAGAGAGATCTGCACCTCAGGTATTCTGGAATGATCCTGTGAACCCCACAGGAGAATGAGGGGTGCACCAACGCCCACACCGAGATGCGAACTGGGGTGAGTGAGCTGCCAGGTGCAGTCCTGCCGAGAGGCACTCCAAGGCTATCCCATGTTTCATCT
>NW_006198322.1:1113329-1114992 GCF_000334495.1 Tupaia belangeri chinensis | reverse complement strand
GTGCAGACGGAGCCGCAGGGCTGGCATTGTGCGCGGAGGGACCTGGGCTGGGCCGAGAGAGGACAAGGGCACGGCTGTGGTTTGCTTTCTCGGTTTGCCCCTGGCGTGCTGTGCTGGCCTCAGTGGCCGCCTCCCGTGGCCTCAGTACCCGAAGATCTATGCAAAAGGAGAGAGGAAGACAGTGATTACCTCTGCACCCGGTAGGAAGCAGGCACTGTGCAAATCGCTTTCACAACTGCCTCCCGACCCCCGGCTGGCCAGGGTACCTCTGCTTTCTAGAGGAGGAAACGCGCTGAGAAACACCAGCTACAAAGAGGTCGGGCTGGAATGCAGAGACTAACAGCTGCCATGATGACACCAGTCCGATCAGACAGTGGCGGAAGGGACACACACGTGGCGTGTGCTGTGCTCTGGACAGTACGTCACCTCTTTTCAACCTCACCGAGAGGCCAGCAGGGAACGTGACAGTCAAGGTGCTGGACTCCTGTGTGACTGACCATGGCTCGAGCCCTGGTCCTGGAGGAGAATGGAGGAGAAGGGATTGCAGCATGGCCATCCCCTGGGGAATTATTTCTCACTTTCCCTCTCACTGTCTCTATATCTCTCTCCCTGGCTAGCACATGTGCCCTATAGCAAAACCCCCGGGGGGAAAAATACTCACTGGAAAACCATTGACTTCCCCTGAAGGAAGCGGCTCCTGGACCTTCCTTCGCTCCCTCCCTGGAGTGGGCTGATCTGAGAGGACTGTTTATTTCATTTGTTTCCTTTTGGCTGTAATATGCATGCACTCACCAGAGAACAGAGAGAGAGAGAGAGAGGTGGGAGGTGAGAAATCAGCCCCGTGAGAAGGTGGCCATGCTGCAATCCCTTCTCCAATCTCCTCCCGGGACTTTGGGCACACGTGCACATGTGCTGGCGTGTTTTTCAGGCTGCTGGGGCCGGGCCTTGAGCAGTCAGCCATGTGGGATCCAGCCACCTTCACCGCCATGCCACCAGCCGGCCCCTGTGGGGGGGGTATCACTGTCGCTCACCTCTGGCAGCACCTTGGCCATTGGCACTCTACGCTCTGGGAGGGCAACTGGTCCCAGGATTTGGGCTCTGCTGGCGAGTTAAGCTGGGGCAGGTGCTTCAGAGGCACGGGGCAGCACGGTGGGGCCGGAGGCGGGAGCGGCAGGAAGATGGCGTTAGTGGAGTGAGAAATGGATACCCACGGGAGAACCAAGAGGAGACGAAGCACCGAGGATAAGCGCAGCGGGAGAAGAGATGGTCAGGAACAGAGACAGCCACAAAGGAAGAGCGAGCGCGGCAGAGACAGCCAGAAGGGAAGGGAGGAAAGCCCTCCCGCCGCTCCGCTCCCGCTCCCGAAGGCCAGTGGTGGCCCAGGGAGCCCCGTTACGTACGGCACCCCTGGCCACTGCAGGTCCTCGTGTTCTTCCACCTTCCACAGCCACAGAGCAGAAAGGCCACCTCTGCAGGGAAGGGGCAGGAGGAGACCCACCAGGGCGCCGTCGCAGGCAGGCCTCGCCGCAACACAGCTGCACGCACGGCCTCCTGCGTGCGCCCGCACGCGCTGCCCCAGGGGACGACAGAGACGGGGGCGGGGGGGGGGGCCCACAGCAGAAGCAAATGGTTTTGGGTCAGCCAGAAGCGGTGCCCCATGGAG
>NW_006198322.1:1095121-1109452 GCF_000334495.1 Tupaia belangeri chinensis | reverse complement strand
GGGGCGAGCCCACAGCAGAAGCAACTGGTTTTGGGTCAGCCAGAAGTGGTGCCCCATGGAGACGGGAGGGAGCCCAGGCCAGGCGTTCTCCATGGCTCTGCATCGGGGCTGTTGGCCCAGCACCCAGGCCAGAAGAGGATGGTGGAGGTGGGCACTCCCCTGCCTCCATTCTCGGCAGCTGAGAATCCGCGCCAGACCCAGCCAGTGTCCGCAACGTCCCTGGCTCTCGGCCTCGCCTCTGTCTCCACAGCCACAGTTCACTTGGCACTGTCCCCAGCGCCCACTTACGCAGTCAGGGCCCTGGGAGTACTGCCCAGCAAACCTCCTGGAGTAGGGCCAAGGGCAGGAAAGAGAAAGGGATCCAGGACCCCACAGCACCGCATCGGCCCCACGTGGCCCTGCCATCACCTGGCCACACTGCAGCAGCGGACAGGGACACAGTACAGCTCACCTGGCACCAGTGGCGACTGTGAGAAGGTGCGTGGGGAGTGTGGGCAGGATGTGGCTCCTACACAGCGTGTCCCACAGGCACAGGGGTGAAGCGGGAAGGGTGGGGGGTGGAGTGCACAAGGCCGGCAGGGACAGGAATGGGGTCCTCTGTGCTGCTGAGTGCAGGGTGCCTAGGAAGGGACAGAGGCAGGGCCAGATGAAGCGTCCGGTTCCCTCCCTGCACCCCCCTCAACTGCATAGCCAGGGCTCACTTCTGTGGTGACAGCAGATGCAGAGGGTGCCCAGGTGGCAGAGGGCTGGCGCTTTCCCCAGCACAGGCTCCGAGTGCGTCCAGGAGCTGCGCTCAGCCTGCCCGCATGCCCACCTCCTCCATCCCTTTCTCTCCTTCTCCTCCCAAGGGTCACAGGGAGCACCAGCCCCCGCTTCCTCTCCCAGGAGCTCCCGGTCACCCCCTCTCCCAGCCGGAGCGTGTCGGAGCAGACCTTTCACTTCTGTGTCTTCCCATAGGAATCAAACCTTCTTTGGCTGCAGGAGACCCATTGGCACCCCTTCCCCCACGTCAAAACCCCTGCCTCCACCCAGCGATCCCTTAGTCGTCATTTTGGGTTTTTTTAGTTTTGCTTTAGAAAGAGGGAAAGTGAGAATCACCTTCCGGGGATGGCCACACTGCAGCCCTGCTTGTTCTCTCCTCCGGATCTCGGGCATGCGTGCAAACACAGTATGTTTGTTCAAGCTGTCAAGGCCAGGACTCGAACCTGCAGTTGGCCACGTGGGATCCAGTTGCCTCAAACACCTTGCCGCTGGCCGGCCCCCTGGCAGTATTAAATGTGCAATAGCCTGCCCCAGGGCGTTCCCACCATTCTCATGGCAAACCCCAGGGTTTCTTGTGCTCTTCTGTATTTGCTCAGTCCGGTGACAGGTGACAAACTCCAGCTGTAACCTGAGTAGGGTGGGCGGAGCGGCTGAGGACTCCTGATGCCAACTCTAAGTCTTGCCGGAAGTCACAACACGTAACAGCCAAGCTGCGGGGAAGCGTTTTCATTGTGGTGCTTAGTTTTGCTGCCACGGTGCCAGTGTAGGAGCTGCAGACTCCTGCCAGGCTGTGCCCAAGAGCTTCAGGCTACACTTGCCGCAAGCTTGAGTCAGAAACCCTGTCCTCTCAATGCTCCCTCCTGGCCAGGCTGCAGGCACTGCTGGTGCCACCTCAGGCACCCTCGGCTCCTCACCCTGCAGCTGGTCAGAGGCGCAGGCACTGCCTGGGCCCTGTGCCTCCCACATTCCCAGGGCCTGGCCCTCTCTCCCATCCCTCGGGACTGGGATGTGCAGACTGGAGGGTCAGGCATGGAGAGGCCTGAGGAGGGCGTCAGACAGAGCTCCTTTTCAGATCCACCTCTTCCACTTACCCACCGCATGGCCCTGGAGGGGTCCCCCTGTCTGTAAAAGTACCTCTCTGTAAAAGGGAGAGTACACCTTCCCTTACAGGGATGATGTGTGGACGGAACACGGTCATGCCCAGACAGCTCCCAGCGCAGCCCTGACTGGCCCCCACTGGAGCTCAGTAAACTTGGGCTGTAATTATAAGCTGTTATACAGCACTTGGCAATGGAGGAGATACTTCACAAACAAGCACCATGCAAGTGTAAATAATTATTAATTATTATGATGACTAATCATCATTATTGTTGATGATAAACATGAGAAATGCTACCCAAGCGCTAGCTCCCCCACTCAATCTGTCTGCGAAGAGACAGCATTCCTACCACAAAGAAACGACTGGGACCCAGAAAGGAGCTGGCCCCAGCAGCAGGAGACGGAGCACTGCCCTCCCAGCCTGCGGCACAGCATGGGCTGGTCTCACCCCGCAGGCGGCCCTCACCCAGCGGGTTCCCTCCGGCTGGCCGGGTCGCTTACAGCCTGCGTCTGTCCCGCTTGGCTTCTCTGTCTCTGGTTGTCAGCTATTCTGGTCGCCTAAACAAGAACACCCCTTCATGATGCCTTGCGTCCTGGCTCATGTGCAAGAAGACTGATCTGAGTACAGAAAGCAACCAGGGGGGCGGGGGGGGGGAAGCTGATCGAGCTCCTGGAACTCTGCTTCCGAGACGAAGCCAAGTGGGCGAAGAACAGACTCTGCTGAGCATGCGGATCTCAGCAGCATCCCGAAGATCTGACCAGGGTGAGGCCCATGGGAGCACCCAGGGCCTAACTCAGCCCTGGAATAGTCAGAACTCAATGACGGGCGGGCGGGCTGGCGGCCAGGTGAGGTGAAGGGGACGGGGAGGACTGTACAGGCCATGTTCTTTTCTGGGGATTTGACATCCGGGGCCTTCTTGGCCCAGGAGAGACTGCTCCTTCCAAGGCTAGAGATACTGGAGTGAGCCTTGCACGTGTGCCTAGTCCACCCATGCTGCTGTAACTGACTTCCATGAACTGGGTAGTCTGTAAGGAGCAGAGATGTGTGTCCCCAGACTTCTGAAGGCTGGAAGGCCCAGACCAAGATGGCGATGGCTTCAGGTGTCAGTGGAACCTCAGTCCCTGCTTCCAAGGTGACGCCTTGAACCCAGCGTCCTCCAGGGAGGACAGGTACGGTGTCCTCACGTGGTGGGAGAGCAACGGGGCCCAGAGCCCAGCTGGTGCTTGCCGGCCTTTGTAGGGCACTAATCTCACCCATGAGGACAGAGTCCTCCTGGCCCCGTCGCCCCCAGAGGGCCTCACCTCGGTACCGTGGCAGCGGGGATGAGGGGTAAGCATGAGTTTTGGAGAATACCCAAATAATGAAACTGGAGCAAGCCAGTTCCAAGGCCACAGCCCAGTACCTCTCCTACTGAGCTGTGACTTGGGGCCACTGCTCCTTTGCCCTAATAGCATCAGGGCCAAGGAGCCCGCTGACATGCAGGCTAGCCAGCCCTGACCCCACTCACCCGGCCCTGCCTGCTCCCTCCCGCGGAAACAACACTGAAGGCCCTCGCTGTGCACTTCTCACTCCCCTGCCCCCCATGACCTGGTTGATGGGATCTGGCTTGTAACTTTGCCCCATGCTTTGGAAGAAGCCCTGTCCTGGCAAATTCTGGCTGCGTGTGGGAGAATGTCCCCTCACAGTGCCACAAGCCAGCAGTCAACATGGCGTGTTCTCGCTACTTTGGGGACAGAAAGACTTGGCTCTGCATGGTGGCCCTGTTGTTGGCTGGCTGCGAACCCTGGACTGCTGATGTGACCCGATCTGTCTGGACCTATGCCTGCCCCCAAGCTCTCCCATGCTGGAACGAGGTGATGCGTGCAGAGCCCGGCACGATGGTCTAAACGCCGTCTGTCCCTCCACACTCATGCTGACGCTTGCTTGCCAGCGTGGTGATGTCGGCGGGTGGAGCCTTGAGGTCAGAGCCGTCGGAGGCATCTGGGTCACAGGGGCTCTATCCTGGTGGGTGGGCTGGTGTCATCCCCACGGAACCGCATTGGCTATCTCGAGAATGGGCCGCAATAAGTGGGTCTGCTCCACGCGTTTGGCCTCTTTCCTGCACGCAGCCCCCCTCTGCTTCTCCACCCTGCTCTTACGCAGCACCAGTGTCTCGCCGCTGCCCCATCTTGAACTTCTGATCTTGCTACTGCGGAAAAGCCACCATTCGCTGCCCTGTTCCTGCCAGGGCCCTCACGGCCCTGCGAGTTGTCCTGGGCAGAGTGGCTCTCGCTGTGGGTGCCCCGGGCACCTGGCTTCGGTCAGCTCCTGGCACACCGTCCTGGGGGTCACAGGGCCTTCACTCCTGCTGTTGCCTCTGCTGGGAATGCCTGGCCCACCCGTCCCTGCTATCCTTCAGAGCCCTCAGGCCTCTCGGACAGGCAGGTCCTTGTCCTGCAGCGTGGTTGCCCTTCTCCTGGAGTACACGAGGCACACTCGCAAGAAAATGGTCATCGGTCCAATTCACCCAGGACTCTGCTTCCTAGGCTTAGTCAGCCCGGGGGCCAGGACACTCTCACTCAGCCCTGTCAGCCTGGCGCCTCACACTGCGCACTCAGGCCACTGGCTAGTTATAGAATAATGGCTCTTGGAATGGCCTGAGCATGGGTGGGCGAGTACAGGACGGAGACAGGTCGGGTTCCAGACAATAGGAGCGGAGAGCAACAAATCGCTTTTCTTTATTAATCACCCAATCTCATGTGTTCGAACAACAGGAAACAGGCCGAGACACGCAGTTCTCCCACCTGGGAGCAGGACTGTGCTCGTCGGCCTGAACGCCCACCCCTCTGGGGCCCACTTTGGGTCTGCTGGTCCCTGTCTCCCAGAGAGCCATCTTCACCCACCTGCCAGTCCCTAACCAGACCAGGTTCGGACCCGCCGCCCGTGTGAAGAACAGGAGGGCCCATCCCGCCACATGCCTGGGTCTTCACAGTCCTCCCCTATGGAGTCTAGGTGACCCCACACGCGGGGTGCCGCTCGATATTTCCCGCTGACTTAGAGCAAGAAGGGGGACCTTCCCACTGGAGTAGGTTTCGACTCCCCATCTCCCTTCCACCATCGCTCAGGAAGAGCAGCTAATTTTAAAATGGCTGCTCTTATGATGAACGAGATTAATGGATCTTGAAGAGCAGCCAGTATGCCAACTGCTCCTGCAGCCATGATGAAAGCTAATAATGTAGAAAATTCTGCCAATTCCTTTAATTCATGAATATTTAAGCCTGTGAAAAATCTGTCAGATTATATCATTTTTTCCTGGTGATTTTCCGCCTAAGTACATTTGTGGCAGCCTGCCAGTTGCTCAAGAAACTTCCGCGGGAGTAAAATCATTTTTGGTGTTGTTGTCACCAGGGGCTGTCATCTCCTCCTGGCTAAGTGGACCCCCATCCAGGACAGAGACTCAGGTCCACTTGAGACGGCCAGAGGTGACCGCTATGATTGACCTCCATGGGAGAGATCCTCGATCTGGCAGGGGCCTTCGAGCTCAGAGCCCGCAGTTTTCAAATCGTGGCCCACAGTCCCCCAGGGTTCCCTCTGGGCCCACAGGCTCTCGGGAGGCGTTGGGGCCGAAGATGCTGGGCAGATGGGCCTGTGGGATCAGATGCCCACTTCCACCACGCTACTCCGCTTTACGCATTGAGGGTCCGTGTGAAATTCCCCGGGGAAGGAGCGTTACCCCAAACCTATAACACTGACGAAAGGTGAGTACAGAAGCAACGGTTAGCCCACACCCCCGACAACACGGAAAGAGACCCTCCGTGTGGCGACTAGTTTGTACACCTTGCAGAGAGTAGAGGTGGCAGCTACGACCGAGGGCCCCAGCCCCAGGCCAGGGCTCCCGCCCCTGCCCCAGCACACTCTCGCTGACCTCTCAGCTGCCCCGCAGAGCCTGGCCGGGGCAGGCAGAAAGCAGGAAGCCGGCTCAGCTCTGCGGCCACGGCCAGGCCACGTGGAGGCCGCTCTGAAGCCAGGATGTTTGCTTGTGAAGGCGGGAGGGAGACAATGAGTGTGTTTAGTGACTCCTGGGGTCAGAAGGGAAGGAGGGAGGGAGCGGGGACCGCCAGTTTCAGAGATGATTATCACGCAGGGCCGTTGGCTGGAGGAAGAAGGCAGCTGCTTTTATAGGAACTGTAGTTCCCGGGTTTCTCCTCCCGGGTCATTCTCCAAAGCGTGTCGGCTTGAGTCGGCTGGCAGGAGAGCAAGGTAGCTGGGCCGCTCTGGCCGCGATGGCCCTGGTTCAGTGCTGCTCCAGCTGGTCACGTCCCCACCGGGGCAGCCAGCCGGCCAGCCCACATGCTGCCAGGAGCCAGGTCAGTCCTCGCCTCGCGGGGACCAGAGCCCGTCCAAAATCAACAAGTCTTTGTGCTTCTCCTTTGGCCGCCGTGTAATTACAGCAAACACGCACAGGCAGTGCGGCCATGGCCAGGCGGCTGTCGAAGGATGCCGAATGCACTTGGCATTTGGTCTTGGAGCGGCGCGAGGCACTGCAGCTCCGGCTGGCTCATGCTGGCCAGAAAGTAAGAGGTCCTCAGAAGGCACGCGCGGTGTGGGCACGGCCCCGCCACTAGCTCCTTCATGGCGGGCTGCGGCTCGCCCCTGGGCCACGGACAGGCTTCCGAGTCCTGGCTCAGAACATCAATAAACAAACGGGGCCTCTGCAGCCGACCAAAGGGAGCAGGGCCTTTTAGCGAGTTTCCTTTTCCCTCTCTTTGTCTTCTTATTTAAAAACTAAGAGAGGGACACCACACAGCCTAGCTGCTCTGTCCCCAGGCAGCCAGAAGAGACGGTGGCCATGGGGTCTCCAGGCAGCACGGTCCCCATCTCCAGGGCATGAGTGCAGAGACGTCCTGCAGAGGAGGGATCCGGGTTGCTGCTCGCTGTCCACAAACCTTGGCCAGGTGCTCACCCAGGCGTGGGCTGCTCCGCGCCTCTCAGCTTTAGGACAGACGTAACCGCATCCTCGGCTCACATGTGAGGACATGAAGGTTTCCAAGGTTAAAGTCACGCTCAGGTCACAGACGTGGCGGGTGCAGAGCTGGGGCAGGAACCACTGTCTCATCCCAGCACTGCCCCGCCCACGCTCAGTCATTCCAAGCCTGCCATTCTGTAACTAGCCCAAGCTTTCAGAGCGCCCTGTGAGCCAGCGGGCTTACAGGGCTGGTAAGGAGGCCGCTGGCCCCCAAGGCTGACATTAAGACTGGGAGGCAGAGAGGCAGGGATGAATGGGATCATCGATCATTTTATTGCAAACGAGTTTCATGGAGTCCAGGAGGAGGGCAACCACGCTGCGGGACAGGGACCTATGGACAGGGACATGCAGGGCCTGAGAGGTCCGAGGGGCGACAGGAATCAGATGGATGGAGCATTCCCAGCGGAGGCAACAGCAGGAGCTGAGTCCCTGTGGCCACCCAGATGGCATGCTGGGAGTTGGCTGAACGCCAGAAAGTCTTGGGCACCTGTAGCCAAAGGGGCCTGAGACCACAGAATGTGGCAGGGCCTTGGAGGCCAGAACAAGGATGAGAGGAGCTACCCAGCGGCATGACCAATGACGCGTTTGTGAAAGCACCCCGGCGTCTACTTTGCGAACAATAAACCAGAGAGGACAAAGTGGGTGTGGGGACCGTCACTGAGGCAGAGACACTGGTGGCCCATGGTTTAGGGTAGAGCTGAAGACAGGCTCTGAGTGCAGGCCTGGTTCCCCTCACCTCACCTCGAGCTGGCCACCTAGTGGGATCATTTCATGGATGCAGAGTCAGCCCTCAGAGAGCAGGCTGCCTTGCAGACCCCACGGCCCACAAGTGGCCCTGGCCCTGTGAGCTCTCAGTCCTGGGCCCCCCTTACTAGCACCTCTGCCGCCCCAGGATGGGCTCCGACAGGTGCGCTCAGCTCCTCCTGGGCAGCTGGGGTCCTCCGTCTTTACACTGCTGACAGCCACCCTTCTGAGCAGCCCCCAGTGCCCAGAAACCTTGTGACCAGATGTGAGGGCCTGCCTCAGCCCAGCTGGGCTGGAGAGACGGACAGAGACAGAGACAGAGAGGAGAGGAGGAAGAGGTCCTGAGAAATCGGCCCCCTGGGAAGTGCAGCGCACTGGAGCAGCTGGCTTTGGATCTGAGGCTCTCCAACAGCCTGCCTGCCTCTGCCTGGGGGCGCATGGTCAAGGACACAGACACCACAAGAGCCCAGAGGTGCGCGGGGGCGAGCGGCCTGCCCAGGGCAGGCAGAAGTGACGCTGTCGTGCTGCCTCGCCTCCGAGTCGGGCCCCCTCTTCCCATTATGACAGGCACAGGGCCGGAGCAGCCTCACCCTCCCTGCTCTCTGCCAGCCCTGCCCTGCCCTTCTCCACCCAAGGCTGAGCTTTCTGGGCTGCTGTCCCCTGGCTTCTTGGCCTGCACTTGCTCCTGGGTCCTCCATGCAGAGACCCCAGCAGAAGGCAAGGAGTGGATGTGTCTCTGGTAGTCCTGACCCTCCAAGACAGGCCTCCTCCTGCAGGCCTTGCAGGCCCCAGGCTTTCCTCCGGGACAGGGGTGTTAACAGCTCCCGTCCTAGCCTCTGGGTGCCCCCACCTCCCCGCCCTGGTGAGAAGTCCCCATGTGCACCCCATGGAGCAGTCTGGGCCAGGACCCTGACATGCGCTCACACCCCCCTTCCCACTCCCCTCCTCGTGGCCTCTCAGCCATCAGGCAGAGATGATGACAGCCTGGATGGGGAGAAGAGGGCAGCTCTGGGGACCAGGCAGGTGTCATTTAACAGCAGTGGGAACTTGGGCCAGACCCTGGAACTCTCTGCGCATCAGTGTCCTCCTGGTGAGGCAGCTCCCTGCCACCAGTTAGGACAAGGAATGAGCCCTGCTCCCCTATCCCTCGCTCTCCCTCTGGCCACCTGGTCAGCAGCTGGCCAAGGCTGCTGGGGAGCGGAAGGCAGGGACCTCCCAACCTCCTGCATGCCTCCCCAGAGGTCCCCAGCCTGCATGCCCTGGGTCCCAAAAGCCTGAAGTCTTTCTCCTATGGGCCTCAGTGGATCCAGGACACCCCACCCTTCACCACAAAGAAAGAACTGACTGTGAAGATGTCTGGCAATGCCTCAACGGCTGCCCTGAGCCAGCCCCCAGGCCAAGGAGCTCACTGAGAGAAGGTGACTGAAAGAAGGGTCTGCCCCACTGGGGCCTTTCTCCTCCCTGCCGTGCACCCTCCCCCAGCGTCTAGCAATAATACAAACACGCATGGCCATGCTGATGCCACCTCTGTGCCACAGCAGGCACAAACGCAGTGAGGGGGCAGACAACGTGGAGGAGAGGAGCGTGGCTCCCAGCTCCCGGGGGGAAGCTGCAGGCGGCCATCCCGTCTAGCTCTGGCCTCAGCACCGGCTCAGAGCTCCACAGTGCCCACAGCAGCTCCACACCCTCCTCCTGAGCAGCCTCAGCCCCCGGGAAGTCATCCGGATGGCGTCTGATCAGCTGCCAGGTTCTTTCATACTAAGTGCCCGTGCACTCAGAACACTTTACCAAGCACCTACTACGCACCAGGCTCTGCAGAGGGTGTAGACGAGACAAGCAGGCAGAGGCCTGATCGCACATGCTTGGACGTCTTGCTCAACTTTTTCCCAAGAGCGATGGCAGGCCATGCAAGCATTTCTGAGAAAGGCTGCAAAAAATCTGCACCGTGAATAGACCCCTCTGGCTGCCCTTTATACCCGTGGACGCACCTGGAATGGGCAGTGCACTCTCAGGCCACCTCGTGGTGCTCAGGACGCATGGCCATGTGGGCCAGTGATGGACACACCGACAGAGTGGAGATGGTGGCGGAGTTGGAGAGCTGGGAAGGGCCGGGGCAGGACTGAGGAAATTCCATGGCTGGAACTTGGTATTTAAGTCTGCGATGCCGACTGGACCAGCAGATGGCACAGCGGTTACGTGGCTGGACTCCCACACGGCTGACCGTGGTCCAAGTCCCAGACCCGGTGGCTTCAAAGTCATGATGTCTGCATGTGTGTGGGTGGGGGGATACTTAAGATCCCAGGAGAATGAAGGAGAGGGGATTGCGGTATGGCCGTCCCCCTGGGAAGAGTGATTTCTCACCTTCCCTGTCATTGTCTCTGTCTTTCTGTCTCTGATGAGCACATGTGCCCTAAGGCAAAAACGTCTCAGAAAAAAAAAAAAAAAAGGAAGTCTGGGGCCAGCAGGTGGCCTGGTGGTTAAAGCACTGGAGTCCCACATGGCTGACTGCAGTTCAAGTCCTGGGATGGTGGGATGGTTATGGTGCTGGACTCCCACATGGTTCAAATCCCAGACCTGGAGGCTTGAAACTCATGCTGAGTGTGTGTGCATGCATGCCCCAAGTCCCAGGAGAACAGAGGAGAAGGGGTTGTGGGGTGGCCACCCCCCACGTGCGATGACTTCTCACTTCTCTCTGTCTCTCTGGTAAGTACACAGGCCTTACGGCAAGAACCTAACAGCAAATAAATAAATCAGATGCGAGGCTGTGAGAGAGGGGAATGGTCAGAGGTCAAGGCTCTCGGGCGTCTGGATTATGCAGCAAGGCGGACGGTGTGACATGCGGACCCAGGGAGGAGGGCCAGCCTAAGGGCCGGGGGTAAGTGCAGGGATGCCATGGCTTTGTTTCCAACATCACGACTTTGAGGGAATGTGGAAATGCTCTTGAGAAGATGGTGAATTGTCAGTGAGACACACGGCCGTGCTGCTGGGGGGTTTCAAAGCAAGGGTGGATAAGGTCAACTGAGAAACTCCAAAACGCAGGGCCGGGCAGGGGCGGGGAAAGCCGCGAAGGAGCCAGGGGAGCGTGGCCCGGGAGCTTGGAGGGGAACCAGGAAGGTTTGTGTAGGAGCCAGAGACACATGGAGAGGGAAGGTGCCGTGTGACTGCGCGGCCACGGGAGGAGTGCCCGCTGGACGTGGGCATGGAGGGCCGGGACCTTGGCAAGGCTGCTCTGGAAGACCCGGTGGACTGGAAACCACCGCCACCAAAGATCCTTCCTACCCCGTGCCCTTGGCGGGCTCTGCGCCAGGCACCAGGGGTACTGTGGTGTCCAGCAAGGCCACTCAGCAGCTCCCTGCCTTCCAGGCACAGGATATGAAGGCACTTGCCAGCCTCCTGCTGGCTGCCGAGGCCACGGGGCTAGTCCCACCAGTCAGTTGTGAGCAGAACTAATAGGAGTCACCTGCATGCTGACGTTTTGGGGTTGTTTTGCTTTGGGGGCACATGAGATTCCCAGAGAGTGAGACAGGTAGACACAGAGAGAGGGAAAATGAGAAATCACCCTGCAGGGAGGATGGCCATGCCACAATCCCTCCTTCTCCCTTCCCCTCTACGGATTTGGGGCACACATGCACATGCGCTTGGCATGGTTTTCAAGGTGCCGGATCCAGGACTTGAACTGTGGTGAGTCATGTGGTAGTCCACTGCCTTAACCACCAAGGCACCTGCTGGCTCCTCTGAGCATTTACTTGCTGGTGTGACACTCCCAAGGCTCCATGTCCTCTCTGATGTGGGGACAGATGGTCAAGGTGGCAGCCACTCTGCCCAAGGCTCAGTGCTGATGATGACGAGCTAAGCATCCTCTCATCTTTTTTCTTTTTTTTTTTTTAAAAAATTATTTATTTAATCCCCTTTATTATTGTTAATTTTTAATTTGACCAGAGAGAGAGAGAAAGGGAAAGCGAGAAAGCAAGCCGCCAGGGCCGGGAGTCGAACCATAGTAGCCATGTAGGAAACCAACGCCTTTAACCACTATGGCCCCTGCCGGCTCATCCTCCAATTTGTTACTGGCTTTACCTTGATACTCTGCTACGGCGTCCACAGCCAGGCAATATTCGGTCCGCAGCCACCTCCCTAACAGCCGCACACACGAAATAAATAGGCCCCCGTTGATCACGGCTTGACCTCCCAGCCGGGAAGCCCTCATGCAGCCCTAGCAAGCATGGCTCTCGCTCTGGGAATCTCTGCAGGAGTGGGGCACGGCTGAGAGCGGCTGGGCAGGAGGCGAGGAGTTCGTGCACAGGGAGGGACGAGTGAGAGGCAGCAAGGTGAAGGGCCATCGCCACGCAAGCCCAGGAGCTCGCTCAGATGGCGGGAGCGCCCTGAGACTGCCGGCTTTGTTAGCAGCCGGACCTGGCTTCCAGACACATCTCGCCCGCTTGTTTTGCCTATGATGAAAGTCAAGGTAGGAACGACCTCTCTGACCTGGTCCAGGCCCATCGTTGCCCTGCTGCTGACCTTCCCATGGCTCCACAGCTCCTAAAGCAAAGCTGGAAAACGCATCGCATGTGGGTCGCGTATGCCCAGCTCCGGGGGCTGTGGAAGGCGTCGTCAGTGGGGCTCAGCCGCCTTCATGAAGAGCACAGACACAGCCTCAGAATCCTCCTCAACATGGTGCCCCCTGCTGCCACTGCCGATCCGTCGCAGTTCCTGCTGCGCCTTTAGCCATCTGAGCACCTAGGACTGTGGTAACGTGGGCCCCGAGCTCCCCGCCTCAGTGCAGCAGCCGCCCCCTCCCTCAGCCTCCAGCCACCCGGAGTCGGCTGCTGCTCCCCGAATGCACCACGTCCTACCCCAGTGCTCTTGACATGCTGTTCCCTTCTCCCGACCCGGGCCCTGACCTGTCCTCCTGGGAACACAGCCTCAGTGCCAGGGGCCTTTGCACCTGGGGGCACCACAGTGGACGGCGTCCGTGTGCTAAAGTGGCAGCGAGCCCCTCCCCGAGCACTGCCCAGGAGTAATTCCAGTGAACACACAATAAAAAGGAACAGAAAGACCCAGCCCTGTAGCTCTGGTGGCAGGAGCACCGACTGCAATGCTGGAGGCCATGTGGAAAGGCTCTGGGTTCACGTCCTGCAAACGTCGGTTCCTGGCTGGCTGCAGGAAAGGGGAGAGGGTCATGGGATGAAGACTCTGTCAGGAGTCTCTCTCTTTCTCTGGAAATAAATTTTGAAAATAAACTTAGGTGGTTTTTTTTTTGGTATTATGAGAAAGTGCCTGGATTTCGATTTTTTAAGAGAGATTTTTGCTATAGGGCACATGTACTTGCCGGAGAGACAGAGAGACAGAAAGCAAGCAATCACTCCCAGGGGGATGGCCACGCCACAGTCCCCTCTCCTCCATTCTCCTCTCGGGATCTTGGGCACGCACGCACACGCACTCGGCGTGAGTTATTTTAAGCCGCTGAGTCCAGGACTCAAACTGTGGTCTGCTACGTGGGAGTCCAGCAACATAACCATTACGCCATCTGCTGGTCCATAAACTTAATTTTTTGAAGAAAGAGGAAAAGAATGAAAGAAAGGTGCAAACGCAAGAGAAAGCAGAGCCTGGGCTCACGCGCCCGCCGTCAGAGGGAAGCTCTGTGCTCGGGCTGGGCTAAGAGCGAGGTCACACCTGGAGAGCACAGCGTGAAGATGGAGGCAGGAGGAGTCCTGAGGAGGAAGAGGGCTGGCAGTGGGCGTGGTTAGGGACTGGGTACCCCCCCCGTGTCTGACTCCATGGTTAGAGTCCTGGACCTGGCAGCTTGGAAGCACACCAGGCCTGGGTTGCATGAGTGCCCAGTCCTGAGAGGAACGGGATCATGGCGTGGCCATCCCCCTTGGGGGACAGGGGGTGATTTCTCACTTTCTGTCTCTCTGTGTCTCTGGAGGGCACACTCGCCCTATGACAAAAGTCTAAATAAATACTGAAATAAAAATAAAAGGAGGATGAATACTTTGGAGAGGAAAGGAACGAGAGGCAGAGGAGAGGAACCAATGTCCTAGCGGGCCCCTGCCACACGTCGGCCCTGCAGGCCCCAGTGCACTCCAGGCAGGAGTGACAGACACGGGTACTGCTGTCCCCGGGAGGCTCGCCACCTTCCTGGCCAGGTGTGGGAGCGAGGCACTGCCACTCTTCCTCAAGACTTCAGTTACCCCATGGCCTTCGGGTCGAGGTCAACCTCCCTAGCTTGGCGAGTGCGTAGTCAGGAGAGCTAGGTTATGTGTGACTAACAGCTTCCAAGCGGCAGGGACCTCCGCAAAGTGGCCACTCAGCCGATCTGGCCCAGGCTGGGACACTCCAGGGCGCTCTCCCTGTGTCAGGTCAGCGTCTCGGGCTGCTCTGCCCGGTGCACCTCCTCCTGCCCTGCTGTCCATCTTCTTCTGCTCCAGTTGGTGGGGGAGCCGGCATGCCGTGCCCCGCTGAGACACTGCCCGCTCACACCGCGGTCTGCATCTGGCAAGTGCTGGTGTCCCGAGACTCCAGTGCCACCAGCCCCCTGGGGTCCATCATCTGGAAAACAGGCAGGCTCGTTCTCCCTGCCCCGGGGAGGGGAGGCGGACTCCTGGCGGGCGTCTCTGCCCCTGGGAAGGGCTGTAGCCCTGAGTCTGTGCCTGCTGAGCAGGAGGGGAGAGGAGTCCCGGGCTCGGAAGTCTGCAGCCTGTGGCTGCTGGAGCCAGCTGGG
>NW_006198322.1:1093617-1095095 GCF_000334495.1 Tupaia belangeri chinensis | reverse complement strand
GGAAGAGGCCGCCCTGCCTGTCCAGCCTCCGCTGCGGCACACCAGAGCTGACCTTCCTGTCCCATCCTTTCTTCGCCCCCTGGTGCCAGGCCTGAGGCCAGTAAGCCCTCCGGTTCCCCCACGTGCTCTCTGGTGAGGCCCCTGGAGCCTGGCCCAGTCCCCCGTTTGAGTTCAGGGTCTTCGCACACCTAGCCCACCTCCAGACCCCTCTCCCGGCCTCTGCTTCCCTCTTTCGAGCCCGAGACAAACAAACAGCCCCAGCCCCACCCCGGCCAGCCCCGACCAGAGCCTGGGCCCCAGAGCACAGGGCGCAGCCCCTAACCGCATCTTGTGACACGGCTCACTCCGTCTGTGGAGGGGCTGATGCAACGGTGGCTGAAGAGTCCTTTCTGCTGGTGGAAAACCGCAGCCTGCCTGCAGGACTGGGCGGGGGGCAACCCACTGGGCCACCAGGTCCCACCCTGAGACGGGACACAGCTGAGACTCTCAGTGCCCAGCCATGTGCAGTGGGGCCGGAGAGCAAGGCACAGCTGTCCCCCGCAGAGCCATGGCGCCAGGGGTGGGAGGAGGCGGGGCTCTCGGGGAGGCTGGGCCCAGTGCACAGCACAGACTCTCCTGGGGGCCCAGGGTGGCTGGGCCTTCTCCCTCGGTAATAGCACTGGGTGTGTGAGGTCCTTGGAGGAGCCATGAGCGGGAAAGCAGGGGACCGTTTTCCTGGGTGCTGCTACATCGGTGTGGTCAGACTGCCCTGTGGGCAGAGGGGCTGGGGTCTCCACAGCCTTTCATCTCTGTGGGCCCCTCCCTGCAGCCCTGACAGACACATCTGCCCTGTTGGGTCGACGCTGTCCTCTGTCACACCTGCTCATGACCACCTGCCACCCTGGCAACCAGCAGGGACTCCAAAGCCAGCAATCAGGGCTTCCCGCCCTTCACAGGGCGTGGGACTCGGAACTAGGTGTTCAGACGGCACCTGCAGAGGTCCGGCTCTCCCTGGTGAGGCCTGGAGCTCTGTGGTTCGGAAGCCGCCTGGGCAGTCAGGGTGGATCTGGCCCAACCCTCCATGTCACAGAAGAGGACGCTGAGACCAGGAAGGAAGGGCTGGTGGCTCTTAGGGCAGGACCTGGGACACAAGACCTTGCATTCACCACCTTCACGAAGCACAGAGGTGAGGGAGGACGGCCCCGCAGGCCAGCTGCCAGAGGGTGGTTCTGGCCTTCCCTCCTGCCCCTGCTCCCTTGTGGGTTCGTCTCCACGAGCCTGGCCATGCGAGGGTGACTCCACACGTGCAGACACACTGTCTGCCTCAGCTCGAGCTCTGAGTGCCAGCTACATGCACGCGCTCCGGCTGGGGGCCCTGCGGGAGCTACTGTATCCGGAAGACCTGGGCTTCCTCCAGGACTGCCCTCCGCCCCGAGCCCCGACCCCAGGACTGCCCTCCGCCCCACGGCCCCCACCCCAGGACTGCCCTCTGCCCCACG
>NW_006198322.1:1077491-1092603 GCF_000334495.1 Tupaia belangeri chinensis | reverse complement strand
ACCCCCCCTCCAGGGCTGGCCTCTGCCCAAACCCCCCACCCCAGGACTGCCCTCTGCCCAGACCCCCCACCCTAGGACTACTCTTCGTCCAGAGCCCCCACCCCAGGACTGCCCTCTGCCCCAGGGAACCCACCCCAGAACTGCCCCACTTTCCCCAAAAACAAGTGCAGGCTGGCTCCACCCTCCTTGGCAACCCTCCCAGCCCAGCACTCTCCACCAGGGCCTCGCTGGGAACTGCTGACAGCCAGGAGGGCTTGGGCCTTACTCCAGGCAGCCAGCGGGGTCCTACCCAGCCTGTGTCTGCCCAGTCAGAACCGCGAGCGGGCAGAGCCGACAGGCGGGACCCAGGGCACCAGTCCCAGCTGCACCGTCAAGCAACTGCCGGGTCCTGGGCAAGTGGTTTTCCCCCCGGGCCTCAGTTTACCACGAGGGCTGATCTCAGTCAGGGTGGGCCCTCGTGCGGTGGACAGTGCGCTCACCACATAACCGGGCACAGCACTCAGCGGGGACGGGGACCTGGCAGGAGCAGCAGGAGAGACCCCGGGCAGGGAATCAGGTGGGGCCCTCCGTGCTCCAGCACTCCCTCCTGAGGTTGCCCCTCCGGCCCCCAGAGCTTTCGCTGTCCGCTGTCTGTCCTGTGAGGTCCTCCTGGGCCTGCTGCGTCATCGAGAACGTGGCCAGAGGTGGGTGGAGGGGAAGGCGGTAAGGAAGTGGCACTTAGAGAAACAGCGGCGTGCGAGGGCCGAGTGTCTCGCTTCCAGAGCGAGCAGGGAGCTGCCTTACCCATCTGGCTCTGGAGGTGGCACAGGAGGGGTGATGGAGCTGACCCATGGCACGGGGGCCAGGGGGGCATTCGGGGACGGGGGCCTGGCAGCTTCCACGGGTCCCATCTGGGAGGGGCCCCTCTCTGATCTGTGCAGTTCTCCAGGAGCCAATGGGCATCTTGGGGTCCGTGAGATGGGAGTGCGGGGGTGCTGGAGGGCTGGCAGAGACCGTGCCCTAGCTGGCTGGGCCCGGCAGGTCTGGCAGGCCTGGTGCCACGGTGCTGGCTCTCCGAGTCGCTGCTCGGCACGCACACTGTGGTTCCTGTGCCCGCACTCCATGGGGGCCAGGCACGGCCTTCTGAGTCTCAGAGCTGGCAGAAGCCTCCTGTAAGAGAGAGAGTGAGGACGCAGGCCTCGTGGGGCTGGGACCCAGGACTCCTCCCTGGCTGAGCAGCAGCGCCACTTTCTGCCCTACTGCCCTGGTTTGCCTGCGTGGACTCGTGTGCCCACACCCTCGCAGCCCTGACCTCTGGGACAGCCGTGGTTCTGAGGCCGGTCTGCCCCCTGCCGCCCATCCCAGCTGGCCTGGCCGAGACAGGCCTGTAATTGCTCTACCTGCCCCCGGGGAGGAGGGATCTGGCCTTTGTCCACAGCAGTCGGGCTTCAGGCAGAAACCTCAGGCTGAGCCACATGGTACAGCTGCCCTGCCACCGTGCCCACAGACCACTTCCTGCCCTGTTCCTGGCACTGCCGACCCGAGGCTCCCAGAGTGCTGGCCCCAGCCTCTGTTCCTCAATCTGCCACTCCCTGCACAGTACCGCTCACCCTCAGGCAGGGGCCACAGGCCAGGCCACCCCAGCCCACCCAGGCAGCACGAACCCCACAGGAAAACCCAGTCCTGGCGGGTCCTCCATCCTTGGCCACCTTCTGTAACTTAACTGTCCACCAATCTGCATCTGTCCCTGGCAGGCGAGGAGGAAGACACTGCTGGTCCTCAGTTTTCTCTTGCACACGTGGGGATAGAAGCAGTCTTCAAGGTCTCCCCAAGCTGTGACACTCTAGGACAGGGGAGTGGCATGGTGGGGGACTGGCATGGTGAAAAGAATGAGGTCACCACGGCACCAGGGCCATGGTGCAGTGTATCTGTGGCAGTGAGGCTGAGGGCAGTGTTGCCAGGGCTGGGTCCTCACCCAGAGCCCGGGAGGCCACCTCCAGGGACAGGAAGCCTGCATTCGGGCAGGTGAGTGCCCTCCGCCTGCTGCTCCAGGGCTCAGGCCCCTGCTCCCGCCCACGGGTGGACAGCAGGACGGACCCCACAGCGCACGGTCAATGACTGGAGATGGACACGCCATGCCTGCTATTCCGGGTCACGCCAGCTCAGCCCTGACAGGCGCCATCTCCTCTAACCCTCCGACAGCCCAGACGACGTTGTTAACCACCGTGACATCGGTTCTGCAGTGGAGGGAGACACATGCAGACGGTGACGTCCCAGGCTCCCAGGTAAGCAGCGCAGTGAGGATCACAGGGAGGTTCAGGACAGGGACCCCCACTCCAAAGCCAGGAGCCCAGAGAAGAGCCTCCTTTCTGCTGGGGCAGTAGAGAAAGTGTTACAGAGTGAGGACATTCCAGACGGGTGATGACAAGGCCAGCCGCCCTCACTGCACCCCCGCAGGGCCCTCTCACTGGGCCCTCACCCCACCCCAGGCAGCAGGGACTACATGTTGTCTGCCTTACTGGACGAAGAGCTCAGCCTTACCAAGCACAGAGGGGCAGGGGCCAGCTTAGAGCATACCTTGGTCAGGAAGCAGCAGGCCGCAGGGTGGCTGGGGTCTTAGGTGCTGGCAACAGTGGTCAGACAAGTAGGGGGGCTGGGTCATGACCCTCTCTGCCCCCTGACACACACACACCCTGGGATGGCCCAGGCCTGGCCATGGTGTTTACACTCGGGCCTCCCCCTCCTGCCCAGGTCCCAGGGAGGCGGTCTGTGAGTGGTCTCAGGACTGATGCATCCAAACTCAGAGAAGGCAAACAGGTAATGGGCCTTGGCCCCCTCCTACCCGGAAAGGCTGGGGAGACAGGCCTAGTGTCCGTGACCCTGGGGGAGACAAAGACCCTCGCTGCATCTCCTTCCCCAGGGCCATAGAGCAGAATGCCAGCGTGCCACTGCATGAAGTCGCAGCGTGAGCCAGGCAGAGCGGAGGTCTGGCCTCACCCCGGACTCGGGATGGCTGGGGAAGCAGGGTGGGCAATGCCGGAGCGGGCTGGCCACAGGAACGGAGGGCAGGCTTGCTCTGTTCCTCACTCTGGGAAGCAGAATCCTGAACATCAAGTGCAGGATTAAAGATGAATCCGGCCAGGCTGCAGGGAGGAGGCTAGGGGGACTTGCCCAAGTCCTGGGCCTTGGGGAGGTGGGCAGGTTTGAGAGGTGGAAGCAAGTCTCCCAGGGACGTGGTAGGGCTGGACTGGGTGCTGCGGCCCAGCCTCCACCGGCCTGCCGTGTGCACTCACAGCCTGCCTGTCCTGCAGAGGCATGCTCAGACCCTCAGACCCACGCCCTCCTGTTCACCAGCCCCGCGGGCACACACAGTGTCAGTCTGTCTCCCTCGCAGGGTCCTCCACCACCGGCCAGTGGTCCCCTCGGAACCCTCCAGGCACCCTCCAGCAAGCCCGCGAGGGTTTGCTATTATGATACCCACTTTAGCCATGAGAAGCTGAGGCCTGAGAAGAAAGTGTCCCGGCCTTGCTCCACCCAGGGGTGGGGCAGGAGCTGGCCACAGCCATCCAAGGCCAAGCCCTGCTTCTCACTCCTGCCTCTCCAAGTAAAGGGCTCCCTTGAAAGGTGTGGGCCACCTGTGGGGGTGTTTGTCTGGGCTAGTCTCAGCCCCTGCAGCAGCTGCCCCGCCCACAGTGCGCCCACCCCGCCCACATTCAGCCCCAGCAGGAAGCCTTTCTAGGCCAGCTTCAAAAGCGTCCCTGGGCCTGACTTGTGGTCTCCGGCGGAGATCGAGCCAGGCGCCCAGGCGGAACCTGCGGTGGCAGAGGGGCACCCACCGCAGTAGCCACACGCTGGCCTGGCAGGGCTGGGTGGGGCTGCTGCCTCTGCTGTGGGGGGAAGGGTGGGACAGCCTGGCTGGCCAAACCCCACATGCCCTGCTGCCTCCTAGGCCCACAGTTAGGGCATGGGGTGGAGAAGGGCTGCCTATGAGGAGGAAAGGCCATGGCTTGCAATCAAAGCCAAACCACAGAGTAGAAGGGCCGGAAAGGCCTGCTAAGGCAGCCCGTTAGGGCTAGGAACTAGGTCCGGCTCAAGGAGGACGGCTTCCTAGTTCTCTGTCAAGGGTGACAAGCATCCTCCAGCCACAGCCAGGGCCCACTAGTTGGTGGTGGCTGCCTAGAGAATTCAACAATGACAAAGGCACATTTTGGCTCAGTGAGGACGAGCTCTGGGATTGACTAGTCATGCCTGCTCTGGGTGCAGCACCAGCTAGCAGCGTGACTGCAGGTTCGTAGCCACTCCTGTGAATGCCAGTGTGGAGACAGTCCCCGCCAAGGCCACAGCTCAGCTCCTGCTCCTCTCCCATCCCTCCACCTCCAGCCCTTTAAGCCACCCCCAAGCATTTAAGGCCCCCTGGCCATAGCCTTAAAGACAAAATGTTATTAACACACTTCACAGCAGCCTTCATTCCCACTGCCGCCAACGCTCTTTCACCCCTACCTGCCCGATCGACTCTTCTCATCCTCGGAACTCTTCCCCGGTATCACTGCCCCGGTCCCACTATCAGGAGCCAGTCACGTCCCCTGTATGTTACAGTCCGCTGAGCCAGCGTTGCCGAGCGAGCCCCTGCCTGGCCTGGCGAAAATGCATTACTTGCATCATCCTTGCAGCTCTTGAAAACACTCTGCTTTACTTTGAAAATGATGCCTATTTAGCTGGGGATCGGACACTGAGTAACACAGGGAGCCTGCCCCAGGTCTCCCAGCTGGGCCACGACGGGGCTGAGACCTGCCCGCCTGTCTCATCCAGAGCCCAGATTTGAATCAGGACTCAAGGTCCAGACTGTGGCATTCCCTGACTCTGTGCCAGCAGGTGGCGCTGTGCGTTCACCCGTCTGCCCCTTCCCCTGGGTGGCAGGGCCACGCCGTCAGGTCAGTCCCTGGCTGCTGGCCCAGGCCCTGCACAAGCAGGCACTCCATAAAGGCAGGTTGAACTGGATCCCACCAACAGCCAACAGCCACTTGTCCTGTCCCTCCGCCCACGCTCTGTCCCTGTCCTCCTCCCAGGGTCCCTCTCAGGGAGGAGGTGCCAAATGGGGCAGAGCGTTTGTGGGTCACCCCAGCCAGGCAAGGGCAGCCACCTGCCACTGCCTTCTGTGGGTGGTTCATCTCCCAGTGAGGGGCACTACGCAGAGGGACGAGGACAGCACACTCCCTCTCTCTCTTTTCTTCTTCTCCTTGCTGCTTGCTTCCTGAGTGCCTCTGTGGCCTCCAGCAGGCTGGGGACAGGGCGCGTCTGCTGCCCAGAGTGGGCCGTCGAGGTGGGCTCTGGACCACCACGGGCCTAAAGCTGAATTCCCTGGGCCACCCTCCAGATCCAGGCTCTGCCGCCAGGCTGCAGCTCTGGGCCCCAGGCTTGGACGAGACCTTTTGATGCAAAGCCATCCGTGTCTGCCACGTCCCAGAGCCCCCGCCAGCCGGGACCACGATGGAGCGGCTCAGTGACACCCTGAGGGTCTGGCTGTACGGGGAGGGCCGTCTTGGGCATCCTGGTCTTCCTCCTGCCCACAGGGGAGCAGGGGCTCCCATCTCCAGTAGGTCCTGCTCCCAGGAGGTCCCCCGTCCTATCTGCAGGCTGGGCCCCACTCGCCCTGGCTGCCCTGCTCATAGGCCAGGTCTCTTTAAGGCCGGTCACTGTGTCAGGCTCCGCACTCCTCAGGGGAGAAGGCACTTCGTCCCTGATGTGTGTTGGTCAAATTAAGTATGATCTGAACCTACCATAGCTGGGCTTGAACACACCACAGTGCCTACCTGTCTGGGTTCCAGAGGGCAGTTGGGGTGGGGGTCAGAGGGAACGAGAGGGCTTGGCAGGCCAGCCCCAGCCCCCAGGAAGCCCAGCAGAACCTCCCATGCAGGTGAGCTGAGCGCGGGTATGGGCATGGGTATGGGCATGGGTGTAGACGTGCCACGGTCCGAAATGCAGCCCCCAAATCTACCCGCATGAATCCTCAGCTGCTGAGGCTGGAGGGGACTTCAGAGAGGCCAGCCGTGAGCCCTGTGCTGGCCTTCTGCCGCTGAGCTCCAAGTGGCAGCTGCCTTGGTCCGCCCAGGCTCGCCCAATACTCGCTTGGCTTTTGCGTGTGTGTGACGGAGAGATGGCACCACTGGTAATGCGGTTAGCAAGCGCAGCCAGCACGGCGGCCTGCCCAGGGCTCTGAGAATGCCGGAAACAATGCAGGCCTTAGGACCCGACGGATCTGGGGTCCTCTGGGGTCTCGCTGCTTGCGGTCATGTTGGGTGCATGATATAGGCGTCGTTTCCCTCACCTGGGAGAGGAGAGTGACCCTTGCTCCTCCTGCAGCCCTCAGCCTGGTCTCGCAAACACGGACACTGAGGCACAGAGAATGTAAGTTACTTGAACGTACCGCGCGGTGAGCTTGCAAACACCCATGACCCGAAGCCCCAAGTTTGACTCCAATGCCCTTTCAGCTCTCAAAGCACAAACCTGGGGGCTCAGTTCTTTTTTCTCTTTTTTTCTTTTACAAGTACACATGCATTGGTGGGGGGAGGATGGCGCAACATCAACAGGGTTTCATGGCCTATTTTCTTTTTCTTTTCTTTATTTGAGAAAGAGTTTTGCTATAGGGTGCCTGTGCTCACCAGAGAAAAAGACAGAAAGCAAAACATCACCCCTCGGGGGAATGGCCATGCCACAATCCCTTCTCCTCCATTCTCCTTTCAGGATCTTGGGCACACATGCACACATGCCTGGTGTGATTTTAAGCTGCCAAACCCAGGACTTGAACCATGATTGGCCAAGTGGGAGTCCAACACCTTAACCACTATGCCACCTACTGGCCCCATCATGACCCGTTTTCTCCAGCCCCCCAGCTTGTCAGGACCTTGGGTACCCTGGCATGCTTTTAGGCCAATCCAGGGATCTGAACCTGCATTCGCCCACATGGCTTCCAGGACTGCCACCCAGAGCACTGCCCACTGCACCATGTAGGCCAGCCAGTGGACTGGGCTCTTGTGGAATGCTGGAATCTGGCTTTTCAGCTCCTTCCTGGACCAACTCAATCCCAACCAGCCCTGAAAATGTTCAAGTAAGGGAAATCAGAGTCCCACGCCCGAAGACCCGTAGCCAGCATGCTCCAAGCAGCACCTGTCGCCCGGAAGTTGCCAGCCACTGCCACTGCTGCAGGAAACCACGTGACACACGCTCACTGCCCAGGCCTGAGAGCCACGGGGCCAGGCTGGAGCCCTGGCTCCCCTGGGCCTCTGGCTTTGGGACTGCAGGCAAGTTACCGCACCACTCCGAATGTTGGTTTCCCACCATAGCATGCTCTGGCCAGAGAGAGTCAGGGTAGTGGGGAGTGAGAAATCACCCCCAGGGGGAATGTCTACACCGCAGCCCCTTCTCCTCCAGTCTCCTGTCAGGATTTGGGCACACATGCACATGCACCTGGCATGGTTTTCAAGCTGCCAGGACCAGGACTCAAACCATGCAGTCAGCCATGCGGATATAACTTGAACCATGATTGGCCAAGTGGGAGTCCAACACCTTAACCACTATGCCACCTACTGGCCCCATCATGACCCGTTTTCTCCAGCCCCCCAGCTTGTCAGGACCTTGGGTACCCTGGCATGCTTTTAGGCCAATCCAGGGATCTGAACCTGCATTCGCCCACATGGCTTCCAGGACTGCCACCCAGAGCACTGCCCACTGCACCATGTAGGCCAGCCAGTGGACTGGGCTCTTGTGGAATGCTGGAATCTGGCTTTTCAGCTCCTTCCTGGACCAACTCAATCCCAACCAGCCCTGAAAATGTTCAAGTAAGGGAAATCAGAGTCCCACGCCCGAAGACCCGTAGCCAGCATGCTCCAAGCAGCACCTGTCGCCCGGAAGTTGCCAGCCACTGCCACTGCTGCAGGAAACCACGTGACACACGCTCACTGCCCAGGCCTGAGAGCCACGGGGCCAGGCTGGAGCCCTGGCTCCCCTGGGCCTCTGGCTTTGGGACTGCAGGCAAGTTACCGCACCACTCCGAATGTTGGTTTCCCACCATAGCATGCTCTGGCCAGAGAGAGTCAGGGTAGTGGGGAGTGAGAAATCACCCCCAGGGGGAATGTCTACACCGCAGCCCCTTCTCCTCCAGTCTCCTGTCAGGATTTGGGCACACATGCACATGCACCTGGCATGGTTTTCAAGCTGCCAGGACCAGGACTCAAACCATGCAGTCAGCCATGCGGATATAGTGCCTTAACCTCAATGCCACCTGCTGGCCCAGAAAATAGTCTTTACTTCACTGCATAAGTCAGATGAAACAAGTACATGCAGCACCTGGCAGGGAGTGCCCAGGGAGTGCCCACAGGCAACACACTCCCAAACAGAACACGTCTGCCCTCGCCAGCTGCTTCTGACTCCCACCACTCCTCCCTTGTTAAGAAGGGAGACGGCAGAGGCCTCGGCAGGAGGGGGACATAGCCAGGTCAGCCCCAGCTGCCTCTGCACGTTAGTGTGAAGTTTCAGGAACTAGGAAGCTCTCTCCCACCTCCAAGTCCCTGCGCTTAATGAACCCAGCCCTCCTCAGCCTGGCATGTGGGACGAAGAGCGGGTCATCCTCGGTGCCCGCCGCTACCAGGCCCACCAGAGGAGAACAGGGGCTTTGTTTCCTCGCCGGTGCCAGCCGGGCGGGGTGCAAGCATCTTGAATGATCTTACAACACGGTTCGTACCCAGGTGAACTCCCAGGCCCTCAGAACGTTTGGGATACAGGCAGCTGAAAGCTCAGAGCACCTCCACTAGGAAATGGGGGAATGCCAGCCCCATTTACCCGCAGAGCATGGGGACAAATGCTCAGAGACCCCAGTCGGAGGCTCCAGCACCTGCTTGGATGTCCCGTGACTGCGTCAGGCCAGATGCCTCGGCCGCGGGCGTCGGAGAGCCCTGAATCTCACATCCCCTGCCCCAGAGATGCAACTCCAAAGTCAGGCAGCCTCTCACAGAAACGTGCCAGAAATGGCTCCCGCTCGGGTGGCAGAGAGTGGAGCACTCAGCCCCCCAGCAGAGGGGATGGCCAAGGCCCACACCCAGCCTCCTTGCCAAGACCTGCTCCCTCACTTGGACAGGCTAAGGGAGTCAGCAAGCCTTGAGGGACTTAGTCCGCTGGTGGCACCCATGGGTGGGGAAGGGGAAGGAGCCACAGCACCCACTGCCACTTCAAGACCTCGAGGCTCCCACACATTAACAGCCCACAGGCACCCAAAGCCGATCTGATGAGGTGGGCGAACCTGGCCCTGGAACCACGCTGGCTTCAGACCCTAGCAGTGCCACTTGCTGTGTAGTCTCAAATAAGTCACTTAACCTCTCTGAGCCTCAATTTCCTCTTCAACAATATGGGGACAATGAAACACGCCCCTCCCCAGCTGTTGAATGGATTAAATGTGACCGAGAGACCATTTGAGGATCAGTATCTCGAATCTGGTTATTTATGACTGCCCCGTTCAAGGAGGGGGGCTGGGCGGCCCCTGTACTCCTCCTCCATGCCTGCCATTGCCACCAGGACCCTCCAGGGCTTCTCGTGTCCTGGCGGCTACCCTCTCAGTGTCACTGTGCCTCGATGCCACCTGTGTCCCGTGTCATCCCTGGGCCTCAGCTCCCCTTGGGGAAGCCCAGCCCTGTGTGCTGAGAGGAGGCTCAGGCCCCTGCGCAGAGACCAAGGGGGTTTCAGGGGAAGCCGTTGGCACTGGAAGGCCTTGGGCAGTTGGGGAAGAGGGGACCAGGGACCTCGGACTAGGAGTCAGGGCTGCAGGCGCCAGTGTGGGGTCTGCTGCTGGCCCGTGTGTGACCTTGAGCAGACCCCTCTCCCCTCTGGGCCTGGTTCTCCTTCCGTGGAACAAGGTGGTACTGTCTGGACACCTCCATGCCATCGGCCTAGCCAGGCGCAGTGGAGACAGGACGGCTGTCACCTCCCGATGCACTGGGGCGCCGTGGGTTCTCACTGAGGAGAATGCGCTCTGCAAACACCCAGCCAACTGCCCTGGGCACCCATCCAGGCGCTGGGCCAACCAGGAGGGGCAGTCGGCTGAGAGGCTGACATGGTGACAGGAAGAGAGGGTCTGGGGTGGGAGGTGCAGGGGAAGGGGAAAGAGGAAACACCCGATGAGCAAGAAGGGCCGTCGAGAAGAGGGTCCAAGTGTGGGGCGCCATGCCCGGCATAGCCTCAGGAAGGCCTGGCTCACCTGGGCACCGGGCTGCTCCCTGCCTCCCCTGGCCGCCCGTCTTCTGCTGTGAATATGTGATGGCCCCGCAGGAAGGACAGCACTTCCTGGTGGGGAGCAGGGAGCGGGAGGCAGAGGCAGTAATGAGCTCCCTGGGGACCCCGTGTAGCCAGCCGGGCCTCCTTCCCGCCACCCTCTACTCGAGCCCTGCTCGTTTATTCCAGCCGAATCCCCAGCACCAGAGCCCCCGCCTCACCAGGCTCAGGGCCAGGCCGGGGTGCCCTGGGGTGGAGGTGGAGGCCAGACTCCCTCCCGCTCAGGTGCACACCGGGCCCTCTGCCTGCCGCCTGGTCTGCCCGGCACGTCTCTCCTAGACAGAAATCTCATGCTTCACAGTGACGCCCTGGCACCTGCCCGTTCCCCCTCGGGACGTGGGCAGACCCGTTCTACAGGTGAGGAAAACGAGGTCCAGACGACCTGCTCGAGTCCACGCAGCCGCATGGGGTAGAAGCCACACACGAGCCCTGACTCCAAAGCCAACGGCAGCTGCTTCGCGTCAGCCACACGCATGTTCTTTCTGTCATCATCTGCATGTCGAGACCCCGAGGTGGGACGGGAGCCAGCCAGAAGGCTCGAGACGTCCATTTTCACAGTCACGTCAAAGGAGAGAAGGGCCTTCTGCCGTCACCACGCCCAGTCCTTCAGGGTGGGCCTTAGACCCTCGGCCAGCAGACAGGACACCGAGGCCCACGGTTAAAGAACTCGCACCTGCCCCGGGCTGCAACAGCGGGTCTTCCAGGTCCAGGAGACACGGCCCCCATCCCAGAGCTCCTGGCTGAGAGCACCCAGCGGGCAGTTGTCTTCCTGTCCCAGAGGAGCCTAGGGTGTGAGGGAGGGGTCAGAATGCCGCTTCCTGCAGGGAGGTCCCCTGACTACCCCCGGCCGGAGCCTGTGTCTTGGTCCTGCACTTTTCCGTAGTTCCGTAGTTCCGTGTCCCTTTTCTGCTCGCCCCAAGTCCCACCCGTGCTGTCACTCCACGCTGGTGGGACCACCCCTTTGAAGTCTCTGTCCCTTTCCTACCTCAGGCAGGCCCCAGGGGAACACCAAAACTCTCGACCAAATGCACAAATGCATCAGTGAACGAATATTAAAGTGGGCAGTGACATGGACGGCTGAGTAGAGACAGATCTAAGGCAGCCGCGGGCAGACGTGAAAGGGGCAGGCTGGGGATGGGGGGAAGGAGGCCACCTGCACCCCAAGGGGAAGGTCCTGCCCGCTCTGCCCTGGGGCCAGCTGTACACTGAGGAAGTGGGGCTGTCCCTACAGCCTCCGAAGACGCTTCTGTTTCCGAAAATCCCTGGCCGGGCCCACCCATAGCTCTCAGCGTTTCTCCTGGCAGCACTGCAAGTCCCAGCCCCTGAGGCCCTGAAGCCCTGGTGGAGATGGGGCTGACCCCGATGTGGCCATGTGGCCTTGAAACTGGTCAGACTCCCCTGCCTTATCCCAAGCAGCCTGGGCCCTGGCCCCAACTGTGCCGTATTCAATGCCACAGGCCTGGCTCTGCCGCCCTTCAGCTCTGCAGCCTGTGCAGGTCACCGTGCACCTCAGGGCCCCCTTCTGTGAAGCAGGGGCAGGAGCCTTGTCCCCCCACCTTCCCACCCCACCTCGGCACCGTGCGTTCCACATGGGAGTAAGGCAAGTGTGCGAACTGGGAAGCCAGGCTCCCGCAGAAGCTTGGCCTCGGAGGCGGCCTCCCTCCTGCCCTCCTCCCGTCAGGGCCGCCCTGGGCCTGGGCCTGTCTCTTCAACCATCTCAAGGCCGGTTACAGCAGCTTAGCGTGGCCTCTTTCCCGGCACGGTCATGGGGCATCCCCCGCGAAGCCGGGTAGGACTCCGGGCGGTGAAGAAGGGTACGCTGGCAACAGGGTGGCTGGCACGGCTGTGCCTCTGTGAGCCCCCGACCCGTGAGACCAACGGCATCTCCTCCTGAAGCTCAGCACCTGAGCCTCGCCGAGGCTGCCCTGGTGGCCAGGAGGGGTGGAGTGAAGCCCCAGATCCAGAGGTCGCTCAGGGAGCCTGTGGTCCACCTGGAGGCCATGGGACCTCTGGGGTGCGGGTGAGCTGCCTGGCCACCTCCGAGGCAGCTGGGTGCTCAGCTGCACACGCTTCTCCCTGGGTGCTCACAGCAATGTAAGACAAGACCGGCAAGGACCAGCAGCCCCCGGGCCACCCGCTTGTGGCTTGGGGACTGTGCAACTTAACCAGGCACCCCATACCTGGGGTCTCCGGGAGCCCATGCCTCTGTCACAAGGACTCAGGTATAGGGGCCACATTCAAGCCGTAAGCTCGTCTCTCTCTGGCTGCAAAAGAACCCCTGGCACTGTGAGCTCTACCCATCCCCAGCAAGGAGCCTGAGCCACTTCCTAGCAGCTCCAGCCGCTCCCAAATCCACAAGCAACCACTCTAGTTTGGCCTTGGCTCCCAAAACAGCGACCCCTGCTGGTGGCCGGCTGTTCGCAGCCCCAGGCTCTGACATTTGGATGCTCCACAGGACATCCGGGACAGCCAGCAGGGGTGGCAGAGACCAGAGGTATTTGAATGGCCATCTATCCTCCGTGCAGGCAGCGTGAGGGATACCCCTTGGCTCCCAGTCCTCTGGGGCCTCTTGGAGTCCCTAGGCCTGCCCTCCCCAGAGCACTCTTACCTGCTCAGACAAGGGCTCCGGCTGCCAAGGGCAGGCCTCCACGACTTTGCACTGCGCCTTCACAGCTGACAACGAGCTCCCCCGAGAGGCAGCACTGCCCGGGGCTCCCTGCATCATTTAGGAGCTCACTCGGTTCCTATAAAATCCTCTTCCTTCGGGGATAGTCACGGGAGAGGGGATAGTCACGGGAGAGCCATCTGATGAAAGGAACCTCACGCTCAGGTGTGGCTGACTGATAGTGCTCTTGTGGGCGGCTGGAGGGGCCGGGGGAATTCGTTTTTAGGGATCTTACTGACAGCAAGTAGAGAAATTGCAAGCAATTGACCGACCCATGAGACCAGGTCTGGAGGTGGTTAAAGAGAAAGAGCAGGGGGGTTTGCTCTAGTTCCCCAAGTCCCTGCATGAGAGAGGGCTTCTTGATCCATCATGCATCTGGGAAGCTGAGCAGCAGCTCCGAGTCCGAGGACCTTCCTGGCAAGGCCGACCCTGGGGTCCGCAGATATGCACTGACCAACACGCATGTTGGCATTTGTCACTCCCCAGACCACCAGCTGCAGGCTTCTGGCTCAGAGCCACCTTGGGGAGCCCAGAGGCCCCCGGTACCCTCCTACTGGAAGAGCCAGTGCCGCCTTGGAGAGCTGCTGGACCAGCCTGGGAGAGGAAGCCGCTCCATCCGAGCCCACATCAGGGAGCAGACAGCAGGATGGAGGAGCCCGGCCAGAGGACACGCGGTCGCCCACGGCGGGCCCACGCCTGTGTTTGCTTGGGCAGACCACTGGAAGATGTCAAGCACTTCGCAGAGGAAGGGCCACAAAGCAGGCTCCACCTCTCCCACTGGAGACCGGCCTCCTGCCACGCCCACGTGTCCTCCACTCTCACCCCTCCATCCACTGCAGAGGGTGGCCCTGGGCCAGGTACCTCAGGGCACCCAGGGTGTCTCAGGAGGGTCTTCCCCAGAAGGGACTCTGGGAGGCACAGGTTCAACCCTGAGGTCAGGTTAGAGCTCAGACGCGGGCCTCTGATGACAAGACAGGGCTCCACCTGTCCCTGCTCCTCTGCTGTCATGTGAACGGCTAGTCCTCGCAGCCAGGTGTCCCTGGGCCTCTGGGGCGGGAATGGCATGACGTGGAAACAGCCTTGCTCACCAGGCCCTGAAGGGTATAGGCCAGAAGGGCAGGAGGACTGTTTATTTAGCACGTCACCTGAGTCATTTGCTCACAGCGGCCTGGGTGACAGCCATTAGCATCCTCACTGGAGAGGCAGGAAGGATGCCTGACTCGCCAGAGCCACACAGCTGGGAATCAGAGTGACCCCAAAACCTGTGGGGGGGCTGGGGGGCTGAGGGCGGCGTGGGCAGCAGGGCCAAGTTCCAGCACCCCCTTCTACTCCCTGCAGCAGTCCTGCCCGACACGCCCCTCTAATGCTGCCCACCAGCACAGCCTGGCCGGGCGTGGCAGGCGGGCGCTCCCTCCGGGAGGGCAGGGGAGAAGCCCTCCCAGCCCCTCCCTCCCCTTCCTGTCTGCCAGCCTGTCTCCCCTGTGAGCATCAAAGATTCATCAAAGCTGAGGCCCGGCAGTGCGTGTGCTTCACATCTCCAAATGTGCTTCTTCCAGCGAAAAGTTCAGGGGGAGACGCAGGGAGTTATCGGGTGGGGGCGAAAATCAGGCTTGGGAAGGAGGGAGAAGGGAGCTGACTCTCAGTCGCTGTTCCAGCCATTCCAGCCACGAGTGTCTGCCTCAGGGCACCAGGCCGGCACAGCGGCGGGACTACCCAGCCCGGTGAGCGGCTGCCTGCTGCGCCACTCAGCACCTGAGCAGTGGAGGTATCCGCAGGGGCAGCAGGCTGGCTCACGGGGTGTGGGCGTCTCACACTGAGCCTCAGGCGTCTCATGGCGAGCCTTGGGGCACAACCCCACCGCGCACCGGAGTCCCGAGGAACATGCACACCATGCTGTTCCGTGAAAGAGAGGAAGCAAATAGGGACCAGTAGATGGCGCAGTCCATTGCTGGACTCCCATAGAGTCGACTACAGTTCGAGTCCCGGACCCAGCGGCTTAAAACACACCAGGTGTGTGTGCATGTATGCCCAAAATCCCCCGAAGAGAATGGAGGAGGAGGGATTGTGTCATGGCCACCCAGCCTAGGGGATGATTTCCAGCTTTCTCCCTCTCTCTCTCTCTCTCTCTCTCTCTCTCTCTCTCTCTCTCTC
>NW_006198322.1:1068632-1077475 GCF_000334495.1 Tupaia belangeri chinensis | reverse complement strand
ACACTCTCGCTCGCTCTCCAGTGAGCACATAGCAAAAATCTCTCTGGAAAAAAAAAAAAGAGAGAGAGAGAGGAAGCAGATAGCCCACCCCATAGAATAGCCTGCGCAATGAGTTCAGGAACGCAGAGGAGGACGGCACCATTTCCAGTGGCACCCCGGCAGGCTTCCTGGCAGAGGTGATATTTGATCAAGGTTGTGAAGAATGAGGAGCAGCTCAGCAGGCAAGTCAGGGGGACCGAGCAGCCACTGCAGGGCCAGCAGTGAGGAGGCTGGCAGAGGTCCAGAGCAGGCACAGAAAGACTCTAGTAGCCGTGGAAGACCCGGGGCACTGTGGGGAGGCCTTGTATGGCCTCAGGAGACCGCTCCCCCCACGCCTCACTGGCTTCGTCATGTCGGATGAGGCAGTCTTCCCTCGGCCTCTTTCCTCGCTTGTGAACGAGGACTGCCGACCAGGCCCCCCCCCCCCCCCCAATGTTCCTCTTGGCTCCTTTGCCTTGTCATCTAGGTCTAAGAACCTGGTTCTGCTGGCCACGGGGAGTCCCAGGAAGCCCGGAGGGACAAGACCTGCCAGGGCTTCCCTGCTCCCCAGCAAGCTCCCCCATCCCACCCACACCCTGTTTCGGCCCACCTGCAGTCACGGTGCTTGGACGGGGAGGCAGCGTGTGTGAGTAGGTCTACCTGGACAAAGGCCTCAGTAGGGGCAGGACACAGCAGAGCAGAAGCCCTGAGTAAACAGCCTTCATAGGCCTGGTGTCACCGGCTCACACCTGGGACCTCTGGGACCACGTAGGCCCTGTGTACCGGCAGGCTTGGCCACGTGTACTCTGAGGGTCCATCTCCCCACCCTGGTCAGGCTCGATGGCCCTCAGGCTCAAAGTGACATGCATGAAATGGCAGGTCCCAGGGCACCTGCTGCCCAGCAGGCTGAGTGGGGCTGAGGCTGCTGTGACAAAGCCTTCCCTGTCCCCTGGGGAGGGACGGCGCTTTCTCAGCCACACTCTAGGGCAGTAGAGAGGTGTTCCTTGGTTTGGGCTTTGGGGTGGGATTCTCAGCCCCGCTCCCTGCTGGCTGGGAAATCCTGACCTGGACAAGTTCCCTATCCTTTCCAAGCTCTAGTTAGCTCCTGCCTTTAAAAGAGAAACAACAGCATCTCTCTTGTAGGATTCCTGTGAAGATGAAATATAGTCAGGCTGCATTTTTAACAATGATCATCAGTAATGTCTATCAAACAATTACTACGTGGCAGGCATGGTAAAGTATATATTACAGATATGAGTCATTTAATCCTCATAAAATCTTGAGGTAGGTGTGTTATTCCCTTTTTTCTTTTCAGATGAACATTTTACATACAGTTCACATCATGACGTATACAATATTTATTTTTTTCTTTCCACAGGGAACTCTACATTTTTTTGTCTGTGAAATCTTTCTTCTCTTTGTCCTTCACACTCACCCTCTACCATCCACTCCCCTCCTTACGGTCTCTGGTATCTACATTCATCTTCTCTACTATCATCTTCGGATCTTTCCATTTCTGCCAGAGTGCAGACGCTCTGCACAAATTGAGTGGGGATATACAGTGTGTATCTTTCAAAGTCTAGCTCACTTCGCTTAACATTAAGTCTTCTGCATTCCTCCACTTTGAATCGTATGATAGGTCTCATTGTTTCTTATGGCTGAATGGTAGCCCACAGCACATATCTGCCACGGTTTTTGGACATTTCGGTTGGTTCCATGTCTTAGCAACTGTAAATAACGCTGCAGTGAACGTGGATAGGCAAATGTCTTTCCGATTGTTTTCCTATCTCTGGGTAAATACCAAGGAGTGGGATTAAGGCACCCTATCCACCACTGTGTTCAGTACCCTACTTGTAACGAGTGATCGGCAGATTGCAGAATTTGCTGGTGGGACATCCCTGCTGGTTGGCAGCAACCCAAGTAGGTTATCCAAGGTGAGACCTTGAAGATATGCCTGGCCCTGCCCACGGTGGCCATGCTTAGTGCTTGGTGCTTGGCTCCTCAGCGCCCTCTTCCTGCCAAACCAGGACACTACCACTGAGAGCAGCTCAGAGACTCGAGCGCCCCCCAGTGGCCACACCTGGGTTCTCCTGACCCCAAGTAAAGGGGGCAGCCAGAGCTCCTTGAAGATTTTGCTGGACATGGCACTTGGGGCCCTTTGTGAAGCCACAGGAAGATCAAGCAGGCCAATTGCAGTACCTCTCTGGCTTTTGAAAAGTTGTAGTCCCCAAGCTAAGAGAGATACGTGTCTCTTAGCTATGTTAAAATAGTAAGAAACAAGGGCCTGCTGGTAGAGTGGTGGTTAAGGCACATGGCCATGTTCGTGGCCCAGACTTGGTCACTTGAAAGGCATGCTCGGCACATGTGCGTGTGTGCCCGAAATCCTGAGAGGAGAATGGAGCAGAAGGGATTTTAACGTGATCACCCCCTACTCCCGTCCCAGTCCCTGGGAGGTGTTTTCTCACGTTCTCTCTCACTCTGTCTCTGTCTCATGCACCCTATAACAACAGAAAAAGTCAAGGTAAAAAAAATTATAATGGCCACACAACAACCCTCTCCTTCATTCTCCTCCTGGGATTTTGAGCATGCACGCACGTGCTCCTGGGATTTTGAGCATGCACGCACGTGCTCCTGGGATTTTGAGCATGCACGCACGTGCTCCTGGGAGTCTGAGCATGCACGCACGTGCTCCTGGGAGTCTGAGCATGCACGCACGTGCTCCTGGGATTTTGAGCATGCACGCACGTGCTCCTGGGATTTTGAGCATGCACGCACGTGCTCCTGGGAGTTTGAGCATGCATGCACGTGCTCCTGGGATTTTGAGCACGCACACACGTGCTCCTGGCGTGATTGTCAAGCTTCCAGGTCTGGGACTCGAACTGTCTGCCATGTGGGAGTCCAGCACCGTAACCACCACGCCGCTGCTGGCCCCACTCTGTTTTTATTACCTCGCCTCTGCAGCCGTTTCAGAGGAGGTGACCTGCTTTCGCTTCCTTGACAGCTGAAGTGTTTTCCCCCTTCTGGAACGTTCTAGGGTACATCCAGCAAGGACGATTCATAATTGGATTTTCCCGAAATGTCAGCCGCTCTTTTGATCTTTAAAATCAACTCATTCCAGGGGCGTTGCCTGGGGCATCCCGGAGTGCATCTTCTCTAACCTTCGTGGGGCCCGCATTCAGGCAACACCTGTCACGCTCACACTGGACTGTGTCCGCCCCGCTCTGGGCCCAGCGACGCCTCTCTCCTCCTGCCATCTTTGTCTGTTCATGCACCTCAGCCAGCCGTTCCTCCATGGTGGCAATCTCACTTTCGGCCAGGTCCCACGGTTCCCACTCCTTCTTGGCTCTTTCTTATTTATTCACTAGAGAAAGGTTTGGGTCTGTAGCTGACTTTTCTTTGAGTTAGAATCCGCGCGTTTATGGAGTCGTCCTGGCTCAGCGCAGTGGTGAAGGCCCTCCTCCAGTGCCAAGAGCATCTCTCCCCTCAGTGGGGCTCGTTCTTTGGCTGTAGTGAGTGGCCTCGTGGTTTCTCTCTGTTGTTAGCAGGCCTGGCCCTCCGTCCACACTAACAGAGGCTGCGTCTCCACTCACTTCAGCACACCTGAGACCAGTTTGTCTTGGAACAGCCATCCGTCCTCTTACATATTTCTTACGGGGAATTCTGAGATTTGGTTTCCATGTTCTGTACCCCCAGTTTCCTCGACAAGGTTTCGAAGCTTTACTAATTTGCATCTGTTGGTTGTTTGCCATGTTTTAGGGAAGGTGACATTCATGGTTCACTGACTTCTCCAAGCAGTGCTTTACGGAAAGCGTCACTAACCAGTCCCATTGTAAAGATGAGGAAACTGCGGCTTAAAACTTTTTAAAAAGTATTCCATTTTATTGATCAGTTTTTAAAAATTTGCCATAGGGCTATTTTCTTTAAATGCGCTGTGGGGCACAGGCCTACACCAGAGAGCGAGACAGCAAGCCATTTGAGAAACATCATCTCCAGCCTCGTGGAACGACGTGAACTGAGGGGCAGGGCAGGTCGTGGCTGGCTGACGAGACAGTGTCATAGATCTGGTGGAGACGAGGCTAGGACCCCTCAGGTCCAGGACCTGAGCATGGGTGGCCTTGTGGCCACCATGCTGCCTGTTAGCTGACAAATTTTATTTCAATAATTTACTCAAAGTCACCAGCTAGTAGGTGGCGCCTGGCCCAGCCATCTAGCCTCGGATCGCTCTGGAGCTTTGCTAGGGTGGACACTGGGCTGGAGGGAGACTTTGCACACAGCCCAGACTGCTAAGGAAGCAGAAGAACAGCATGCAGGTCGACGTGACTAGAGGGGCCTCTGCCTCCTTCCTGGGGGACAGTGCTCTTGGACACTTCCCATGTCAAGCTGAGAGAGTCCCCTGGGACGCAGCCGCTGGGCTCTGCTGGCAGACTGACCCCGCCAGGCTGTGTGTGCATGCCTCCTGATCTCCGTTTTCTCGCCGGAGTTCCGGAACTTGGAAGCACAGCCATAGCACGGCTTTGCTCTGAGGGCAGCTCCCCGGTGCAGCAGGGAAGGCGCTGGGTCTGGAATCTGGAAGTCTACACCTGAGGTTTACACCCAGCAGCCCTCATGTCTAACCCAGAGTCACCACGACTTTTTCTTGACTGTAAGCTGAGACAGAATTCTGACGATTCCTGTTCTGACACTTTCTGCGGGGCCTAGAGAAGCCACATCTACAAATCTTGCTATAACAGACCCCTTTGTTCCTGTGATGGTGGGATCTCCCTCCCCTCATCCCTGGCACAGTGTTGTCAGACACATTATAAAACCTTCTTATCTCTGTTTGAGTGAGACACAGGCTTTTTTTTTTTTTTGCTGACTCTAAGACTTTTGAGAACAGACTTGTGCTTTTAACCAATTACTCACCTAAGAATTTCTAAATCTACCTATATCATACAAGCCATCTCCCCCTCCTCACCCCCTGCTTCCAAATGTCTTGCCTTTTGGGGTCGGGCCAAGAAAAAGATTCCTTTTTTTTTTTTTTTGGAGAGGTTTTTGCTATAGGGTGCATGTACTCACCAGACAGACAGAGAGAGACAGAGAGACAGAAAGCGAGAAATCATCCCTAGGGGGGATGGCCACGCCACAATCCCTTATCCTCTTTTCTCCTCTCGGGATCTTGGGCACACACGCACACACGCCCGGCATGAGTTGAAACCGCCGGGTCCGGGACTCGAACCATTGTCGAATACATGGGAGTCCAGCGACATAGCCATTACGCTAACTGCTGGTCCCAAAGATTCCTTATGCTTTGGTCTGTCTCCTGCTCCCAGAACTGAATAAGAACAACCACTGTATCTGAACACCTGGAAAACACTTTTGTGTTTTTCCGGGTCTGGTCACTCAATTTCGTGTTTAGAATATGCCATTTTAATATTTTCTACAGAGCTCTGGTCATTTCTATCAATGCAGCCTTGGATGGAAATGAAGGCATACTTTCATGGATTGCAGTGACTGAACAGTCACTCCTAACTGTGAAAGTCCCCCAGATTTTTATCTAAAAGTTCATGGTTTTTTATTTCTGATATGCTTGGTTTAACAATAAAACCTTCTGGAAAACTTAGCCTTCCTGGGAGATATGCTCTGCTGAGCCTGTGGTTCTGCTTCCCCAGGACTCTGCCCTTGTGTGAGGGAGAGATAATAGTATCCCTGTCTGCTCTGAGGCCATGTGGCTTTTATTTTATCACTGTTTTGATGGGGACATTAGAACACAAAATATTTCCATGCAACTGAGTAAGAAATAATAGCTTCAAAGGCAGGAGAGACAACAGGGAGCGGTAAGGACTAGGGTGAAACGGAGGAGATGCTTCGCTAGAAAGGACTTGTCTACCCACTTTTAACCAGTTTAGCCTCATAAGAAAGGTACAAGACCAATATGGCCAAATAGTCCAATTTTCCAAGACAAGCCAGGAATATGGATATATTAGTCGGTTTTTGCAATTGCTTATAGAAATGCCTAGGGCTGGGTGAATTTGTCAAAGTGGAGGTTTATTTAGCTCCCAACTCTGGTGGCTGGAAGTCCAAGGCATCGAGCCAGTCCATGTCAGAATGCACAGCCCCAGGCAGAGCAGAGCGTCTCTCCTGGGAAAGTTCATTCTTCCAGAAGATTCTATTATTAAACCGAACGTATCAGACAGTAAAATCCCCATGAGCTTTTAGATTAAACCTGAGGGAGGTGCTCTCAGTTAGGAGGGGTGCTTCAGTCAAATTGCAGTGAGTGCATGCAGAGAGAGCAGGGGCTGCATGCAGCTCTTTTGAAAGAACCAAGCCCCTTGCTCACAAGAGCTAGGACTCACTGGGTCTCGCGGGACATCATTAATCCATTGATGAGAGCAGGGCCTCCAGGATCTAGTCACTGCTGAGGCCCCGAGACCTTGCCTCACAGACCATCACACTGGGGACCCAATTTCAACACATGTGTTTGGGGGTCACCATCATCCAAACCAGAGCACTGGATTTCATAGAGAATTTTTCAAAAGCGAACAGTGAATCCAAGCATTTTTAAATGTGCTGACCTCTTCAAACAAGTGTCCGAGTCCTGCTGGTCTGCAGCCGTGTAGTAACTGCCCAAAGAAGCACATCCTGTTGTGGTCATGCAGATGGCATGCTTGTCATGTGTGCTGGGCCTGAGCTGGCAGGTGACACACTGAGTCTGTTTCTTCTGTTTGTTTGTTTTTTAATTTTTGAGAGGTTTTTACTACAGGGAGCATGCATTCACTAGAAAGACATAGAGAAAACAGACAGAAAGTGAGAAATCACCCCCTAGGGGGGATGACCATGCCTCAATCCCTTCTCCTCCATTCTCCTCTCGGGATCTTGGGCACACACGCACACGCACCTGGTGTGAGTTAAGCCACCGGGTCCAGGACTTGAACCGTGGTCAACTACATGGGAGTCCAACGATGTAGCCATTCACCATCTGCTGGTCCCAACACACCGAGTCTTAACAGCTGCCCACGGGGAGTGTCTGCCTTGGGTCAACTCCTGAATCAAGAGCCTGCTTGCCCCGGCCCTTCAGTCCCCTGAAGGGGCTGGACTGTTCCACAACTCCCCCAGGGAGCTGTGCGTGAGCTCAGGCTGAGAGTGATAATAGCGGGACAGTGCCAACAGCTGGAGTGACTCCCAATGCCACCCCGGGGGTCCGCACGATGCCTGAAGGACTTTGGTCTCTTCTCCTTGACTTCTCCATCTGTGATTAGAGGAGAGAAGATGCCACACGCGACGGAAGCAGCCGGGCCAGTCGGGCTACCTGACTCAGAGTGGTCATGCCAGAATCCCAGCCATGTCCGTGAAAACATAGGGGCCCCGGGGCACTCCCCTAGGGTGTGCGTGTGTGCGCATGCCCACACTCCCAAAGATATATTGAGGGACAGGGGCTGTACACACATGCTCACGCACAAATGCACAAGCATAGGACACCCCCGCACTCCCACAGGTGCTGGCCAGGGACGCTCTCCAGCCTGCTCCCATGCACACACACGAAAGCACACATGCAGCAGAGCTGAGCGGCTTCCTGGAATGTCAGCCTGCAGCACCGCCCAAACAAGAACCGGCTTCACCTGCAAGCCACCTGCCCCCAACTCTGCCCAGGCAGGGCCACAGACTGGAGGGCTGCTGACTCTTGGTCCGCAGAGGAGTTAGGAGGGTCAAGGAGAGAGGCAGGGAAGGGCAGACAGAAACCAGAGCTAGACGGGAAGACCGTGCTGCCTGCTCCCGGTGGGCGGCCTCCCCTGGGGCTCCCTCCACCTCGGGCTCCCCTCTCCTCTCTCAGCCTCCCAGGGCGTTCCCCAGCCAGTCTGTCTCTCTCATCTCCAGGCCCTGGCTGGCTTCTGAGCCACCCCTCTCTAAGCCAAGTGTCTTTCACTGAATGGATTTCCCTAAGCTAGGCCCTCCGTTTATGCCTCCCACCAAAATGACAGAGTATGTGCCCTGCCGGGGTGGCCGTCAGAGTGCTTGACTCACCGCTCGGTGTCCAGGGCAAAGCCCTCTAACTGCCCCCCTACTGCAGAGCTGGCAGGCAGTGGGGATCAGGGAGTGCTCCCAAGACGTTGCCCCCAGCCATAAACATCTCATGAGCACGATGACCATGGCTACGAATTGGACAGGTCCCCTTGCAAGAGGGAGGCCTTTGCCTCACTCGCCAGCCTCAGCCACACCTGGACAGACCTGGGTGCAAAGGAGGCTGCCTTCCCACACGCATCTCCCTGCCATAGATGGTCTCTGAGCAAACAGGGCTTCTGCAGCCCTCCCTGTCTCCTGGGAGAGGTCAGCCATGCCCCAGAGCCAACAAAAGCCAGCCCGGCAGGGCCCCAGGCTCCAGGCCTTCCCAGTCACTCAAGGTCTCCAGGAGTTCCTAGCCACACCCTCTATCCCAAGGCAGGTAAGCGCCTCTGCTGACTGAGCTGCAATTCCACGCATGCCCGCCCCGCTATGCCCGCCCCGAGGTCAGTCTCAACACTCTGCAAAATAGGTGCTGAATAGAAAGCTGAGATGAAAAGGCTGGCGCCTTTTTGCTTTATTATTATTATTATTATTATTCACTTTTTAGATTTTTGCCGTAGGGTTCACAAACTGGCCAAAGGGAAGGGGTGAGAAATGAGCCCCAGGGGAATGGCCCCTGCAGTGCCCTCTCCCGTCTCGGGATTTTAGGCGCACACGCACGCACGGAGTTTCTGAAGCTGCCCAGTCCGACACTTGGACCACAGAGTGGAGCTGGTCACGTGGACCCGACGCCCTAACCACCACACCACCTGCTCTGAGCACACCGTCAGCGAAGGGACGCCGGAGGG
>NW_006198322.1:1067315-1068540 GCF_000334495.1 Tupaia belangeri chinensis | reverse complement strand
GAGAAGAAAAACAAGTTTATTGTCTGAAACTCTTGAGGTTTTTGCTTTATTATTATTATTATTATTATTCACTTTTTAGATTTTTGCCGTAGGGTTCACAAACTGGCCAAAGGGAAGGGGTGAGAAATGAGCCCCAGGGGAATGGCCCCTGCAGTGCCCTCTCCCGTCTCGGGATTTTAGGCGCACACGCACGCACGGAGTTTCTGAAGCTGCCCAGTCCGACACTTGGACCACAGAGTGGAGCTGGTCACGTGGACCCGACGCCCTAACCACCACACCACCTGCTCTGAGCACACCGTCAGCGAAGGGACGCTGGAGGTCGGGAAGCAGCTGTGCTTCTCCCTGGAGGCCCGCCCTCCCCGCCCTCCCAGAGGGCGCCGTAAGCCCCAGGGTCCGGGTCGTGGCCGTTGCCCTGAAGTCTGAGCAGGACCTCGTGTTCCGAGAAGGCTGCTGTTTCACCCACTCTCTCTGGACAGAATCTTCCCATGAGGCCCTCCTGGTCTTCATGTGAGTAAACCTCCCGAGATTTGAATCGTCAGCTCTGCAGGGTGGCCCTCTTCCCCTGTCCCTGGCTAAGACAAAGGGGACGCGGTGAGCAGCAGGGTCCTCCCCCGTCCAGTTTCTGGTCCTTGCCTGTCCCCTGGAGGGCTCTGTTCTGACGTGTTCTGTGACTAGCCACAGAAAATACCTGCGTCCAGGTATCGAGGCACGGTTTGGGGGGCCAGCGTCCCAGGGCCACCTCTGGGGAGGCTCTTCTGCCTGCACTGGTCTGGCAGAGGGCAGGAGGGCTTGGTCTGTGTCTGTGCGTCCCCGTTCTGTCCCCTCCCCTCTCCCTATAAGCCCTCCAGTGACGGGTGCTGCTAGGGTCAGCAGGACTCAGTCCCAGAGCCCTGTCCTGATGACCTGACTCCTGTCCTCTGTCAGAGACCCCACCTTCCACACCACTACTAGTAAGTTCCCTCCCTCTTAATCCTGTCACAGCCAAAGCTCCACACGGGAATCTGGGGACACGTTCAAACCACAGCAAGTTACCCGTCACCTGTCCGTGCCGCCAACACAACTTTGAACCACCCCTCCCTTCCCGACCACGTACCACACTGGGCCAGACAGGCGACGCGTGAGAGGCCCGCAGGCGGCAGTGGAGGACACACAGGCACACACACACGTATACAGGTGCACCCTAGCGGCGGCTGTCACGTGGGAGCCTGTGCTCAGCCATGTGTGT
>NW_006198322.1:1012475-1067296 GCF_000334495.1 Tupaia belangeri chinensis | reverse complement strand
CTATGCAGGGAAGGCATCAAGGAGGAGGTGACATTACAGTGAGCCTGAGAAGTCCCAGCAGTCGTAGAGTACAGTGAAAAGCCTACGGGAACCAGGGAGCCAGGGAACAGAGCTCCGACGGTGGGTGCTCGGGCGCACGGAGAAGGCGGTGCCAGCCCGCAGAAAGCCACGCCCGCCTGCAGGCAGGGCTGTCCCTCCCGCCTCTGTGTGCTCTGGCCTCCTCTCCCCTTCGCAGCACAGCCCTCAGGGGCCAGCGTGGGGGCCCTAGTGAGTGAACTGCCAGGACCCATTCTCCAGCAATAGCCCTCGATGGTCACAGGGCTGGGTCCCCAGGCTCCTGAGGCCCCCGAGACTCTGCCGGAGGCCAAGGTCACACACACATCCCAAGCTGGGCCAGTCAGACTGTCTGCCCTGTACTAGTAGATTTGAAAGGTGCCGGGGTGGGGCCGGCGGGTGGCGTGGAAGCTAAGGCACTGGGTCGCACATGACCAGCTGACAGGGTGGCTTACAAACCATGCCAGGTGTATGTGCATGCGTGCCCCAAATCCTTGGAGGAGAATGGAGGAGGGACTGAGGTGTGGTCACCACTCTCTCCGGGGGGATTTCTCACTACCCCACTCCTACCCTGTCCTCTCCGCTGGTGGGCACATGTGCCCTGTAGAAAAAAAGGGGGGACTAGGAGACAGAAGGTGCTCAGAGACAGTCATGGCGGAGTAAAGGCTCGCCAGCTGGGGCTGCCCCGTGTCCCCCCACAGCAGCCATCTTGGATTTCCAGGACACCCTAGGAGTCCTCAGTCGTGTCTCATTAGGCTCAAGTTCATGAAGATGGGTTTATTTTATTTTTTGGAGAAGTTTTTGTTTTGTTTTGTTTTGCTATAGGGTGTGTGTGCTCACCAGACAGACAGAGAGAGACATAGAGACAGAAAGCGAGAAATCACCCCTCAGGGGGGATGGCCACGCCGCAATCCCTTCTCCTCCATTCTCCTCTCGGGATCTTGGGCACGCATGCACACATGCGTCCAGCGTGAGTTTAAGCCACCGGGTCCGGGACTTGAACCACGGCTGAATACATGGGAGTCCAGCAACATAGCCATTACACCAGCTGCTAGTCCCAAGACTGTTTTTTATCACTTAGCTGGTACCCAACCTGGAGGTGCAGTTGGTAGCAAACTGAACTTCTACGCTGGAAGCCACAGGCCAGCTGCGGGTTCGGATCCCTGACTCAGCATGAAAACACCCACACAGATGCCCACAATCCTGACAAGCTGAGGGGCTGGGGATTAGATTGCCGTGAGACAAGAACTTGCCTGGGCTGCTTCCACATCTCTCTCTCGAGACGCACACCTTCTCTATCATGAAAAGAAACACAGACGCTTTTTAAAATATATAACTTCAGATGATACAGAAGGGAGTGTGGGCAGTTCTCTCAGTGAACACCTGCGTGTGCTGGGGAACTAACCTTGCTCTCACCCTTCGTCCTCCCGTTAACTGTCACCACTGCTATTGTTTTTCCTAAGTTACGAATGAGGAAGCTGAGGCCAGCCTGCTGAGGCCAGGCCCACCCTGCCGGGAGAGGTAGAGCTGATGGCCTTCCAGGCCTGCGGCGGTGCAAGGAAGCCTCCTCCACCTGGCCGCCTTCCTCACGCCTCCCACACCCATAACCACAGGCCTAAGTCCATGCTGTCTTGGGGCCAAACCAGTCACCTTTGGAAAAACCAATCTGGTCCTTATTAGTCTAATAAAATCCAGAAAATGTACCGCTGTAATGCACTCTCAGTGCTGTGCAGTCATCACCCCACCTACTTCCAGGACACTTCCATCACCCCAAAAGGAAACCCCACCCCATCAGCAGACACCGCCCACTCCACACCACCCCCACCCCCACCTGGAAGCCTCCCGTCCTCACCACGGCTTTGGCGACTCTGGTCTTTCACACACAGAATCACACAGCACACGGGCTTTGGCGCCTCGCTTCTTTCTGTGCGAGAAACTTAGAAGAGTATTTCTGCAGCAGATCCACGGGGTGGCATCTACCAGTACGTCCTCATTTTCTTCCTTTCTTTTTCTTTTCTTTTCTTTTTTCTTTTTTCTTTTTTTTTTTTTTCGGTAGGACAATGTACTCACTAGAGAGAGACAAGAAAAGGAAAGTGAGAGATCACACCCTGGGTGGATAGCCATGCTACAAACTATTCTCCTCCACTCTACTCTCGGGATTTACACGCACACATACCCAGTGTGAGTTTCAAACTGCTGGGTCGGGGACTCAAACCACAGTCAGTCATGTGAGATTCCAGTACCTTAACCACCATGCCACCTGCTGGCTCAGGTCATGCCTTTTAAGACTGGGCAGTAATCCGCTGTGTGACCGTACCACGTGTGGCTCATCCAGGCATTGGGAACGATGGGTCGCTTTCACCCTCTGGCCTTGTGCATGGTGCTGCTGTAGACATTCCTGAACAGGTTTGTTTGGATTTATTTTTGCTTTTGCTTTTGTTTTCTGAATCCTTTTGAGTCTACTCCAGAAGCAGAATTGCTGGGTCACATGGCAATCCCTCGGGTAAGTTGGTGAGAAACCAGTGTCGTGTCTTTCTTCTCAAGAGTTCCAGTGTTCTCCCCATACTCAGATACTGTGGCAAGGCCACAGGGGTGTGGCGGTGAGGGTGCTGGATCCCACATGGCTGGCTGTGCAGTTCAAGTCCTGGACCTGGCGGCTTGAAAAACACACCAGGTACATGTGGTGTGTGCCCAAAACTCCTGAGAGGAGATTGGAGGAGAAGAGATTGCATACCCCCAGGGTGTCCTCTCTCTCTCTCTCATACATGTACACTGTGGGGTGGGGGGGAAGACCAAAGACAAAGAAATGACAATCGTTCTTTGGATAAGAATGACTCCTCTAGGCCAGCACAGCAGCCGGCAGCCGGCAGGAACACGCCTGTCCTGTGCCGCTGGACTCCATATGGAAGACTGAGGCTGGTTTCCAGGGCCAGCAAGCGCACCTACAATCCTGGCTACCCGGAAGGCTGCCGGGAGGAGGATCGTGGCACAAGACTCTGTTGAAAGTGTTCCCCTCTCTCTCAAGAAATAAATGAATAAGAACCAACAGATAGCGGAGGTTGAAGTGCCAGACTCCAACATGGCTGACCGCAGCTCGAGTCCCGGACTTGGCGACTTGCTTTCCTCACTTTCTCTCTCTCTCTCTCTCCCTCTCTGGTAAGCACATGTGCCCTATAACATTTTAAATAATAATAATAAATTAATAATTCTCTTTAAAAAAAGAAATAAATGGATAAACTTAAAAAATAACATTTTGAAAATAAGCAGCTGTCCGTGCCGCCCGAGGAAGGCTTGTCACGTAGGCGCAGCAGCGAGCATGCCCTATAGCTGTGGTGGTGCCTAGAACCCACGGGAGCAGAGTAAACTGTTCCCGACCACCCAGGGGCCCGGGCAGGGGCTGGCCAGCATTAACGTGGCTCCCACACCCCGCAGAGCTGTGGAAGAAGGGGTTGTGGGTAATTGCAAATTTGCATTTCAATTCCCAGATACAAATTAAGCCCAAAGTTGTCATCAAAGGAAAGATGAAGATGAGCATCAAAGTTCCACACTTTCGAAAAAGAGGAGATTAGAAAAAGGGAATTGAACATAATTTTAAAGAGATTTTAAAAGGTGTTAATGCAGGCTAATGCAGTTAATGAAGGTAAGAAAAAGAAAAGTGGCTGCTCAATTAGCGTTTTCAGCCAGAAGGGAGAGCGTTTGCACTTTCCCATATCAAAGCCTGAGTTCTCCCTCTTATGAAAAGACAGCCTTGATTGTTTTAAAAGGAAGAAGAGATTAAAAATAGATTTACGATAATCGCTTTGTCCATAATTGTCACAATTTATTTCTCTGCCCCCCAAACTTAGTCTCTTAACATAGGAGAGATTCAGCTGCCCCCAAGAAGGGCTTTGAACCAACCTGGTGTGGGTGGAGGCGCAGTTCAGGCCAAGGGCCGGGCAGCAGGCAGTGGGCAGCCGTAAAGCAGTCTGCAGGGCCTCCTACGTGGGAGGCCCAGGGGCTGGCTGAGGTGGGTGGATTTCGGCATTCAGACCCTGTTGGGGCTGGGCCAGCACCTGTGGTGCTGTGGTTAAGGCGCCGGACTACCATGTGACCAATTGTTGTTCGAGTCCCGGACCTGGAGGCTTGCTTTCTCACCTTCTTTGTCTCTCTCTCTGGTGAGTGCATGTGCCCCATAGCAAATTTTAAAAAATCAAAGTAATAAATAAAATGAAATAATTCTAAAAATGTCTTTTTAAAACTAAAATACCCCGTTGTGGTCGTTTCTTCATCTCTCTGTCTCGCTCACTTATGGAAGAAAGAAAGAAACGAACAAAGAAGCAAAGAAAGAAAAAGAGAAAGAAAGGGAAAGGAAAAAGGAAAGAGAGGAACGGAAAAGAAAGAAGTGTCACTTTCTGCTGGTTTCTCTTCTTCCCTTGACTTCCGCGTGGCCCCAGGAGGTGCTGGGCTGAGATTTTCCTCCGGGTTAACTATGGTGTAGTGCTGGGCGTGAAGGTGACAAGGACCACGCGTGGCTGGTGCTCTTCCAGAAGGTGCTGAGGATGGTGTGGACGTGGAGGGTCTCCTGGCAGCTCTTCCCAGACAGAACGAGGTCTGGGCAGTAAAAGGCAAGGACCAGCATGTGGCATGGCAGTTAAGGTGCTGGAGTCCCACATGGTTGACCATGGTTTGAGTTCTGGACCCCATGACTGGAAAATCATGCAGGGCACGTGTGTGTGCATGCCCAAAATCTCAAGTGGAAACTAGGGGAGAAGGGATGGCCTTCCCCCGGGGGTGGGTGATTTTTCACTTTGTCTCTCACGTGAGCGCATGCACCCTGTGGCAAAAATCTAAAAGGAAAAGGAAGACGGTGAAGGAGAAAGGCAGCAGCATGTACTGGGGGCGGGTTTGGTTTGGTCGTGAGGGGCGGACCACGGGGGCAAAGCCAACCCGGAGCATCAGGGTGCTCAGAGGCGGAATCAGATGCCTGTACAGGGGCAGTGAGGCGGCAGCTGGAGCCCAGACCGGGTGGCAGCCGGCAGTAGGACGTGTCACAGATGGTCAGCTAGGTCTCAGCAGACAGGCCCCGGGGCGTAGGAAGTTGCCATCCCAGGAGAAAGCAGAGCAGAGGCAGCACAGCTGGGGCCAGGGGCGGACAGGAGGTGTCGGAGCCAGGCAGGCCCTGGTCTCAGAGGAGCTCAGGGACGAAGAGGGTTGGCAGGTCACAGGGGGACATAGAACCTGTGCCTCATCACGTCATGGTCACCGCCATCGTAAGTGGCGAGCACTCACACATGCCAGGCGGCTTTGCAAGCACGTGCAAACAGCATGTAACCCCCACAGCAACTCAATGGGCTGAGACTGTCCGTATTCCCATTTACTCGGGGGATCTGAGGCCTGAGAGCTGCAGTGGCACAGTGGGAGCTGGGACGTATCTCCCCACTGCTTTCCATCCCAGGTACGAGGTCAGCCAGCCCCACTCCCATCAGGCCTCCCGCCCTTCCAGCCAGGGCCAGGCTGCTCTGGACTGCTGGGCCCAGAGCCCTAGCCGAGGGAGCCTGCGGGGAGCTTCCTTCATGGAGCCTGGAGACGCACAGGGGAAGGCCGTAGTTACCAAAGCAGCGCCCCCTCCAGACCCTTCCTGGTCAGTACTCACAGCTCTAACCCGGGAGCCCCTGGGGTCCCAAGCTGATTCAGGCAGAGCAAACACAAGGCTCTTCAACAGTAGGTGCCATGGTGGTTAAGGCACTGGAATCCCGTATGTGCAACTGCGGTTCAAGTCCCAGACCCAGTGGCTTAAAACTCACACCGGGTATGTGTGTGTCCGTGTGTGCCCAAAACCCCAAGAGGAAATGGAGAAGGGACTGCTGCATGGCCTGCCTCTCTGTCTCTGTCTCTCTAGTGAGCGCTCATGCCCTAAAGCAAAAATCTCTCAAGGAAATACAAAATTTGTGCAAAATGTGTATTAAAAAAAGTATGGATTTCACTCTCTTCATACAAAAATGAACTTATATTTTAGTTCCATTTTCTACAAACTTTGTGAAGTTCCCAGAAAGAAACGCTTCTGGTTTTTCAGAAGGTGCTCAATGCTTACTGGCTGGGCGTGTGGGACAGACGGTCCTGCCTTCGTCCACTCGGCAGTCAGGGAATATTAATAAATACAGTTCCAGTCCATGTCCTGGGGGTGGGGTGCCTCTGAGGCAGAAAAGACAGAAAAGACGTGGCCATCGACCAGGGAAGCTCTTCCCATTAGACAGTGGGATAAGTGACACATCCAAGGGGGACATGCAGGCTCTCATTGAAGCACTGAGAAAGAGCGCCAAGCCCAACAGGGGAGGCGACATCCAGGAGGACTTCCTGAAGGAGGCAACATTGGGTTATGTTCATGGTAGCACTCCTGGGGAGACCCTTGGTGCCACCTATAGGCTGCAGATCTAGGCAGCAGCGGATGCCATTTCCAGTGCACGGAATGCCTGGGGATATCCCCTAGGCTCAGCTGTCCACTGGGGACCGAGGATGGGCAAGCGCAGATGTGGCCATCAACCGGGGAAGCTCTTCCGCCTGAACTCCTGCCTCCAAGCTTAGTTTGTGGCAACGCCCTGGTTCTCAGAGAGCCTGGGGACAGGGCACACCGTGCCCCTGCCCTCATCCCCTAGGAAGCCTCAGCTACCCCTCACCTGGGGCTTAGGGGCTCAGGAACTTGGGCGAATGATCTTAGGTAGGGAAGAAGGAAACCTCAGAGGTGACTGAGTCCGTGGTGGTGACTAGCTATCCCTATTGGTAAAAGCAGCCGGCTCAGGCCCGTAGGTGGCATGGAGGTTAAGACGGCTAGATTCCACACGGCTGACTCCCTGGTTTGAGTCCCAGACCCGGCAGCTTCCAAATCACTCCAGCACATGTGTATGAGTGCCCTAAATCCCGAGAGGAGAATGGAGAAGGGACAGCCATGGTCATCCTCCTGGGGAGTGATTTCGCCCCTTTCCCTCTCCCTCACTGCCTGTCTCCAGAGAGTGCATGCACCTATAGCAAATTTTAAAAAAGAAAGAAAGAAAAGAAAGCAGTCGGCCTTTGGAAACCTGTCCGACTAGCGGGCAAACGGCCTTCAGAGTGCTGAGCATCGGGCCTACCTCGGCAGGGCCCTGGGCAGGGGCTAGCGCGGGGGCTCCCCGAGTATCGTCCTTGGGCCAGCGCCAGCAGCAGCACCTGAGGACTCCCCAGGAATGTAGCTCCTCCGACCGCCTGGACGGGACACCTGGCCTGGGACCCAGCGGCCCCGGTGGGTGGGGCGGCGACCTGTCTTAACCTGTGCTCTAGTTGTCCTGCAGCACACTCAAGTTTAAGAACGCCGAACTAAGAGGAAAACGGCTCCAGCTGGGCCCAGTGCACCCATGCTGGGGTCAGAGTCCAGGAGCGGAGAAGCCACGGGAAGCCCCCGGGAGCTCCAGCCATCCTCCTCAAGTCCTCGCCTTTGGGAGTCAAAAATAATGATGGTGTGGAGCCAGCAGATGGAGTAGTGGATAAGGCATTGGATCCCACATGGCCCACTCTGAGGTTCGAGTCCCAGACCTGGCAGTTTCAAAAACATGCCAGGCACTTGTGTGTGTGCCCAAACCCCCTAGAGGAGAATGGAGGAGAAGGGAATGCAGTGTGGTCATCCCTCCCGGGGGTGACTTTTCATTTCACCCCGCTTTGTGTCTCTCCAGTGAGTATATGCACCTTGTGGCCAAACTCTGAAAAGTAAAAATAGTAATGATGGTGGTGGCGGAGGTGAAGGCAGCAGTAAGGCGCCGCGGGGGGAAGCAGTTACCCAGCCCGCAGCAGCGGCCGGCGTGCACACGCCCTCATTCCTCTCTGGCTCAGGAGCGAGAGCCGTCGCTGCACCCACTTTACACACGGGCCGACCGAGGCTTAAAGTGCCATGCCTCTTGCCCAAGTTCACCGGCCAGCCGGGTGCAGAGCTGTAATGTGCAGCCAGTCCTCGGTGCCATCGCCACCACGCCACTCGGCTCCCGGTCAGCACGCCATTGCTCAGCACCCGCTCCAGTCTGCCCGGTGCACCCACGGGGCCTGCGGGTCTGAGAGCAGGAGCCAGGTGAGGACGGTCACCCCTGCTCCTCCACCCTGCCTGCACACGCCCAGCAGAAGCAGCCCGGGAGCCAGCTAGCCCTCGGCTTTTGTAGATTTCCTCCTCCTCCTGTTCTTCTCTTCTTTTCTTCCAATAGGTTTTGCCATAGAGCGTGTGCACTTGCTGGAGAAGGCGGAGAGAGGGAAGGTGAGAAATCACCCCGGAGGCTGGCCACACTGAAATCTCTTCTCCTCCATCTTCTCGGGGTTGGGGGCAGGCAGCACACGCACCCAGTGTGATTTTCAAGCCGCCGAGTCTGGGGCTCAAACCGTAGTCGACCATGTGCGAGTCAAATGCCTTAACCACCATGCTGCCTACTGGCCCCAGATTTTCTCTTCTTGATTCTGACCATCTGCTCCCAAACCCCAGGTCTGACGTCAGTCACAGTCCTGCTGAGTTTAACCCCAGGCCTGGGGAAGCTGGCGGAGGTGGCCACGCGCAGACACGCAACGAGCCTGGTTCAGAGCCTCCCGGGCCTCTTCCTGGTCTTCCCATCAGCTGCTGTGACAGGAGGAGATGGCGTTTGTTTCCTTTTGGAAAATGACCCAGGAATAAAGGCGGTGCCTGTCCCGTGGCGATGTTCACACCTCCGGGCTTCGCATAGACCTCGGCCACATCTGTCCTGTCTGCAGTGGTGGTCTCCTGCATCCTGCTAGACTGTCCTCTGACCACAATGACGCCTGCGGGACACTTCTCTTCAACCGCCCCAGGCGTGGACCGCTGCCACACGCTCATCCTGCCCACGGTGGAGCGCTCCCTGCCCCAAATTCCTCAGCTGCACTTTGCAGGGCGTCACGGGCCACGTCCTCATGCACGTGGGCCTCACACTTGAGGCCGTGAGCCGTCAAGGGCAAGCTGGGGACCAGTTCTTTGTTTTTCGGCCCCTGTCCCCGTGCTGGGCCCCTGGCCCCGCGCCGTGGGAATGAGTTTGGTGAACAGTGCCTGGATTACTTAGTCGGCTGATGGCTTAGTCAGCTCACCCTCTCCCCAAGCCCTGTGGACGTCGTAAGGTAGCTATTACTGCCATTTGACTGCGAAGGACAACAAAGACCAGAGAGGGCGAGTGACCTGCCCAAGGTCACACACTCCCAGAATCCCCTACTCCTAATCCAGAGTTCTGCAAAATGTCTGACCCGATACCTGGAACACAGCACCAATGCGTGCAGTCTGGCCCCACTCCAGCACTCTGCCCGTGTGGTTTAGGAGCAGAGCTGAAGCCGCTCCCCTCTATCAGTGACGTCTACACCTGCAGACTTTGAGTTAAGAACCTCCTCTTAGGGGCCAGCAGGTAGCGTGGTGATTAAAGGTGCTTGACTCCCACATGATCAACGCATGGTTCACATCCTGGACCCAGCAGCTTGAAAATCACTCCAGGCGCATGTGTGCCCCCTAAATCCTGAGAGGAGAATGGAGGAGAAGGGATTGGGAATGGCCATTTCCTGGGGGGCGGGGGGTTCTCACTTTCTCTCTCTCTGAGAGAGACACCCTATGGGAAAAAAAAAAAGCCAAGAAAACACACACACACACACACACACACACACACACACCCCTCCCGGGCCATCTGACCCACTTGCCGTGAGAAGCAGTGCTCACCTCCTTTATGTTATTCCCGCGAGTCGATGCCCAGCAGGTGCCGAGGCAGCCAGGTAGGTCCGGAAACTGCGGACCAGGAGTGAGTTCCCGGAGGGCTCTGGTGACAGGGAAGCCTGGTCCGTGTTCAGAGACTGCCGAGAACATGTCGCCACATCGTCAGCCCCCGGGTTCTAGAGAACCAGCCCCATGCCGGTGCCTGTGTGGCCAGCCTGCCCGGACACGCCACTTTCATGGTGACAGTGTCCTACAGACCACACGCCTGTTGCTGTTATCGTCACCCTGGAGTTGAAGTGCTTAGGACGTGGAGGGAGGACAGGGCTCTGTCCCCTCTGCCTCCCGGGTGGATCCAAACCACTACTTGACGTTGAGGCTGTTTCCTCTCTGCTCCCGGCTCCCTGGGGCTGAAGTCTCTGCCTTCCCCTTAAGGAAGCCCATGTCACATTCAGGTCTCCTTGGGGACTGCCACCAGGCCAGGGCACACGCAGGGGAGTGGAGGGCCTTCCCCAGCCGGGCAGGCTGCCTCTACACTTTGCAAATCACCCAAATGACTCTGTGCCCAGGAGCCGCGTCCTCGCTGGAGGAGGGGAGGGTTAAGTCGGCAGCTTCCACATAGAACAAGGCCAAGATCAGACAACGGCCCCCGAACGCCCGTGGGAGCCGGCGGTTTATGGGCCTGTCATACTGACCGCTCCCCAATGAGTCACGGCCACGTGTCCGTTGGAGGCTCAGGTCGAGCTGCTCTTAGTCCGTTATTTACGCTGGCTCTCCGTCCTGCACCTTCGCAGAGCGGAGCCGCGGTCCACAGCCACCAGCAGCGCTGCCCCGGCCTCATGCAGCCCTTGGTTCTAAGCAAAGCCTGCGTTGCTTAAAAACAGCGAACAAGGCAGACACGCTGATTAGGACCTTTCTAACTGGCATTTCCCTGGCCTTGCATTTGGGAGAAAGCCGGCGTGAAGCGAATCCGCGAGTCCACTGGCAGACATAAGAACACGGTGTTTACGACTGCGGCTCGGCCCTGTCTCCTAGGAGGCTTACGCTGGAGTTGTAACCACTGGGACGGGTGGTTCGAATCTGCCAGACGGGTCTCAGGATCATTCTGTGAACAGCCAGGAAGGAGGAACAATTAACCACTTAGAAAACTGTGCTCAGGCCCCCGTGGTGTGGTGTTTGGGGCAGCTGGATCCCACACGGCTGCGTCTGTGGTTCCAGTTCTGAACCCAGAGGCTTGCAAAGTACGCAGCCAGTGCATGTATGGGGTGCCCAAACTCCCGAGGGGAGAATGCAGGAGAAGGGGTTGTGGTGCGGCCATCCTTCCTGGGGGCTGATCTCTCTCTCTCTCTCTCTCTCTCTCTCTCTCTGGTGAGCTTATGTGCCTTCCAACAATTAAAAAAAAATAGAAATAAGTAAATCAAAATTTTTGAATGGTGTTGAATAGGCATTAAAAAAAAAGAAGATAAAATTGTCCTCAAATTCACACTTTCAGGGTAAGAACCAATTGCTATGGGACCAGCAGTTAGCGTAATGGCTACGTCGCTGGACTCCCATGGAGTCGACTGCGATTCTAGTCCCAGACCCGGTGGTTTAAACTCACTCCGGGAGCGTGTGCATGCGTGCCCAAAATTCCGAGAGGAGAATGGAGGAGAAGGGATTGTGGCGTGACCATCCTCCCTGGGGGGTGATTTCTCGCCTTCTGTCTCTCTGTCTCTCTCTGTCTTTCTGGTGAGTGCACGCGCCCTATAGCCATAACCTCCCCAAAAAGAAAAGAACCAATTGCTGTGAGTTTTCAGAATTGACCTTATGCATTTGATGTCACTGAAAAGCAAACAGAGGTGTGTGCTGTACAGTCTCTCTAAACCTACATTTGCTGTACGTACTGCGCTGATGAGCCGCCTGCAACCATCTGCTTTCTGTGTGACAGGCGAGCAGGAGGGCAGGGCAGTTCCCTCAGTGGCTAGCGGTCCTGCTGTCACGTGTGTCCGTGCTCAGGAGCTCTGTTACCTGGACGGGGCTAAAGTCTGGCACCTGGGTGGGAGGAGCGACCTGCCCAGGCCTGAGCTGGGGACCAGGAAAGGTCAGGAGGCAGAGCACATTCTAGCCCCACTCGGGCTCCCCCTGGAGTCTGAACCTGGAGCAAAGTGACAGACAGACTCGACGTGGTGGCGGTGCGGCGATGGCAGCCCTAGAACTCGCTGCCGTCAATGGCTCGTGTTCCTGAAACCCTCACCCCACCTGTGTGCAGCCCGGGCTAGAGTTCCTCTGACTCGTTCTCCGTCAGCTCAGCTGCGAGGACCCTATGATGCCGCAGGCTCCCCCAAGTGCCTCTGCTGCTCGTACCCAAAGGCCCCCAGCACGTGAGAGCGGAAGACAGAAGCAGGACTGGAACGCGGACTGAGCTCTAAGGCCCAGAGGAGGTGGAACCAGAGGGTCAGACGCCAAGCAGAAGCCCCCACAGGCAGGCTGACTACACCTCAGACTTGTCCACACCCGCCAGGCAGATGGCGCTGTCGCCAGCACCCCGGACCTGCAACAGCCGACTACGCACTCCCAGCTGGGCTCTTAATGGTGCTAGCAGAATAAGACAGCCCGGGAGGCCAGCAGGTATGGTGGTTAAGGCACTGGCCTCCCACATGGCTGACGCACAATTCAAGTCCTGGACTGGGCAGCTTGTAAATCACACTGGGTGTGTGTGTGTGTGTGTGTGCATGCCCAAAGTCCCAGGAGGAGAAAGGAGACGAAGGGATTGTGACATGGCCATTCTCCCTGGAGGGGTAGGGGGCGGTTTCTCACTTTTCCTCTCACTGTCTCTGATGAGCACACGTACCCTATGAAAAATAAAAAGTGACGACTCAGGTCTTAAGGCACAAAACGTTCCCGTCCCAGGGACTCCGTCCTTCTCACCGCTGCATGGAACCGCAGAGCAGCGACGCTTCCCGCCGGTGCCCAGAGCTCCCTGGTGCTGAGCGTGACCCGGAAGGCACATCCACGGTCCAGATCACAGAGCGTCCCCAGAGGTCCCCTCCTCCATGGCGGGTACATGCAAAACCCCAGTGATGTCTGCAGTGCCCTGTCCACTCTGTAACAAAGGGGCTGCCGGGTGGCCGACCGAGGGGCGGAGGGCTCGTCCTGGGTAGGATGGGCAGGGTGGCACGGCAGCCCACCGCGCCCCTCAGGGTGGCACACCAGTGACAGCTCATGCCTGCATATTCCCGTCATTTCCACCTAACGTAGCGACCACAGCTGACCAAGGGGGGCTGAACCAGAGGAGCAAGCTGCGAGCAGGCGCGGAGGTTGCTGGGCCTCCTCCTGACGGGCGGGAGTCGCGCTCCAATGCTAAGTGGGCTCTCTGCCAGGAGGGCCTGGGCGCCACTGCAGGGAGTGGGGCTGCGGGTTAGATGACCTATTTGTTCATTAAACAAGCATTTATTGAACTCCTATTCTGTGCAAATGCCAGCTCAGGACGCTGGGGAGACCCAGGTGACAGCCCTCGGCTGGCTTTGGAGCTTCTGGGCGAGACGAGTCGTGTCTGAGGACAGGCCGATTAGCGATTAGCGGCTGCGTTGCTTGCTTCCAGGATATGAATTCACAGCGGCCCCGGCGGGCCAGGCGGCTTCCCCGAGGTCACACAGCTAACGGGGCTGGAGTCCGGCTAGCTGGCATGCGGCTCTCACCTCCTTCCCGCTGCCCGGCGGGCACCGCCACCAGGAAGACCTCTCACATGCACACAGCCTCCCAGAATGACTGGGCCAGCCCCCGGGGGACTCGTCACATCCCAGTCACAGTACCAAATGGGACTCTGGAAAGACCATGAGCAAACTCATGAATTCTGTAACGGCTTCCCGGGAATTCCCAGGCCCATGGTGAGCACTTGAGACACACGCTTCGTTTGCCAAGATTAAGTTAAAACCGTGTGGTGCCCTTGGCAAGCGGCCAGCGCTGCCCCTTCTCTCCCGAGCACCATGGATTCTGAGAGCCAAAGTTACTGGGCAGTGGCTCCGAGGAAGCGCCCTGGCAGGTGGCCGTGGGGTGAGTAAGAAGCCCCCTGTGGTGGCCTCAGGCAGTTGGAAGATCTGAGCAGCCCCTGGACAGAGCTGGTCCTGATACTGGGAGAGGGAACAAAATCTGGAATAGGCTGTCTAAGCCCAGGGGCTCCTGGTCGGTGGGGAATCTGTCCCGGGGGAGACAGCCTTCCCCAGCCCTGGGACACTCACATTTGAGCACATGTCCCTTGGAAGCTCCTGGTCTGGTGAAAACACTGCCCTTGGAAAAGCCTAATCTACCTGCAGATTGAAAAAGGAAGCCAGAGCCTGCCCTTGGGGACCACGCAGAGCCTCCGGGTGGCCCTTGGTCTCGTGGGGAAACATCATCCTGGAGTCCCCACTCCAGCACAGAGGAGGGGTACCTGTGTATTCATGCACCTGCCTGGCAACACCCAGCCCTGGGATAGCCCCTATGTGCATGGCTAGGAATAATGATGACGTTTCAAAATTCCCAGGCCAGTTCAGAGCACCGTTTCCTGCCTGCCTCCACCTGCGCCTGGCACCCGGCTCGGCACAGCTCTGAGACTCAGCGTGTGGGTCCACAGAGCAGCCAGTGCAGGGGCAGATGCTAGGCTCGCACCCTGGGCGGGGACCCTCACAGCTGGCGAGTCCAAGGGAGGGTGAGCCATGTCCAGCTTCCCAAAGGCCACCAGGTAGATGGCCGCCAAGCCTCTGTGCTGGGCAACCAAGCAGACGGGCAGAGCCCCGGGGTGCCGAGGAACTTCCGCAACTTCACGCCTCCCCTCTTAGGTGTGGCCCCTCCCAGGCCCTACTAGCCTTGGGGACCAGCAGGAACTGGGTGAGAGCCATGGAGTTTCTGGATCTGTGCCCTGCTCAGCGCCCAGGCTCCGGGGCCCAGGCCCTGCCCTTCCCATTGGCCGGGGGCCACCCACGTGGCGTCAGCAATCTGTCTCCAGCTCTCAGGTCTCCCCTGCTTAGCCCTCACACGGATCCCCTCTTCCCACCACCAGGACTAGCCGCTTTTGTGTGCCTACAGCTGATTGCCAGGCTTCCCAGCAGCCTCCTCGGGAACTGAGACCAGGGCTTCAGGCCTGGCTTGGAGGCTGTGAGGCGTGCACGGACGGAGCATGTCCGACCTGCCCCGGGGGCCACCGCGGGGTCCAGACTCCCACACTCTCCTACTTTAGGTTCCAGTCTCCGCCTTCCAGGGACCTGGTAATGCCTGCCAGCCCCAGAATATGCCGTAACTGCCCCGTTGGGTTTGAGAGCCTCGGTTCCCGTGCAGACACAGATTGAGAGCAGGGATTCTCAAGTGCAAATGTGAGCTGGCAGCCAGGGGTCACCAGCCACTTGAGAAAAGCCAGCAACGTCAGTGCTGCCCTCAGAAAAGAGGTAGCACTGGAGGGAGTCAGGTCAACAGAGGAGACAGAACCCAGTGTCAAAGTAGTAATTCTCTCGGGGACCAGCAGTTGGCGTAATGGCTATGTCGCTGGACTCCCATGCAGTCAACCGCAGTTCACGTCCCGGACCCGGTGGCTTAATACTCACGTCGGGAGCGTGTGCGTGCGTGCCCAAGACCCCGAGAGGAGAATGGAGGAGAAGGGATTGCGGTGTGACCATCCCCCCTGGGGGGTGATTTCTCGCTTTCTATCTCTCTGTCTCTCTCTGTCTGTCTGGAGAGCACACACGCCCTATAGTAAAAAACCTCTCCAAAAAAAAAAAAATAGTAATACTCTCAGAAAGGTCTAAGGTGATGACGCACATATAAAGAATAAGCTGTGTACCGGCTCATGGCCTGGCAGTTAAAGAGGCTGGATCCTGCATGGCTGACCACATGGTTCAAATCCTGGCCCTGGCGGCTTGAAAAATATACTGGACGTGTGTGCATGCCCAAAACCCTGAAAGGAGGGGGACGGAGAAGAAGGGACTGCATTATGACCGTGTCCCAGGGCAGGGACACTTTCCTCTCTCATTCTCTCCGAGGAGCACATGTGCGCTCTGGCAAAAATTAAATTAATAAATAAATCGTGGGCCGGCAAGTGGCATGGAGGTTAAGGCAGCTGCATCCATGGCTGAAGGCACAGTGAGAATCCTAGACCCGGCAGCATGAGAAACACATTGGGCACGTGTGTGTGTGTGTGTGTGTGTGTGTGTGTGTGTGTGTCCAAAATCCCAAGGGAAGAGTAGAGGAGAAGGGACTGCAGCATGGTCATCCTCGCTGGAAGGATGTCTCTGTCTCTGGCAAGCACACATGCCTTATTGCAAAAATTAGAAAAAAAAAATTAAATTGCAATGAGCAACTTTCTTTCACTTTTTAGAGAGGTTTTTGCTCTAAGGCATGTGTGCTTGCCAGAGACAGACAAAAACTGAGAAATCACCACTCTCCTCCCCCGCCAGGGGTTGGCCACGCCACAGTCCCTCCTTCTCCATTCTCCTCTTGGGATTTTTGGGCACGCACACACACACATGCCTGGCGTGAGTTTGAAGCTGCCGGGTCCAGGACTCGAAACTTGGTCAGCTATGTAGGAGTCCAGTGATGCAACCATTACACAATCTGCTGGTCCCGCAATGAACAACTTTCATTCCTGAACATTACAACGTGACTGTGAAAATGAGAATCCTAATCGATAGACTGGATACAGGAATGAATACAGTGTACATGTGTTAGTGAACTGGACAGTGGCGTTCGGGAGTCTCCCAGACACAAAGGGCAAGGCCAGAGGTGGGCTGGGTCACTGAGGAAGGCCCGGGGGGGGGCGGGGAGTAGGAACTCAGTCCACGCAGCTTGGATTTGGCGGGAGGCAGCCCTGTGGAATGGAAACTGCTCCCACCATCCCACCGACATCGCTCATGAGCGAATCAAGCCTGATTGTGTGAATTATGCAAAAGCAGCCGTCAGCCCAGGCCAAGCCAAAGCATTATATGTTCAGAATCAATGGAGCCTGAGTCAGCCGTGTTTGAGTACTCAGAGCTCTCAAAGGGCACAGATGCACACATGCACACACACACGCACACACACACACACGCACACACACTTAGCTCGCTGGACAGAGGGGCCTTCTAGCAATCATGTAGGCCAAAGCTTTGCCCCACAGATGAGGAAACAGGCTGGCCCCAGGCGCCCCCCAGCTCCCTGTCCACCCTCCATGCTCCATCCACCCTCACGGAGGCCCCCGCGGTCCCAGTGCACCAGGCTGGCACGGTCCTCTCTTGGGCACCTGCTCGACCTGACTTCTTCCCTTCGGGCTGGGCCAAGCTGGGCTGGGTTGGGACAAACCCAGGGCACTCGGTTGACCGGCATCCCTGGGTGGTGAGTACTCCTCGCAGAGCCCAGGGCACCATCCTCAGATTGCTTTGGGCAGCGCGAAAGAAAGGAAGCAGCTGCGATGGCTTCTGTACCTGTGGGCTCCTTGCAGGGCCCAGGCCGGGGGTCGGGCTGCACTCCGGCCCCAGCTCTTCCTTATCCCAGCCACCCCATTTTCTCAGAAGCACACTCCCCTTCGGTGTTTAGCCGCCCTGTAGCGCCGTCCAAGGCCAGTTGTCTGTCCCCTCCTCCCCCATATTCCGTGGGCTCTTCCAGAGAATGAAAGGGAGCTAGGGTTCTGAAGCCCCTCCGAGGTGCCAGGACGTCCCGGGCAGGGGTCCCTCCACCTCTCTAAACCCTCGCAGCAGTGTGCCATGCGGGCAGTCTTTCTCTCACTTACAGAGGGGAGGACGAAGTTCAGAGAGGTTCCGTGACAGGCAGAGGGCCACACAGCCAACCAACAAGGGATGTCGGGATTGAATCAGAGCCTCTCTGACTCCTTCCTCCTCCTGTCCCCAGGACACCCTCCAGTGAGACTTCTGGGTAAGGACATTCTAATTGGGGTGACAAATCACACACCTTGGTAATGCTGTTAACTCTGGGTTGGCAGGTAAGTGAGAGCCAAGTGAAGGCCTTGCCCCAGATTCAGAGCCATGCAATCAGGGAGGCTTCCTAGAGGAGGCAGAAGCTGAGCTCATGCCTAGAGGGCAGGCAGGCAGAATGTGGAAAGCCAGGGGGAGGAAGGGAGAGGTGGAGGGCTTCGCAAACAAGACTTAAAATTGTTTTAAATCGTTTCTGCCTGAGAGTTGAGTACACGGGGCGCAGGGCACGGAGGCTTTTCGCTGGGGAGGCTGGTGGGCCGAGCGTGGGAGACTGACACGTCCGGGCCCTGCTGGCTGCTGCTTGCACTTTTATCATTATTGGTAATGTGCATATAATGTTTGTTCAGTGTGGCTTTTGTGGGGGGAGGGGGAGTTTTGCCATAGGGTGTGTGCGCTCGCCAGAAAGACAAAGAGAGACAGAGAGACAAAAAGCGAGAAATCGCCCCCCAGGGGGGATGGCCACGCCGCAATCCCTTCTCCTCCATTCTCCTCTCGGGATCTTGGGCACACACGCACACGCGCCCGGCGTGAGTTTAAGCCACCGGGTCCGGGACGCGAACCATGGTCGACTACATGGGAGTCCAGCGACATAGCCATTACGCTAACTGCTGGTCCCCAGGGTGGCTTTTCAAAACATGTGTACATGGTGTAGCGATCAAATGAGAGTGATAACACACTCTCCATCTCAAACGCTTATCATTACTTTGTGTTAGGCATATTTAAGACCCATCGTCCTCTTTTAAACATTATTATTTATTCATTGAATTAGCTATAGGCATATGCTCTCACTAGAGAGAGACAGAGACACAGAGAGCAGGGGAGGGAGTAAGAAATCCCCCCTCCTTGATTTTCTGTTTGCTATAGGGCATGCGTGCTTTCTGGTAAGAGACACAGAGAGAGAAGGAAAGTGAGAAAGTGCCCCAGAGGGAATGGCCATGCCACAGTTCCTTCTCCATTCTCCTCTCAGGATTCTAGGCATGCGCACTTGTTTTTCCAGTTCCCTGGTCCAGGACTCAAACCGTGGCGTTGACCACGTGGGATCCAGCCACCTTGGTCGCCACACCCTCATCTGACCTGAGACCTGCTCTTCCAAGTTGTTGTGCACAGCGACTCGTCCCCAGTTGCCATCTCTGTAGTCGTAGCACTCCAGAACTCACTCCACCTTCCACCTGTGCACTCGTCCTGCTCACCAAGCTCTCCCCTCCCCCATCCCACTGCCTTTCCCGGCTTCTGGCACCACCCTGCACTTTCTGTGTCTGCACAATGCATTCTTGATCTTCTTGAGATTTGGGGTATGCATGCACACGCACCTGACGTGTTAGTCCAGCACTCGAATCGCATAGCAGGCCATGTGGGGTCCAGCTACCTTAACCTCCACGCCACCTGCTGTACCTAGAGTCCCACAGTGATCCCTTCACTGTATCCCCCACACCCTGCAGCGCCGGAGACCAGCCCTCCGTCTCTCCCCAAGGCTGGACAGAAGGGCCAACTCCTGTATTTGGAGTGTCACCACGGCAAACCTACAGACATCATGATCCGACAAAGATGTAGCTTGTTCCAGATGCCCGATGCTCACGATCTGACAAAGATGTAGTTTATTCTAGGTCCGTCCGAAGGACAGAATCAGGATCGCTGAGTGGGGTGAACAAGGAGTGGATTCCAGCTCAGGGGCCGGAGACTGCTCACTCGCTGATCGTCATGCAGTCGCGAGGTCTTGGGAGGTGGTGCGCCCCCAGCGTCAGACCGGTGCAAACAGAGGTTTCCGGATGCCGTGGTACAGGAGGGCCCTCGGCTAGAAGGCCTTTGAAGCTCTCTTAACGGGAGACTCTGGCTCCAGAAAATGTTCCTGACTTGGAAGAAGCCATTCAAAAGGACAGAGATTTCTTTTTTTTTTCTTTTTTGAGAGGTTTTCGCTATAGGGCACAGACAGAGAGAGACATAGAGACAGAAAGCGAGAAATCACCCCCCCAGGGGGGGATGGTCATGCCGCAATCCCTTCTCCTCCCTTCTCCTCTCGGGATCTTGGGCACGTACGCACATGTGCCCAGCGTGAGTTCTAAGCCACCGGGTCCGGGATGCGAACCACGGTCGACTACGTGGGAATCCAGTGACATAGCCATTACACTAACTGCTGGTTCCCAAAAGGACAGAGATTTCGAGTAACAAAGCTGTCGCGTTGGCCATTCCTGTCTTCTCTGCTTGGCTAACCCCAAGTCCACTCCTTTAAGACATGGGGTCCCCTGGGCCCTCCCCACTGCCTGCTCCTGTCACGCTTCCCTGGGTCACCCCATCTTTCTGATTACAACTCAGTCTTCCCTGCATAGTGAACACCCACAGGCGGAAACCAGGGCCTATCGGGGTCTCAGTCCCCAGCACTCAGAAGAGGGCAGGCAGTGGGGTCCCTCCGCTACTGCGAGCGCGTCTTCGCCCTCAGTCTGACAGGGCCTCCGTGATGAGCTGTGATAACAGACCAGCCATCTGCACTCAGGCTCACCCCTTCGAAGGCCAGTTCCGCCCCCTCGGTCCCTGCCCTGCACATCTGGACATGATTCTCAATGGCACTGTCTGGGGCTCTGGCCCCCAGGTGGCTCCCCTTAGCCGATGGGGAGCGGCCCAGAGCGGAGACCCTCGTTCATCCCAGGACCGTGTGCACACTTGGCCACAGAGTGCCCGTATGGGAAGGTCTGTGCAGAGGGCCGGGGGCAGGCAGGCTTGGCTGTCGGGCCCTGCGGGAGTGCCGCAGCTGCAGGGGCAGCCATCTCCAAGGCCACAGCTCTCACCCCGGAGGACCAGGTCCAAGGACTGACCAAGGTGGAGGGAGTTCTAGAGGACACTGAGCATGGCCTCTCGAGGTGCTCTCTTTGCAAAGACCTGCTTGCAAGGCCAGCCCGTGGTGGCACCCGGGAGCTTGTTCCAGGGAGTTTCCACCATTCTTGACCCGAGTAGCTCCCTGGGCATACAACTTCCCTGGCTCTCCTTCTGCGAGGCTGGATTTTGGGGATGTGGCAGACAGAGGGGGCCTGAGCTCTGAGACCCTCCTGAGCTTCTGTAGGCAGCAGCACATCACAGCTGCCACTGCAGTGGGGCTCTGCGTGTCGCTGGGGAGCTACGCACGCCCTGCACAACAACAGAGAGGGAACTCGGGGGCCCTGCGCCTGGTGCCCTCCAGACGCCTCCTCTGGGCTGGTTCTATGTCCCTTTGCTATGACAGATCACAGCCACACGGGCCTCCACCTGTCAAGTCACATCCGTCCTCCCAGCAGATCACGGGACCTGGGGCTCCAGTCCAGGCTGCAGTCGGCTCTGCCGCCCCCTGACCTCCCGCCTGCCCACTGCTGCCTTCTCCCCCACCCAGGGCGTGGGCCCCGGGCACTCCCTGGTAAACACCTGCTCGCAGAACCCGGGCTCAGCACCTGCTTCCCCAGGAGCCCGAGCTGCAGTGTTTCAGCAGGTAAGTCCCTCGCCTTCTCGGTGTGTCACCTCTCTCGTCTCCACCCCATCAGGGTTTCACAGGGGAGGGCCCAGAAACGGAGCGAAGTTGAGGGACCTGCCCAAGGCCACAGAGCAAGTGTGTGGGAGGGCTGGGACTGGTCCCCAGTGGGGTGCTTTGGAAGTCTGCAGCCTCTCTTCCGCTTTCAGCCCTGCGGGTCACAATCCCTCCAGACGCTAGGATGCGTGACCATGGATTCCTCTACTGAGTCGTGTCAGAAGGCGGCTGGGGACCAGAGTTGGGCAGCCCAGAGTGGGAAAGAGATTTTGAACACAAGAAAGGGGGCAGAACATTTTCTTCCTCCCTGAAGGACTCGGGGGAGAGGATGAGTAAACAGAGTTCTGGAAAGAGAGACAGCTGTGACTCCCGCCCTGCTTCCAGCTGGTACAGCTCACAGCCATGCACTCGCCTGCACTCTCTGGCCCCTGGCCCCTGGGGTCACACCCAGGTCCTGAGATCTGCATAGTCAGGCCCGTCCCTGTGGGCAGGAGACAGGGCGCCCGTCCTCTCATCAGCAGCCAGCGCCGTCCCCTGCGGCCCTCCAGGCAGTGGTGGCATTGAGAAGGAGGTGGTGGCAGCAGCAGAGAGGTTTCCACTCCACAGCAGAGGCCAGGTCAGCCGTCAGCCCTGAAAGAGACGGGGCTACTGGAGGATGGACAAAGTTCCAGGGCCATCGCCTGTCCGCTGCCCAGGAAAGCAGTGCCCTCCCCAAGTGGGGCACAGGTTACGAAGCCTCCTCTCCCTGAAGCTACGCAGGTGCACACAGGCTGAGCAGCCACGCTCCTCGCACAGGGCAGCCCACCACCCACGCCTGGAGAAGAGGGCACAGACAGTCCAGAGCTCCTCAGAACCTGGAATGGTTTGTGATCCCAACTTGCAGAGGAGAAGACTTCCTTATACACAGGCCATCAGGTGAAATCCTCAGAAAGGTGTTGCCTTGGGACCAGCAGATATCATAATGTTTATGCAGCTGGACTCCCACATAGTCGACCATGGTTCGAGTCCTGGACCCAGAGGCTTAAAACTCACACCGGGTGCATGTACGTGTGTGCCCAAAATCCTGAGAGGAGAGTGGAGGAGAAGGGATTGTGGCATGGCCATTCCCCCTGGGGGGTGATTTCTTCCTTTCTGTCTCTCTCTGTCTCTCTGGTGAGTGCACGCATCCTGTAGCAAAAATCTCTTCCCACAAAAAAAGAAAAAGAAATGAGTTGCCTTAAAATGGGGTCAAAATTGACCTTAGACCGGGACCAGCAGTTGACGTAATGGCTATGTCGCTGGACTCCCATGTAGTCGACTGTGGTTTGAGTCTCAGACTCACACTTATGCTGGGCGCTTGTGCGTGCGTGCCCAAGATCCCGAGAAGAGAATGGAGGAGAAGGGATTGCAGCATGGCCATCCCCTGGGGGGTGATTTCTTGCTTTCTGTCTCTCTGTCTCTCTCTTTCTGGTGAGTGGACATGTCCTATAGCAAAAACCTCTCAAAAAAAAAAAAATTGACCTTAGACCAAAGAGTACCCTAAACCCATGTTAAGAAAGCTTAAAAACAAGTTTTGAAGGGATCCGACTGATTCTGAGTAACTTAGTTGTAACCCCAGAAGAAAGCCCAACAGCATGTAGGGGAATGCAGAAAAATCCAGCACCTAGCAAGGCAAATCCCACATTCCTGGGCACATCTGCTGCCGACGCTTCTATTTCACATTGTGTTGGAGGTTCTTGCTAGGGAAATTAGGCGAGAGCAAAAGTAATAGAAGGCATCCAGATGACAGAGGAAGAAGTGAAAGTATCTCTATCTGTAAATGACGTAATATTATATACAGAAAACCAAAGAATCAAAAAAATGTATATTTAGGGACCAGCAGATGGCATAATGGTTACGTTGCTGGACTCCCATGTTGTTGACTGCAGTTCAAGTCCCAGACCTGGAAGCTTAAAACTCATGCCAGGCTCCTGTGTATGTGTGTCCAAAATCCCAAGAGGAAAATGAAGGAGAAAGGATTGCAGTGTGGCCATCCCCCTGGGGATTTCTCACTTTCTGTCTCTCTGCCTCTCTGTCTTTCCTGCAAGTATATAAACGCTATAGAAAAAAAAAAAAAAACTAAAAAATGTATATTTATTACTAATTAATAAGATGAACAAAATGGCAGAATATAACATGAACGGGGAACCAGCAGTTAGCGTAATGACTATGTCGCTGGACTCCCACGTAGTCGACCGCAGTTCGCGTCCCGGACCCGGTGGCTTAAAACTCACGCCGGGCGCATGTGCGTGCGTGCCCAAGATCCCGAGAGGAGAATGGAGGAGAAGGGATTGCGGCGTGACCATCCCCCCCTTGGGGGTGATTTCTCGCTTTCTGTCTCTGTGTCTCTCTCTGTCTGTCTGGCGAGCGAACGCGCCCTACAGTGAAAATCTCTCCAAAAAAAAAAAAAAAGACTATAACATGAACGTGCAGAAATACTATAGAAAGATAGTAATGAACAATCATAAAATAAAGTAAGGAAATCATTTCATTTGTGATAGCATCAGAAACTATGGAATACGTAGGAATGAATTTAACAAGAGTACAGAACTTGTACACAGCATTGTTGAAAGAAGACGTAAACAAGTGGAAAGACAGTCTGTGTCCATGAACTGGAAGACTTAGTATTGCTATGATTGACAACATTTCTCAAAGTGACCTTTAAATTTAGTGCAATCCTAGCAAAGTTCCAACTGCCTGTTATACAAAAATGGACAGGCTGGCTCTAAAATCCACATGGAATTGCAAGGGACCCAGAATAGTCAAAGTAATCTTGAAAAATATAAAGCAAACAACAACAAAAAAGCCGAGGATTTATGTTTTCTAATTTCAAAACTTAGTACAAAGTTACAGTGTGGTACTGACATAAGAATAGGCATATAGCCGAAGGAATAGAATCGGGAGTCCAGAAGGAAACCTGGACATCTATCATCAACTGATTTTCAACAAGGATGCTAAGGCAATTCGATAAGGAGAACAGTCTACTCGTGGGGCTGAGACGCCTGATATCCACACACATAAGAATGAATTTGGACCCCTACTTTCTACCATACACAGAAATTTACTCCAAACAAATCAAAGACCTAAATGAAACTATAAAACCCATAGGAGTAGATATTTGTGATCTTGCACTGGGCAACAGTTGCTTAGATGTACGCTCAACGAAGAACAGTAAACTGGACTTACTCAAAATCAAGTAGGATTTTGTGTCAAAGATGAAGAATGGGGACCAGCAGTTTGCCTAATGGCTATGTCGCTGGACTCCCACGTAGTCGACCGCAGTTCGCGTCCCGGATCCGGTGGCTTAGAACTCATGCCGGGCGCGTGTTGTGCGTGCGCGCCCAAGATCCCGAGAGGAGAATGGAGGAGAAGGGATTGCGGTGTTGCCATTCCCCCTGGGGGGTGATTTCTCGCTCTCTATCTGTCTGCCTGCTTCTGTCTGTCTGGCAAGCGCACGTGCCCTGTAGCAAAAACCTCTAAAAAAAAAAAAAAAAGATGAAGAATGGAAAAAAGCATTTGCATATTATCTAACAAGGGTTTACTATCCAGAATATAAAGAATTCTTACAAATCAATAAGAAAAAGACAATTTAAATTTGGGTTAAGAAGGGCCAGTGGATGGTATAGAGGTTAAGGCTGCTAGATCCCACATTATCAACTCTGAAGTTCAAGTCTTAGACCCAATGGCTTGAAAATCACACAGGGGTTGAGTGAGTACTTGCCCGAAATCTTGAAGGGAGAATGGAGAATAACGGCTTGTGGTATGGCCGTTCCCCCTAGGAGTGATTTCTCTTTTCCTCTCTTTCTCTCTTTCTCTCTCTCTCTCTCCAGCAAGCATACCCGCCCAATAGCAAAAACTAAAAACAAACAATAATAAAAAATAAGAAACTGGGTTAAGAATATGAGTAGGCATTTCTCCAGAGAAGATGACAAAAAGGCCAATAAGTATGTAAAGAATCTCAGCATCATTAGTCCCTAGGAAAATACAAATCAGAACCATGCGAGATGCACTTGACGCCCAGTGTGATGGCCACGAAGCCAGCCAGTGGAGGAGATGCCGAGGATGGGGAGAAACTGAAACCTTTCTACTGTGTGGATCAAAATCTACAAGAGCAACCACTGTGGAAAATAGCTCAGCAGTTCCTCAAAATGTTAAATGTAGAGATACTCTAGCACTTCCACTCCTAAGTCTACACGCAAAAGAACAAAAAGCATATTTGTCACATACAAACTTTCAAAGAAAATGTCCTTAGCAACATGACTCAAAAGAAAACAGTGAAAACAACCCAAATGGCCGTCAAATGATACGTAAATAAAATATGGTATAGTCATACAATGGATGACTCAGCCAAAACAAGGAACGAAGGACTAATGCATACTGCAACGTGGTTGGACCTTGAAAACATTATGCTAAGTCAAAAAAGTCAGACTCAAACGCTACACGTTACATGGTCCTATATACATGAGACATCCAGAGTCAGCAAGTCCGTAGAAAAGGAAGTAGACAGGACCTTGGAAGAGGGAGAAATCGGGGGTGCTGCTAAGGGCTATCGAGTATCTGTTTAGTGAGAGGAAATGTTCTGAGATTGGATAGTAGTAATTCACCATGATGGCTTTACACTAAAGCATGATGGAATATTCTGGAACCTTGGCGAGCACACCGAAACACTGCCCCGTCTACACTCACCAATTCATCCTTTGCCCTGTATATGTACCAGAATTACTTTTTTAAGGAGTTGGGGTTTTTTTTTTCCCCCACAGGGCAAACAAGAGCTTGTCAGAGAGCAAGGGAGAGAGAGAGAGAGAGAGAGAGAGAGAGAGAGAGGGAAAGTGATAAATCAACCCCCAGGGGGATGGACACACTGCAAACCCTTTTCTTCCGTTCTCCTTTTAGGATTTAGGGCATGCATGGACCTGTGCCTGGCATGATTTTTAAGCCACCAGGTCCAGGATTCAAACTTCCAGTTGGCCATGTGAGAGTTCAGCAATTTAACCACCATGCCACCTGCTGACCCCTAAATTAGATATTTAAAATTGATAAATATTATGTGAAATTTTAAGCTATGCAAATTATATTACAATAAATATAATGCAAAAGTTTATACATTAGGCATGCAGTAAAAATGGAGTATGACCTACAACCAGGAGAAAAATCGAGCAGTGGAAAGATACTCTGATGACTGAATTAGCGGACAATGACATTAAAACTGTTATATTTATACCCATATGTTCAAGAAGTCACAGGAGAGCATAGACATAATGAAGAGAATGGTGAAAGACATGTAAGAGAACCGAACTGAATTTCTCGGTATGGCAAGTAAGGTATCTGAAATGGAAAATACACAGAGAAGCCCACAGCGGTGAGCGTGAAGTGGCCAGGGCCTCCACACTGTGTCTCCTCCTTGAAAGGGCTCTACCTATGACCAAAAAGCACCTGCCTATGGGCATAGAGAGCATGTTTAGGCTCCAGGCCCACAATCCACTGGCATTAGGTCCTTTCTAGGTAGGCCTAAGAGTGATGAGAGCCTGGCTGGGGACTTTTTCCTGTAGGGGTGAGAGGAGTGCTGCTCACCTGTTTCTTTAGGAAAAGGTGTGACCCGGGAGTCCCACCAGATGGTCATGTATATGTGGTTTCAGGGGATACCCAAACCATACCTAGTCAGGAGCTGAGCACCTGAATATTCAGGTTTGTTTCTCAGAAGCACTTCTCAAAGTGACAAAGAATAAAAAAGATAGTAAGGACAGGAATAGGGCTGAGAGGGATATGAGAGAAGGGATGGGGAATGCTTTTCTAGAACCAGCATCTGTTCACGTCCATGGCCCACCCCAACAGATTAGATGCAGTAGAAGAAAAAATCATTAATCTAGAAGGCATAGTGATAAAAAATACACAAAATGAAACACAGAAAGAATAGAGACTGGAAAAAGTAATTAATAAAGTATCAATGACCTTGAAGCAATATCAATCAGTCTAACAAACATGTAATTATATCCTCATAAGGAGACAAGACAAAAAGACAATAAATATTCCAGGAAATAATGGCCTACACATTTCAAATTTGATTTAAACTGTAATTTTAGGGATCTAAGAATCTGAATGAGCTCCAAGGAAAAGGATTGTGAATAAAGCTACAAGATCAAACTAAATCATTTCAAAAAGGAAAATATCTTTTTTTTTCTTTTTTTTTTTAAGAGAGAGAGATTTTTGCGGTAGGGAACATGCACTTGCCAGAGAGACAGAGAAAGACAGAAAGCAAGAAATCACCCCCAGGGGCAATGGCCACACCACAATCCCTTCTTCTCCATTCTCTTCTCAGGATTTTGACACACATGCACATGTGCCTGATTTGAGTTTTAAGTCACCAGGGCCAGTACTCAAACCATTATCAACTGCGCGGGAGTCCGGTGATGTAACTAACCATTTTACCATCTGCTGGTCCCCCAAAAGGGAAATATCTTAAAAGTAACTAGGAAAAAAAGAAAAAGAACCATCACATACATAAGCACAAAGATAAGGTGACAACTGAATTCCTACTAGAAATCATGCATGCATGACAGTGGGGCATCATCTTTTAAAAACCGAAAGAAAAATGACAACAAAAAAATCAACATAATTTTTTTTTTTTTAATGGACAGAGGGCACTTGTGCTTGTCAGAGAAAGAAAGACAGAGGGGATGGGGAAGAAACACCTTCCTTGGGGCAGAGTCACGCCACAATCCCCTCCCCTCCATTTCTCCCTCCTTTCAGGATGTTGGGCACAGGAAGGGGTAGTCAGGGCACAGTGGATGAGAAATGAACAGACTCACGCTGCAGTTGGGTTCTGCCAGTAGTTGGCTGTGTGACCTTGGGCAAGTCCCTCGACCTATCTGATCTTAGTCTCCTCCACAGATGAATGACCCTAGACAGTCTCTAAGGTGCGCTCAGAGATGTGTTGGAGTCACCCAGCTTGGAAGAAAGCCACTGGGCGGGAAGGTTCTGAACTGTGCTCCCCTTCCCACAGGTCTGCGGGCAGCCCAGGACAGCAGTGCCACTGCAGGAGCTGCCATGCCCTGCTGTTCCCGCTCAGGGCCTCACTGCCCCGTGGGGTCACACAACAACAGGCTGCTCGAGTCACTCAGGACAGCTTGAGGAAGAGCAATGAAGGGCTTCCTTACTTGCGGCATGGCGAGAGGTGAATGAGCTGCTATACTAACCAGTCCCTCCCTCGGGGCCCTGACTGTGACAGCCAGGCAGGGAGCAATCCCAGGGTGTAAGACAGAACAAAGGGCCGTTCCAAGTGGGACGTGATGGAGGCGCAAGGTGCCCAGGTGGGGCGCAGCACTCCAGAGCCCACACACGTCCCCGTGGTCAACAACTGTCCCCTGCTGCAAGGCAGGTTCAAGACCAAGGGTGAGGAGACGGTAGGCAGAAAGCCACCCAGCCCTCAGTAAAGACACCGTGTGACTCTGGGATCAGGCTCTGACAGCCACTCCCCCAACACGAGCCGGGAGAGCGAAAGAGGCAGGCCAAGAAACCAGCCGGGGCTCAGAGGGCCGGGCAGGCAGGAGCTGGTGGACCCTGTAGGGGCAAAACACCAGGGCTGAGCACTGTGGCGCCAGGGCACAGAGAGGGACTGCACGGCAGGCCTGACCCTGAGAAGCTGGTGGAAGGGCGGGTGGTTTTCTAGAGTCAGAGACAGGGAGAGCGTCCCAGGGCTCTGCCTTGTTCTGTGGACGTGTTGTCTCCAGTACTCGGTCACCAAGAGTAAGAGCGTCCTCTGGGGGAACAGAGAGGCAGCACACAACACGCTCAGCCTCTGTTCCTCCCTGACCACCATGCACACATGTGCCCACACACATGCACACACATATATGCATGCATGCACAACGCATGCAAACACACACATACAGACATAAACACAAATGTGCACGTGCAAACATAAGCATGCACACAGATATGTGCATACATAGCTGTGCACATGGATGTGTGAAGACATGCAAACTCAAGCACATCGTACATGCCTACATGAGCGTGCACACACATTCTCATGCATGCACACATAGACACATGTTCTGAAAGCACCCTCTCCCCGCCCTGCCCCCACAGTTCCTGCTCACCAGCCACAGAGGAACTGCACGTGGAGGAAGGCCCATGTTCCCGCATCTCCCTGCAGCCCAGCGGCCCCATATCCAGCCCTAAGCCTGCAGAGGCAGAGCTGCTTCTGTGGCATGAAGAGAAGTCCACATAGGCCCAGGCTTCCCAGCTGTGGTGCCAGGAGGGTAACCCTGCTGGCCTCTGTTGTCCTCCAGGAACCGGCTGGGCAAAGAGCCCCAGCTCCCACCCCAACACACACGCACACTCACGCAACTACTCTCTGCAGCCTGTCTGAGCACCCCTCCAGGGTGGACAGGACCTCGAGGCACTCGCTCCCTGGGCCTCTGGAAGTGCCCCCTCCCGGAGCAGGTCCCAAGAGGGCCACAGCAGCAGTGGCTCAGAGAGAGGGCAGGCGCTCCAGGGGCATCGACACTCTCCACCTTGAGGCCCAGGAGCTGTGCCCACAGGTCTAAGTCTCAGCTCTGGGCGAGAACCACTCACAGCCCCGAGTAAACAGCAGTGGCAGCCCCCTGAATCCTGCTTGTCCTCTCTCCTACCCCAGGGCCATCAGCAAACCTGCTTCCAGGAGACTGCATCCGTGGGGCCAGAGGGACACAAGAGGTGCTGTCCCGTCCTGGAGGAGATGCACAGCCAGGCCCTGAGAACGGGTGTGCGTGGGGCAGCGGGGAGGTCCTCCGTTTCCCAGCCCACTCTTGGAGGGTGACAGATTAACCCCCTGGCACCACAGCGGGGCACCTGGGCGATGAAGATCTCCTGGTTTCTTTCCCTTCATGTCAGAGAGCCAGTTCTGCCCTGCCACGCTTAGGGCTGAAAATGGGGAGAGAGCTCAGTACTAACCACCTTACCAGAGTTAGAAAGTCCCCAAAACCCATATGGGAATGTGGGGAAGGGGTTGCTGGTGTTCCAGGGCATGAGGCGAGTTTGAAATTCCTGGGCCCGCTGCTCACAAGTTGCCAGAACAGCCTCTTACTGCAGCCATAAACCCAAGTCCCAGGATGGTATGCGTCCGGCCCCACCTGTCCACCTGGGCTCTCTGGGGACTCATGCTGGCTCTCAGACTCCCAGCAGAGACGTGCCAGGGCCTTGAATAGCTTCCTGATCCTGCTGTGGGCCGCAGCCAGACCCCAGCAGCTGCGCAGTGGGCAGTGGCCAGGACCTGGCAAGGCTCCAGTGACCGTGTCCTTGTGGGGACGAATTCTGCCCATAGTTCTGCCTTTTGTCCCCGTCCTTTTGAAGAGCTGAGCGCTTCTTTCCCTGGTGACTCTGAGCCACTCAGTAGCACTGCCTCTTCAAAAGAAAAAGATCATGCATGCACACACACGTGTGCACACAAGAAGAGAGACAGAGACAGAGACAAAATGAGAAGGCGAGGCTCTAGGAGTCGAATCAGCACATCATGAGCACTGGTCTCTGTCCATCCTCTGCCTGCCTGCCACCCTGCACCTCTGCTGAGACAGTAAGCACGTGTGCACACTCACACACACTGACACACACATTCATATACTCACACACTCACATGCACACACATACACTGACACACACACATACACACTCACACATATACACATACACACACCCACATACACACACACTCACACATACACACACATACCTACACACATTCATACACATCCACACACATTTATACACACGTACACATTCACACACACTCACATACACACATTCACATACATACACACATACACACATACACACATTCGTGTGCACACACATACATTCACACACGTACACACATGCACACATACACTCACACACATGCACACATACTCATATACTCACACACACATACACACATGAACACACATTTACTCACACACATACACATACACTCACACACATACACACACTCCACACACATTCACATGCATACACACACTCACATGTGTGCACACATACACACACTCACACATACACACATTCACATGTATACACACATGCACACATACACATGCTCACACACATACATGCATACACACACACACACATACACACTCCAGTTCTTGCTTATGTTCCCTCCTGCATTTTCTGAAAGTCGTTGCTGGAAGCTGACGTGTTCCCTCCCCCAGCTCCCAGACTGCCCACGAAGCTCAGTCTGATCACCCACACCTGCAGGTACAGAGCGGGCGGGGAGGTGGGACCTCACCTCTGTGTTCCCTCACCCAGCCCGTCTCGGTCCATCTGACAGACGAGCTGTCACTTGAAGACAACCAGGTGCCACAGCGGGACTTCATTCCGTAGTTTAAATGGTGTGGACTCTGTCCACATTGCCCTCCCTCGCCTCCAACACTGGGCCCAGTGATTTTCTCTATCTTACTGTTGAAAAAATTATACACATACACACACACGCGCACACACACGCGCACACAATGTAAGGTTTTTTAAAGTTTGCATAGGGGGCAGCAGGTGACCTGGTGGTTAAGAAACTGGGCTCCCACATGGCCAACTGTGATTCGAGTCCTGGACATCACAGCATAAAAATCACACTGGGCACGTGTGCACGCATGCCCTAAATCCTGGGAAAACAATGGAGGAGGATTGTGGCATGGCCATCCTCCTTGGGGGTGATTTCTCACTTTCCTTCTCATTGTCTTTCCTCTCTCTGGCAAGTGCATGTACCCCATGGCAGAAACCTCGAAAAATAAAAATAAATAGATAAAAGTTTACTAAGTTATTTCTTCCATAGGCAAAAGAGAGACAGAGGGAGCCAGAGACAGCATGAGAAAGAGAGACAGAGAGGGCCAGAGACAGCACCCAATAGCGGGTACGGACTCCACAGTCCCCCAGCCCCACCGTTATGCATGCACAGCATAGACAGAGAGGTCTCTGGGTGTGAGCCACCTCACACAGCAGGTCCCCTGAGTGCCAACCTGGAGGAGTGATCTTCGCCCAGCGGACACAGCACCACGGATGCCCTCAGTTCCCGCCGAGCTGCCTTTCCTCCTCGGAGCCCGAGTGAAGGACTGAGTCAGAGCAGAGTTTAGAGGATGGGTGTGACATTCCAGCGAAGTTAGTGAGCTCAGCCCCACGAGATGACATCGAAACGGAATAAGTCCCAGATCACTCTAAAGCAAAATGTGCCCAAGTGCAAGATCCCAGAGGATGTCCTGTTACACGTGTGCCAGGGACTGCAAGTTAAAGACAGATTGCTAGGCAAGCAGGTAGTGTGGACTCCCATAGCCGACTGTGGTTCAAGTCCCAGCCCTGGAGGCTTGCTTTCTCACTTTCCATCTCTCTCTCTCTTTCTCTGGTGAGTGCATGTGCCATATAGCAATAATAATAATAATAATAATAATAAGCAATTAAAATAAATAATTCTTTTAAAAAAAAAAAGGCGCTGCATTGCAACTTGCTTTGAGCAGCTGCCGCCACCTTCCTCCTAGCGCGGATCGTAACCAGCCAGTCGCAGTGCCTGGTCCATCTCGAGCCATCAGATACCCAGCACTGGCTGCAGCTGACCTGACCTCCTCTGGACGCTCTGGTGTGGCAGGTGGGAACGGGCCCTGGAGGTTTGGGCCCTGGAGGTTTGAGCCTGGCTTCGTGGTTGGCCAGCCCTGCCGCCCTCTGTGCTTCTGCGTAGACGGGATCGTAATAAAAATGCTCACCATGTTCTTTAGGGGACAAAGAAACTGGTCCAGTTGAAGGCACATCGGCCCAGGCCCCACCAAGGACAGCGCGCCCACAGGAGACACGCAGTAAGGGGTGGGCCACAACCGTGGGCGTCTGCTGACCCGGGCTGGCTCAGGAGCAGGGACGCTCGAGCACAGGCTGCAGCTGCAGGCAGGTGGACTCTTCTGCCTCGGGGAAGCCTCGGTTCTGTTCTCAAGGCCGCCAGCAGGTGGAAGGAAGCCCACCCAGGCTGTCCCGCACACCCTCCTTTATGTCAGATCACGTATAGGAGGTCTTCCAAACACCTCACAGCAACACCTAGAGACTGCCAGATCCGGGGGTCTAGGCCAAAGGAGGTAAACCGGGGCCATCACAGAGGGTTGGTGCCGTGGCTGGCTTACACGACACGGCCACGTCCACTGAGGAAATTGACACAGTAAGTAAGACCTCCGCTTCAGTCCCCATATTACATGGCCAATAAAGTCTCCTTGCGCCAGCAGGTGGTGTGAGGTTAAGGCTGCTGGATCCCACAAAGCCGACCCGGCAGTTCGAGTCCTGGATCTGGGGCGTGTGTGCTGCAGGAGAGCAAAGAGCTCGTGCAGGGGACGGGCAGTAACGTTCCAGTGAATCTCAGCCAGCTCGGTCTGTGAGAGACAGAGGGGTAGGGAGAAATCGCCCCGGAGGTGGCCACGGCCAGTCCCTTCTCTTCCAGTCTCCTCCTGGGATTCTGGGTTGCACACACACACACACACATACACACACACACACACGCACATGCACATGCCTGGCGTGATTTTCAAAGCCACCAGATCTGAGACTCAGACCACAGTCAGATCCGTGAGCACCCAGCCCTGTAACCACTGCCAGCTGCTAGCGCCAGCCCCTCTCTTGTTCATTCCCACACTCCTGCCTGATTTCCTTCCCTCCACCCCAGAGGAGCATTGCCCTGCCCGTGGCCAAGTCACCCCATGCTTCATCTCCGCCTAGAGCAGGTCTGCTCACAGGCCTGGGGACGGCCATGACTACCCCTGCCAGGCCAGTGGTCGCCCAGTCTCCCTTTTTCATTTCACCTTCACCCCTGCCAAGTCCATGATGCCCCAGGGAGGCCCCACACCCCTTCCAGGAGCTCAACAAGCTCCCAAAGACTGTGCCTAGGCTGTGGCCAACCTGGGGTTGAATCCCAGTTCCCCTGACTACCGGTTACCTGATTAAGCTTCCTGAGCTTGAATGTATCCTCTGAAAACCTGGGGCCAGCAGGTGGAGCAGTGGTTACGGTGCTGGACTTCCACATGGTGGACTGTGGTTTGAGTCCTAGACCTGGCGCTCAGAAATCGTGCTGGCACGTGTGTGTGCATGCCCAGAATCCCAGGAGGATGAGGCTGAAGGGACTGTGGCACGGCCATCCCCCAGGGGTGGTTTCTTACTTTCCCTCTCACTGTCTGTCCCTGGTGAGCACACACAGCCTACGGCAAAAACCTAAAGGAAAAAAAAGATGAAGGTAATCCAAAAACCCAGTTCAAGGACTTGTCACGGCAAGCGAGTGAACCACGGCCTTAAAGGTGCCCAGGACCTAGCACCTGGCCCAGCCCCTGTGCCCAGCCCTGGCCAGCCCTTGCCCACGCTCTCTCCCAGCCTGCACTGACCAGGCACGGAGCCCACACGTAACCGCCCGATCTCACGGCTCCCAGCTCCTGTCCAGCTAAGCAGCCCTGGCCCACCACGGCACTGGAGGGAAGCGCAATCTGCCTCTGCGCCCGGCGGGGGCGTCTGTGGGGAGAGCTGGGGTAAATGCAGGGTCTGCACTGGCAGTCAGGCGTGAAGGGGAGAACGCAGAACTCGTTTCACGGGGAGTGAGAAGCAGGTGTGCTTCCCTCTCCCCTCTGCGTTCCTCACCCAACTGCTCAGGGGGGGTGTGGGGAGGGCCCCAGTCCGAGCTGAAGTGCTTTATCCCCTGTCAAGGCTGCAGCAACTAGTCATTATACCTTAATTCCGCCCAGTCCTCCGACATACTGCCCCCAGGGGGGCTAGAGCTGGCTGGGCCCACCTGGCCTCGGAGAAATCTGCTTCCCCTCTGGAACACGAGCACACGAGCCCAGGAATGTCCAGATATGGGAGCCCCCAGCTGAAGGGCCGGCCGACCGCAGAGATGGCCATGGGTAGGTGCCGAATGCTCAGACAACAGCGTTTCACGGTTAGTGCTTCCTCCTTGTGGGGAGATCTCGTGAGCACTGTGGCCATTTTGCAGCCCCGGGGGCCTCTGTTCACCTGACACCAGTAGCACCCCCCCTCCCCCGCTGTAAGACCAAAACACCTCCAGACTTTGCCAAACGGAAGGTGAAGTCAGCCCTGGCCGAGGACGCCGACTGTCCACACAGGGCTCACTAGGCTCCCGGGTCCAGCTCCTGACCTCCTGCCCAGCACTAGCAGAGGGCAATGCCCAGAGCCCCGGTGGCCGCTCCCCAGGTCCTGTGACTCGCTCCCAGCAATCGGCCCAGCTCCTGCCACCTCAGCTGGGTGGGTCAGAGCGCTCAGACTGCGTGTGATGCCAGCCCTGGCCAGGTGTGCGCTCTGGGTTTGGGGGATGGCATAGAGCTTCGTGGAAAGAGCAGGCTGGGAAGAAAACAAGGGGGACCACTGCAGCCCAGATGGCAGCGTCTGCACCAGCTTCCCGGGGGTGGGGGTGGGGGTGGGGGGCTAGAGGACCCGTCCACTCTGACGGCCTCCAATCACACGCTTTCTTTGTGACAGTATGTGACTGTTCCGGGCATGTGTAAAAGGCTTTACTTCAAATCATGCCTCTACTGCCAGAGAGTCACTTCGCCGTTTCCAAACACGGAATCTTGTTTCTGGCCAGGACTGGATATTATTTTTCAAGGATTTATTTTCATTAACAGATAGGGTCATTTTTATTGTATTCAAGTCAATGGATAATAATAATAATAATAATAAATAAAAAGTAAATACAAATAAAAACGGCAGAAGCAGAGAAGGTCGGAGTTTTTTGGGTTTGTTTTTAATCCTACCACTTTTGGGGAAGAAAAGAAAGAAATCTCCCCCCACTGTCCTTTCAGTCAGCACCTCTAAGTTAGCCTACTGTCATTGTAATAATGCAGGATGCATATAAACAATGCATATCACAGACGGTCGCATCCATTCTAGCAAGTGCAGATATGCTGTATCTTTCTCCAACTTGCTTTTCTGACACTTAACATTTACCTCTGATCAGTGACTCCCTTCCAGGTTGGAGCCGTGGGAAGCTCGCTGCCTGGCTGAATCGCCAGCTCTCGCTCTCAAAGCTGTGTCACCTTGCACAAGTTAATAACCTCTTCTGCAATGTGTGAGGATGTCACCGTGGTCTACTTAAAAAGGTGTTGAGAGGATTCAAGGAGGTCACATAGGTAAAACATTCAGGCAGTGCCTGGCATGCGCCCATGCTATAAAACATTAGCTCTTATTATACAGATCCATCTTGGTTTTATTATTTGTTTTTTTGTTTGCTTGTTTTTAGGGTTTTTTTGCTGTAGGGTACATGTACTTGCTGGAGAGAGACAGAAACAGAGAGAGAGAGAGTGAGGGAAAATGAGAAACAACCCCCTGGGGAGATGGCCATGCCACAATCCCTTCTCCATTCTCCTTTCAGGATTTTGAGCACACACGCACATGCACCCAGCGTGATTTTTCTAGCCAAGTCCGGGATTTGAACTGAGGAGTTAGCTATGTGGGATCCAGCCACCTTAACCTCCACACCACTTGTTTGTTGGCCCAGATCCACCTTGCCTTTTTAGCAGTTGAAAAGAATTCCATTATACAGATACATCCTAATTTATATATTTAACACATGCTTGTTGATGGAAACTGAAACTTTTACCAAGTTTATTCCGAAAAGTGAGACAGGGAATGCCCTGCACATATGTCTTTAAATATCCATGCTAAGATGTTCGGAGGCTCAATTCCACTGAGTTATTCAATAAGCATGTTTCAGGCTCTTGTATCTATTGCCAAATTACCTTCAAAAAGGTTGTGGTGGGACCAGCAGTTAGCGTAATGGCTGTCGCTGGACTCCCACATAGTCGACCGTAGTTCGCGTCCCGGAACCGGTGGCTTAAACTCACTCTGGGCGCGTGTGCATGCATGCCCAGAATCCTGAGAGGAGAATGGAGGAGAAGGGATTGCGTCGTGCTCATCCCTCTGGGAGGTGATTTCTCGCTTTCGGTCTCTCTGTCTCTCTCTTTCTCCAGCAAGCTCACACACCCTCTGACAAAAAACATCCCAAAAAAAAAAAAAACGACTGTGGTGTGGCCCCAGCAGGTGGCATAGTGGTTAAGGCACTGGACTTTCACAGGGCCAACTGCGGCTTCGAGTCCTGGACCTGGTGGCTTGAAATTCACACCAGGTTTGCGTACATGAGTACCCAAAATCCTGAGAGGAGAATGGAAGAGGGGATTGTGGTGTGGCCACCCTCTTGGGGATCATTTCTCACTTTCCCTCTGTCTCTGTCTCTGTCTCTCTCTTTCTCCAGCAAGCTCACACACCCTCTGACAAAAAAAATCTGAAAAAAAAAAAAAGTTGTAGTGCCTTACACGTCTATGAAGGGGTGAATGTGGGCTTGTTTCTTCACTCTCCCCAATTCAAAAGGATGTTATTGTCTTTAACTGGATAGGCAAAAATGAAAACAATGCTGCATTGTTTTCATCTCAATTTTAGTTATTAGTGAGGCCGAGTATCTTTTATTCTTCTCCTCGTTAATGAGCCATTTGCATGCAGCCTGCGTGTGCACTAGCCACGTGTCTATTCGTGTTGCTTCTGATTAATTTGGAGGAATGCTTTCTATTGCATGGACATCTGCAATTCCCTGCTAGAATGTGTAGCAAATACTTTCTCCCAAGCTGTCATTTCTGTTTTGGTTTATTTATGGTGCCTTCCACAATACAGTTTTGTTTTGTTTTTTAATTGGTAGGTGGTTCAATCTGCCAAACTCTGCTTTTGTGGCTTCCGGGTTTGGTGCCAGATTTACAAAGTCCTTCCCTACCCTAAGATAAATACACATACACACATGCACACATGCATATAGTCTTACATTGTTTTTAAATTTGTTTACAGATATATGTATATGTGTAGGGGTTTTTTGTTGTTGTTAGTTTTTTGGCCATAGGGCCTGTGTGCTCACCAGAGAGAGACAGAGAGGGAAAATAAGAAATCATCCCTAGAGGGAATGACCATGTTGTAATCCCTTCTCTTCCGTTCTCCTCTCAGGATTCTGGGCATGCATGCACATGCACCCAGTGTGATCTTCAAGCTGCTGAGTGCTGGACTTGAACAGTGGTCGCCAGGTGAGACTCTAGGGCTGCTGGCCCCATTTTTATATGCATGCATATGTATATGTGTATGTCTGTGTGTATATGTGTACGTGTGTATATGCGTGTATATGTGTATGTGTGTATATATGTGTGTATGTGTATGTGTGTATATGTGTGTATATGTGTGTATATGTATATGTGTATGTGTATGTGTGTGTATGTGTGTATATGTGTGTATATGTGTGTATGTATATGTGTATGTGTGTATGCATGTATATGTGTATGTGTGTATATGTGTATGTGTGTATATGTGTATATGCATGTATATGTGTGTATGTGTGCATATGTATATGTACGTGTGTGTATGTGTGTGTGCATGTGTGTATGTATATGTGTGTATATGTATACATGTATGTGTATGTATGTGTGTATGTATATGCGTATGTGTGTATGTATATGTGTGTATTCTGTATGTGTATGTATATGTGTGTGTATATGTATATGTGTGTATGTGTATATGTGTATATGTGTGTGTGTGTGTGTGTGTATTTAAATTGCCAAAGGTCATGGTACTTAGCAGAGAGAAATGAGTCAGAGACACAGAGAGACAGAGAAGGAGAGGGAGAAAGCACCCCCCATGGGGCATGGTCATGCTGCAATCCTTTCTCTTCTATTTCTTCATCTTGTCAGGATTTGGGACACACGTGCACATGTGTTTGGTGTGTTTTTCAAGCTGCCAGAGCCAGGACTCAAACCATGGTCAGCCATGTGGAATCCCACTCTCGTAACCACTAGGCAAAGGGACTGGCCCTTAACCTGTTAATATTTTTGTATTTAAAGTGCAGATCTTGAAATCATTGCAGTTTCATTTTTTATCCCACCACTTTTTCAGAAGAAAAGACAGAGGCTCTCCTGCAGGTCTAAGACTCTGCACCCGAGTCAGGCTAGCCTGGGAAGGAAAGCAGGCTGGAGGCAGCACGTCCCTGCCCTGCGCCCCCACCCCATCCTCATTGCACCCAGCGAGAGCAGGAGCTGGTGAGGCTCCCAGACCAGGCGAGGCAGAGGGCCGCTGGGAGCTGTGAGAGCCCTGTCACTGCACACAGCCTGTGGGGCGGCCGGCACTGAGCTACAGTTACCCTGGGACCACAGGAACCTCTGTGCCCAGAGCAATCATTTTCCTGAAAGATGCATTTTGGGCTGCATGGAGGCTCGGGTGACCCTTACATCATCTGGTCCCAGGTTTCTGTGGATTTACACCTGCTGGCGCCCCACAGCAGAGAGACAGCTCATTACCGGCGGAATAACTTACAGGTGAGAAGGACTCCGGCACCCCCACACACACACCGCCCCGGCCGTAAATCCTCAGCTAGCCCCTGAGCAAAGTGAGCTGTGCTGGGATCCAGACGCCTGCAGCTCGGAGGGCAGGCATCCCACCCAAGCCAGGCCTGGCATGGAGTGGGTGGGCTTCACAGGACCATGGGTCTTCAGGGCCTGGAAAATGGAGAGCCCATCAGACTGGGCACCAAGGCACCTGGGCTCTTCATGCTCCTACTAACCGCCAGCAGCACTGTAAACCACATCGAACACCATTCCCGTTCCCTGTCCAAAAATGTTGCCTACCAGACTCTAAGCCACGTCTCAGGAACCATGCCATGTGTCCACGTGTTTCAAATACATAGCTCCATTTTCTGTCTTTTTTTTTTTTTGTCTTTATTTTAAAGTTTTTACCATAGGGTAAGTATGCTCACCAGAGAGAGAAACAGACAGAGAAAAGGAAAGTGAGAACTCATCCTCCAGAAGGGATGGCCACACCATAATCCCTTCTCCTCCATTCCCCTTCTAGAATCTTGGGCATGCATGCACGTGTGCCCAGCGTGATTTTCAAGTCACCAGGTCTGGGAGTCAAACCACGGTTGGCCTTGTGGAATCCAACAACGTAACCGCTATGCCACCTATGGCCCCAGCCCCAGCTTTCCATTCTAGAAAGTGAGAAATAGAAACGAGATCTAAGAGGCTAAGTGACTATGCTCAGAGTGACCTTGGCATAAGGGGACAGGAGCTAAAATCCCAGCTCCTCGCCCAGGCTCCGTGTTTGAGCGTGTTCCAGGGCATCTATGTCTGAGCAAGGCATGTAGGGGTTGGTGTGCTGGGAGGCCTGAGGCTGTGGTGAGGAAGCTTCCCTGGGCTGCTCGCCGAGGTCCCTAGGGAGGCTCCCAGCGCTTTTCTCTCCCTTGGCCCCAATGGTCTTTGCTCCCATCACACACACACACACAAACACGTGCGTGTGCATACACACACACACACAGTCAGTTGAGGCCTGGTGCACACAGCACCCAGCCCGTACCTCCAAGGGCTCCTGCCATGCAGAGACAGCGCCCTTCCGGGGCTACATGTGAAGGAAGAAGGAGGCACGGCCGGCCAGACTTGGGCTGGGGTCAGGACATCTGTCTGCATGTGTGAAGTCACAGCTCGAGCCATCATTTCATAAAACACCATGTTCTAGGGCCAGCGGATGGCATAGAGGTTAAGGTACTGGACTCCCATGTGGCTGACCACAGTTCAAGTCCTAGTCCTGACAGCTTGAAACCTACGCCAGACATGTGCGTGCGTGCCCAAGATCCCGAGAGGAGCATGGAGGAGACAGGACTGTGGCGTGGCCATCCCCTCAGGAGGGATTTAAAAAAAGCTCCTTAAAAAAAATATAATTTTTTAAACACCATGTTCTGCTTCTACCTTGACAAAATTCTCTTCCTAACAGTTCAAGAAGGTAACTAAAAGTGTGTTTTCTATGACTGGATGTCTTAACAATATCAAAGGTGAATTTAATTAGTGTTACGTATGTCTAAACCTAGACTGTCTATGGATGGGCCGTCAGTATTTAATCAAATAAAGGGAGGCATATCCATGTCTTATTTTCTATTGAGTTCATAAATATTTTTGCCTATGTTTCACCAAAACCTCCAAGTATGTTAATCCTTACAAAATTACACTCTGTTGACAATAATTATTTAAGAATAAAAAACAAAGGGGCCATAAGGTCCTAGCATCCCATATGACTGACCATGGTTCGAGTCCCGGACCTAGCTTACTTTCTTACTTTCCCTCTCTTTTTCTTTCTTTTTCTCTCTGTCTCTCTCTGGTGAGTGCATATGTCCTATAGCAAAATTTTTAAAATAATAATATTGATAAATAATATTAAATAAATCATTCTTTATTTTTTCTTTTTTTTGGAGAGGTTTTCGCTACAGGGCGCATGCGCTCGCCAGACAGACAGAGACATAGAGACAGAAAGCAAGAAATCACCCCCCAGAGGGGATGGTCACGCTGCAATCCCTTCTCCATTCTCCTCTCGGGATCTTGGGCACACACGCACACGCACCCGGCGTGAGCTCCAAGCCACCGGGTCCAGGACGCGAACCGCGGTCGACGACGTGGGAATCCAGCGATATAGCCATTACGCTAACTGCTGGTTCCCAAATAAATAATTCTTCTAAAAATGTAAAAAGTAGGGGCCAGGAAGTGGCAGTGGTTGAGGTGCTGGATTCCCACACAGCTGACTCTAGTTCAAGTCCCAGAGCTGGCGGCTTAAAACTCACACTAGGCACATGTGCGTGTGTGCCCAAAATCTCAAGAGGAGGACAGGGTGAGAAATGGAGAAAGGATTGTGGCATGGCCATCCTCCCTGCGGGGTGAGTTCTTGCTTTCTGTCTCTCTGATGAGTGCACGTACCCTATAGCAAAAAAAAAAAAAAAAAAAGACGTTTTAAAAAAATAATTAAAAATGAAAGAATAAAAAATAAAATATAGGCTGGGGCTGGCTGCAATGATACCACAGTGGCACAACACACCAGGACTCTGAGGCTTCATGGTCTCAGAACATCAGACTGGGCACCCGAGGTTCTGGAAGCTTCTGGTTTCCATCCTGGGCTCTCCTTGGGCATGCCAGGCAGGTATGCTCAGGCCAGTGACTGGGGTCAGCTGAGGCCAGGGTGGAGAGTGGCGTGGAACCCCCATTGTGGGAGCCTGTCTCTCTTTCTCACTCTTTTGCTCGCTCTTTTTTTCATGAAGAAAAGAACTTAACTTATTTAAACTTAACTAATTAGGATGTAATGCTATAAGAAGAGAAGAAGCTGTGAACGTATCTTTTTCATTTTCCAGAGGGAGCATACGCTTGCACACCAGAGAGAGAAAGAACCCCAGTGGGGCGAGTCACGGGGCAATCCCTTCTCCATTTCTCCAGCTTGTCGAGACTTTGGGCACACGCGTGCACCCACTGTGTTCAGCGTACTTTCATTTTTAAAATATATGGAACAAGTGAGTATTTTTAAAATATGATTTCAGTAAGTTATTTGCTTCTAAGATATTGAAAATTGCTAGAATATATAAAGGACAAAATATAAATTGTAGTTAATGAATAAAAACATTTTTAACCAATTTTTACTAAAATAAAGCTGCAACTTCTTAACTTTGAAACTTAATTAACTATTAAATATGTTTATACAAGTAATTTGTAATTCTGCATCCAATGTGCGTCTAGTCGCCAATGTAAAGAATCCACTTCACGGAAACCAGCAGTTAGTGTAATGGCTATGTCGCTGGACTCCCATGTAGTCGACCGCGGTTCGTGTCCTGGACCCGGTGGCTTAAAACTCACGCCAGGCGCGTGTGCGTGCGTGCCCAAGATCCTGAGAGGAGAATGGAGAAGGGATTGCGGTGTGGCCATCCCCCCTGGGGGGTGATTTCTCGCTTTCTGTCTCTATGTCTCTCTCTGTCTGTCTGGCTAGTGCATGTGCCCTATAGTGAAAAAAACCTCTCAAAAAAAAAAAAAAAAAAAGAATCCGCTTCAGACACACATGCCTTGGGCTGCGTATCTGGAAAGTTAGGAGTAAGGTGCATCTTTCGCTGCGGTGAAATACGTTTCCACGTCCAGGCGCAAGGGCTGTGAACACTGTGTCTAGCCCTTATCTCCAGAAACAGGAATTGGAACATGACAAGAAGCGGGAAAAGGAATGCTTGGCACTGGCGGGAAACAAGAATCCGTTAGACGAGAATGCATTGCGTTCGCGCTGGGAGGCAGGATTTGACAACTTAATTAATTGCCTTTCTCTTACCGGAGCTTTTCAGCCCCAGTTCTGCCTGCTCTCCACGCAGTGTCCGTCTCTGCTGCTGTCAGAAGTGGATGACAGACAAGCATCATTCGATGAGTTTTCGAGGACCGAGGGCAGAAGGTGTGTAGAGGGGTTCCCTGGGGTCTGCACGTGAGTATAAGAGCAGGTCTGCAGAGTTAGAGGCTGTGCTGGGCCAGCACTGAGCTTCAGATCCTGCGTCAGAGGTGCCGTGCGTGCGTGTGTGTGTGTGTGTGTGTGTGTGTGTGAGAGAGAGAGAGAGGTGCAGGCCCTCCAGGGGTTGCAGGAGTGTCAGGAGCCCCCTAGGCCACCCCTGGTTTGGCCCCTTGTTGGAGAGCTCCCAGGACAGTCACATTGGTGGCTTTATCACTGCCAAAGAATGCAAAGTAAATGAGTAAAGAGAAAGGGCCTTGGGGGGAGTCCAGAGGACACCCGAAACCAGCGTCCGGGAACCCTCTCGCAGGTGTGCCCTGTGCATGAGCACCCTGTGAAGTGTGTGCACCAGGCAGCTCCTCAGAGGCCCAGGCCCAGCTGCGAGTGTTCCACAGTCAGGGCGCTCTTACCTGGGACAGGCGGAAGCCTTGTGGCCACCTCTGGGGGAACAGGCTCAGCGGCTTCTCAGAACCGCACTAGGGTCTGAAAGCTGGAAGAAGAGGAGGCCTTCTCACTGCGCCCACCCCCGAGGTGCCGCTTCCTGGGGTGCAGGTGGAAGTGGCGTTGCCTGAGCAGAGGGGAGCTGGTATCTCCCACGGGTTCACCCACCTGGCCGTGTGCAGCCTGAGGTGTGCGTCTCCCGTGGAATAACACCCGAGCATACACGCCGTGGGTTGTACCATCTGCTAGAAGATGCTGGCGCTCTGACAGTATTTCGGAAAGCTCACGATCCCACAGATTCAAAATACACTGTCTGGGACTGCTGTGAGAGATTCAGCTTTTTTGTTTGTTTGTTTAAGATTTTTGCCATAGGGCATGCATACTCCTCAGAGGGACAGAAACAGAGAGAAAAAGTGAGAAATCACTCCCCAGAGGGAATGGCCAGGCCCCAATCCTTTTTCCTCCATTGTCTTCCTAGAATTTGGCGCATGCGTGCACACACACCAGCATGAGTTCCAAGCCACTAACTCTAGGACTCGAACCCCAGTCAGCCATGTTGGAGTCCAGCGCCTTAACCACTACACTATTCGCTGGTCCCATCATTTATTTCTTTATTTCTTTTCTTTTTTTTTTTTTCCGATAGATTTTTGGTATGGGGCACATGTGCTTGCCGGAGAGACAGAGAAACAGAAAGTGAGAAATTACCCCGTAGGTGTATCCCGAGAAGGATGTCCATACCGCCGTCGCTTCTCCTCCGTTCTCTCAGGATCGTGAACACGCACGCACACCCGCCCAGTGTGTTTTAAGCTGCCTGGTCTGGGACTAGAACTGCAGTCAACTACGTGGGAGTTCAGTGGCACAACCGTTACCATATGCTGGTTCCTATTTCTTTTGTTTGTTTAAGAGAGATTTTTGCTATAGGGCACATGTGCTTATCGGAGACACAAAAAGAGACAGAGAAACAAAAAGTGAGAAATCACAACCCCAGGGCGATGGCCATGGTACAGTCCCTTCTCCTCCAGTCTCCTCTTTGGGGTCTTGGACACGTGCGTGTACACACGTGGCCGGTGTGATGTTCAACCCGCTGCATCTGGCGCTTGAACTACAGTTGGCCCCGTGGGAGCCCAGTGCTTGAAAAGCGACACCCCCTGCTGGCCCCTCCATCAGCTGCTTTTAAATACGAGGGAGTTCAGGGTCCCTTCACCCGATGACGAGGGCAGGCCTGGATTGAGCTCAGAGGAGCCAGGGCTGTCAGCACCGCTCTTGTCCTTAAAGTGGCAGTGGGGACACAGGGCTCATTTCACATGAAGTAAGTTAGGGAGCATACATTCTTTTACATGTATCAAAACTACACACCAAAACATCTTAATTTTTTTAAAGTTGTCATCTGGGTGATGGTAAGATACTCTTTCTGATGGAACTCCCAGTGCTGATTACCATCAAAACTAGAAACGTTAGACTTTAGGCCAGATGGTGACATGGTGGTTAAGGCAACTAGGTCCCACATGACTGACGCCATGGTTCGAATCCCAGATCCGGTGGCTTGGAAAACATGGTGGGCATGTGTGCATGCATGCCTAAAATCCCAGAGGAGAACAGAGGAGAAGGGTTACAGTGTGCCCACACATACACGCCCCCCCTGGGGGCGATTTCACGTTCCCTCTCTCTTTCTCTCTGGTGAGTGCATGTGCGAAAATCACTCTTTAAAAACAGAAAAGTTGAGACAAATTAAAAATGAAACCAACATTAACAAATGGTAGTGCAGGTGCCAGGTGTGACAGTGGTTTACCAAGAGGTGAGCGAAAGCCTTCCAAGTACTCCCCTGCTGCTGTGTGCTAGGTCCCACGGGCAGCCGGAGTTATGAGTATGCATGTGTGTGTGTGCATGTGCGTGCGTGCTTGTATGTGTGCATTCGTGGCAGGTGTGTGATGATCCTCATCTTCAGAGAGTTCCCACACACACTTGCAGGTAAGGAAGAGTTACCGAGATCTTCCTGCCAATGCCTGCAGGGGGCATTTGGTAAACTGCAACAGGGGAAAGGCTAGTCAGGTTTGCTTCATTTCCCCCTTGGTTTTGGCCATAGGACATGTACTCACCAGAGGGAGAGAGAGAGAGAGAGAGACGGAAACACTGCAATCCTCTCTCCTCCATTTTCCTCCTGGGGTTTTGGGCATGCACGCACACACGTACATATGACCAGCGTGAGTTTCAAACTGCTGGGTTTTAGGACTCGAACCTCAGTAGGCCAGGTGGGAGTCCAGCACCGTAACCACCATGCCGTCTGCTGGCCCCAAGGGCTAGGGCTTTAAATGACAAGTGTGAAGCTTGGCGTTACTCTGCCTTCTGAGACACTTCCTGGACAGCAGCTGTAGCCCAGCCCAGCACTTCCAAGGGCTGCCCACACTCGCAGGCCTACACTCAGTATTACTGATTCATTGTCCTGTATACGCTTTTCTGAGACAGGGAAACACATATCCATTTCAAATTAATATGCAACCGTGCTCTGAGACCAAAAACCAAGGCAGACAATTCCATGGGGGATTTAATAACAGTTTACTATCAGAGAGTAGCTTGCAAACAGGAGCTGAAGATCTCGGGGTTGGTTTGCATACACGCACAGTGGCAGGTTCCTCCTCTGCGCACCCGATTACCGCACACTGCCCTTCCCCAGAAGGCTGGAACAGGAGCTGAGAAGCAGGGATGACCTTGGGAGGAAGGCATGAATGGTCAGGCTGGCAGAGCAAAGACCACTAGCCTCCCTGCCATTAACGGGGAACAAGTGACCTGGGAGGAAGCCTTGCTTGCTCCAGGCTGAAGATCAAATACCCGTAGCCTTTGCATCGTTCAGGCCAGCGGTAGAGCTGCTGTCGGTTGCAGCGTGTGAGCGACGGTCGAGGTAAGACTGCAGGTCAAGCAGGAACTCCAGCTCAGGGCTAGTACTGAATGACCTCAGGGGTTCACTGGAGAATGGAGGGGCACAAGGAAGGCATCAGGGGCCCGGCAGGTGGTAGGGGGTTATGACACCGGAGTCCCAACTGCGGTAGGGGTCCTGGACCTGGAGGCTTGAAAATCACTCCAGGCACATGTGTGTGCATGCCCAAAATCCTAGAAAGAGAATAGAGGAGAAGGGATTCGGCCTGGCCAGCCCCTGGGGGGAGGGGGGTGATTTCTCTCTTTCGCTCTCACTGACCCTCTCTGTCTCTCCCAGGCAGGTGCACCCCATGACAAAAACCTAAATAAATAAATAAATAAGAAAAGAAGAAGAAGATGGTGTTGGTTTGGTAACTCGCACGCATATACGCCCAGAGCGCGAGGGATGCATAGGCCTGCCCACCCCCGTGTTACATGTATCAGAGCTTGAAGGGAGGCCCTCCTGAGAGCATCCAGCCTAGCTGCCCGTTCGCCAGGTGGAGCTGAGGGAGTGGGCAGCAGAGACGTGGCTATGGATGCCGGGAGGACTGCCCCACGCTGCAAAGCCTCGAGATGCGGCAGGGGCATGCAGACCGGACTTCCCATGTTCTCGCTCCACTGTCCTGGACTCCACTCAGCCCAGGGTGTAGAAACAGGTACGGAAAACACTGCATAAATAAGTGTATGTGACCTTGGGGCAGCAAAGCAGGTGGCAGGTGCCTGCTAGGGAGGTGTCCTGAGTCACCCAGGCCAAAGCAATGAGCACGAAGCAAGCCAGGCTCACACCGAGTTCTGGGGTGGAAGGGTGCCATTAGAGCCACCAAGTGCCCACGCAGGGCATGAAGATACTTGGGTAGAATGACACTTCTTCACCGATTTCTTTAAAAACTTTTTCATTTTGCATGGATCTGGAGGCTTGAAAATGACCCCAGGCATATGTGCGTGCATGCCCAAAATCCTTGAAAGAGAATAGAGGAGAAGGGATTGCGGTATGGCCATCCCCTGGGGGTTATTCCTCATGGAGAGAGACACAGAGAGAGAGAAAGTGAGGTGCACCCGCCCCGGCGGGGGCATGGTCAAGCCGCACTTTCTTCTCCATTCCTCCCTCCTTTCAGGATTTTGGGCACATAGCCACATCACCCAGCCATGGACCCAGGCCTTGAACGGCAGAGTTGGCCCGTGGGATCCAGCCACCTTAACCACCACACCACAGGCTAGTCAGACTTAGCCATGGATTTAGTAAAGCGTCACTGAGAGCCAGCTGGTGGCATGGTGGGTAAGGTGCTGGACTCCCACCTGGCTGACTGACCACGGATAGACTACTGGACCTGGTGGCTTTCTCTCTCTCTCTCTCTCTCTCTCTCTCTCTCTCTCTCTCTCTCTCTCCCCCTCTGTCTCTCTCTGGTGATCACACATGCCCTCCAGCAATTTTTAAAATAATAATAAATAGGGAACCAGCAGTTAGTGTAATGGCTATGTTGCTGGACTCTCACGTAGTCGACCGCGGTTCACGACCTGGACCCGGTGGCTTAAAACTCACGCTGGGCGCATGTGCGTGCGTGCCCAAGATCCTGAGAGGAGAATGGAGAAGGGATTGCGGCATGGCCATCCCCCCTGGGGGGGTGATTTCTCGCTCTCTGTCTCTCTGTCTCTCTCTGTCTGTCTGGCGAGCGCACACGCCGTATAGCAAAATAATTATAATAATAATAATAAAATTAAATAATTTTTTAATAAAAAATGAAACGTCACTGAGTTCTGTCTAGATGTCTGTCATATCTAGCCCTAAGAACAGATATATACAGATATAGATTATTTTTTCTTTTTGCCATAGAGTGCATGCACTCACTAGAGAGAGTCAGAGAGAGAGAAAGTGAGAACACCACCACCACCCCCGCCCAGTGGGATGACAACACCATAATCCCCTCTCCTCCATTCTCCTCCTGGGATTTCGGGACAACATGTGCACCCAGTGTGATTTTTCAGGCCACCAGGCCCGGGACTCAAACCATGGCCAGCCATGTGGGAAATCTAGCGCCTTAACCACCAGGCCACCTGCTGGCCCAAGGACAGGTATAAACGTTAGCCGAGCCACAGAGGGCTTGAGTAAACGGAGGGAGCCGGGCGTGTAACGGCATGGGAGCTGTCAGAAGCAAACTGGAGTCACCCATCCCAGATCCTGACAAAACAGAGCCGGGACATGGAGGGCAGGCTCTGCCCGGAAACGCCTGGTAACCGTAACCAGGACTCAGCCCACCCTTCACAGGAACACCTCTAGGAGGATTCAGGATTCGCCTGCTCTTTCAGCCTTGGACACAGCACCCTGGTACCAGTCCTTACAGCCTAGAACGATCCTTCCCAAACAACTAGCTCAGTTCCCCCTCGGCTTACCTCTCAAAGCACTGTCTTCCTCAGCCTCCCTGAGATTTGCAAACGCCCTGCTACTCCTCTCTCCTATTTTTCGTTTCCTTTTCTTTTCTTTTTAAAGGTTTTTGCCATAGGGCATGTGAGAGAGAGAGAGAGACAGTGAGAGGGAAAGTGAGAAATCACCCCCATGGGGGATGGCCATGTCACCAGCCCTTCTTCTCCAGTCCCCTCTTAGGATTTTGGGTACACATGCACACACACGCATGTGCCCAGCATAAGTTTCAAGCCATCAAGTTTCAAACCATGGTCAGCCATGTGAAAATCCAGTGGCGTAATCATTACATCTCCTGCTGTTCCCCCCCAGCATGATTTTTAAGCCGCCAGGTCTGGGACTCAAACCACGGTCAGCCATGTGGGAGTCCAGTGCCTTAACCACTATGCCACCTGCTGCCCCAATGGATAACAGTTTTCAGAGTAGTAGAATGTGATGACAGCTTGTCTTCCTCTGGCTCCCCAAGTGCAGAGCTGCAGCCAGGTAACAATACCACGCTCTAGAAGACAAAGGGTGGGGGAGGGGAGGCTCATCCTTCAGGAGCCTGGTCTGAAAGTTTCCTTAGTCCTCAGGACTTTCCTTGCCTAGAACGGAATCTAACACATAGTAGGTGTTCAGCAGATTTTGTACAAGTATTCAATAGCTCGGGGGGACTGCATTGCCCAGCACGAGATGCTGAATAACACTTTCCCAAAACCACATCCCTACCCCTGGAATCTATGACTCTTCCCTGACATGACAGAAGGGACTCTGCGCTTGCGATGAAGGATTTCAAAATTAGGGGATTACCCTGGACTAGCCAGGTGGGCCCCAAATGTAATTATAAATGTCCAAGTAAGAGAGAGGCAGAGGAAGATTTGACTACAGAGAGCGGAGACGGCAGTGTGGCCCCAGAGACAGAGACTGGAGGGCTGTGGCCAGCCAAGGCAGGGCAGCAGCCACCACAGACTGCGAGAAAGGGGTACATTCTCCCCAGGACCCTTGCAAGGAGGCATCGCCCTGAGGGCACCTCGATGTGGACTGGGAAACGCAGTCCAGACTTCCGGCCTCCAGAACCTAAGAGAATGAGCTTCTGCTGTCTGCAGCCGCCGAGTGTGGGTCCTTTGTTACAGCAGCCACAGGGAACGGATGCAGCCGCCCCTCTGGGGAGACAGGAGTACAAGGCCAGGCATGCTGGCTCCCGGCAGCGGCCTCCAAAGGCCAGACTGCATGTGATAGCAGCGAGCCTGGACTCGGGGCACGGAACGGTGGAAGCAGAGAGCCCAGAGGCAGGGATCTCCACGAGTGTGCAGAGGCAGCTCAGGCACGCAGGGGTGCGAGCCAAGCCCCCGGGATTAGCAGTGGAAAAGAGAGGAGGGGTTGGTACAAAACAAAATTTCAAAGGCAAAATTGATGGGGCTTAGTGAGAGCCTGAATTTAGCAGATGAAGGAGAAATTCCTTCCAGCTGTCAGTGCAGATGCTGGCCGAGGGGGGCTGGGGTGAACGGGGAGACAGCTGTACTGTTCCTAGTGGGTTTCTCTCCATGCCGGGGTCCTGATGAGCTGCTGTAAGTGTCCAAGCAAGAGCTCGCGTTCGGCACTCTGCATGGTCAGTCATGGTTCGAGGACTCTGCTGTTGCCAAGGCTCCATGCTGGAAAGCTGGAGAATCCGTCCCAGCCCACTCCCTCATCCCCCTGGGCCTGCTGCCTCCCAAGGCCTGGTTTTCCAGAGCAGGGATGGGTAGAAGACAGAGTGGAAGAGGACAGAAGTGGGGCTGGAAGTGCAGGGAAAGAGGAAACCGTAGCAGGGACTAGGCACACCACAGGTGTCTCCGCCACCATCCTGCCAGGGCACTGCCCAGGGTCCAGCCCGACCATCACAGCTCCTCATTTCTCACTTGGGGCTATGGGGAGCTTTGAAACAAGAATTGGAAGGAAAAAAATCTATGTGTGGAATTCAATTTGTTTTGCACCAAAATTAATTTGTACTTTAATTCTTCTATGTAAACTTTTTTTTTTTTAAAGAGAAATGCTTGCTATAGGATACATGCACTCGCTGGAGAGACAGAGAAAGACAGAGACAGAAAGTGAGAACTCGCCCTCCAAGGGGGATGGCCACACCACAATCCCTTCTCCACCATTCTCCTCCTGGGGTTTTGGGCACCCACGCACATGTGCCCAGTGTGAGTTTAAGCCACCAGGACCAAGACTCAAACAGCAGTTGGCCATGTGGGAGTCCAGCGCCTTAACCACCAAGCCACCTGCTGGCCCCCATGAACTTTCTGAAGTCTCCCTGTACCTCCATCCCGAGGACCTTGGGAGTGAATGACCTGCCTGCCAGAATAGTACGTGGATTCCAGAGTGATGGGAGGCTGCAGAGCACGGAGCGTCAGTGCGTGGAGCAGGAGCTGAGCTTTAGAACGTCAGATCTGAGTGTGCTCTAACTTCAAGAACTACCTAAAGCAGGGAGCAGTGTCCTGGAAAAGGCAATAGCCAGCCCTACAAGCACCCGTCCAGGACTGTTGGCCGCAGACCGAGAGGCGGTAATAACCAGAGCCCTGCCCACGAGCTCTGTTCCCACCCCACCCTGCGACCACCTGGTCCCACGGGGGAATTCTGCGCAGACGTGAACACCGATTGCACTGAGTGATCCTCTAAGAAGGTCGCAGCTTTGAAGCCCTCTTTGCATGGAAGCTGTCAAAGCTCGGTGTTCACCCTGGCCGAGTCGGAGGGAGAGGACAGAACTGGAGCCCTACACCTGCCGCTAATTATTTCCTGTGCATCTCCTGTGTGTCAGGCACCTGCTAGATGTTCAGAGCACTCAGTAAACACCACAGGCCCAGCTCCTGTCCCCAGGCTGCTTATAAACATTATCAAAAGCAGCCTTTGAAAAAAGCCTGAGTCGAGGCTTGAATCAGAACCAAATCTCCATATTTTCCAAAATGATTGAACTGGCAGTCTCGCAAATGCACTCCGGACCAAACCACGATTCCATTCCATTTGAGTCTGCCTTCTCTTTGAGGCCTCAGCCTGCTGCACCACCGACACGTGGCCCCCTCTCCCGACCGAGTGCCCCGAGGGATCTGATGGCATCGTTTTCCAGCACCACTGACTTCTCCCCTGTCAGAGCCCCAGGCACACTCCCTCGCTCACTCGACCACCGTTTCCTGAGTGCCCGATGTGTGCCAGGTGCGGGCAAGGACACGGCCCTGCCGGTGGGGCTGCCAGACCACAGGTGCACACCATGCATCCGCTCTGCCTCAGCGCCTTGGCCAGTGGGCAGGGCAGGAGTGGCGGCCCTGTTCAGATGGGTAGAAAGCTGAGGGTCAGCCCTCAGAAGGCGCTGGCTGGCTCCAAAGCCCAAGGCTGGAAAGAGAAAGCAGGAAAAAAAATAAAAAGAATACAACTCCTCCTTCCTGTTCTAATATCTCCCCACGCGTGCCAATGCCACCTGCGACTCGCTGAGCCGTCTACACACAGAGCCGGACGGGCCTTTGGACTTCACCAAGTGAGCGCCCACCCTCCTTCTCGCTGGAGCCGGGGCAAGCCTGTAAGGTAGGCTGTCTGGTGCCCGTCCCACAGACAAGGAAGGAGAGGCGCGAGAACAGCAGGATCCAGCCCCAGCTACGCAGCAGGTGGGCGGGCGGGGCAGATTGGCCTTCTCTTCCCTTGGGATCTAACTGCCCTCCTGTGTAGCCCTCCCAAAACCACACACACACACACCCAGCCCAAGGAGTAGCGCAGAGAAATGAGAAGCCAAACTCTTCCCTCTGGCAGGAGGGGATCCTCCTGAGAAGCCTCGGCGACACCCAGAGGAAACGCACCATCACTAATATCCCAGACACTGCGGCGCTTTCGATTCCACCGAGCACTGGGTCGCAGAGGCGAGGGGGCAGGAGAGGGTGCCGCAGGAGCCAAGGCTGACCTCTCAGAACCCTCTCTGTTCCCGGCAAACATGTCAATAGCCTCTTAAGTGGAACGTCGTGTGTCTGGGGCCTTACTGACAGACCCATCCCTTTGTACTGGTGCTTAGCTTTTTTTTAATCTAAAGTTGATTGCCTCTTTCATTATCAAAGCCGCCGTCCATCTGTTTCCATCCTGTGTAGCCCTCCCAAAACCACACACACACACACCCAGCCCAAGGAGTAGCGCAGAGAAATGAGAAGCCAAACTCTTCCCTCTGGCAGGAGGGGATCCTCCTGAGAAGCCTCGGCGACACCCAGAGGAAACGCACCATCACTAATATCCCAGACACTGCGGCGCTTTCGATTCCACCGAGCACTGGGTCGCAGAGGCGAGGGGGCAGGAGAGGGTGCCGCAGGAGCCAAGGCTGACCTCTCAGAACCCTCTCTGTTCCCGGCAAACATGTCAATAGCCTCTTAAGTGGAACGTCGTGTGTCTGGGGCCTTACTGACAGACCCATCCCTTTGTACTGGTGCTTAGCTTTTTTTTTAATCTAAAGTTGATTGCCTCTTTCATTATCAAAGCCGCCGTCCATCTGTTTCCACTTTCTCGAGGGCTGCAGCGAGGAACACAGCGAGAAATGTGTTTCTACTTGGGGTTTAGGTTCCCCCTCCCCCTTGTTGAGGGTTGTTCAAGTTTTAATGTTGTCGCTGCAACATGGGCTCAGTGGTGGGTGGCCCGGCTGCGCCATTTGAAATGGATTTACAGCTTTATCCGAGACGATCATCACTTCAAATTAATTAGCCAGAGTGCCCCAAGATTATATGATGAGGGAGGAGAGGAGAAAGGAGAGGGGGCGGGGGACTTTTAAGCAGCAAGGATTTCCCAGACTGTGCTAGATACCGCCCCGGGCACGAAGGACAGCATTTTGCGTCTCACCATCTTTTGAAACTCAAGCACACACACAAACCAGGACAAAGCGCGGTTGTTTGGGGAAAGTTTTTTTTGGAAAGATAAGAATTCTCTGTTGGTTTTCATAAGGCCAAGGCAGAGGCCAGCCGGTGGTGTGGCAGCTGGAGCCCATGATGGTTGACTGTGCGGGTTCAAGTCCTGGACCTGGTGGCTTGAAAAGTATGCTGGGCACATGTGCGTGTGTGCCCCCAGTCCCAGAACAGAGAAGGGATTGCGGTGTGGCCAGTTCCCTTAGGAGGTGATTTCTCACTCCCCCTTGTCCCTGGCTCTGTCTGGAGAGGGTACCTGTCCTACAACAAAACTTTTAAAAAAATTTAATTAAATAACTAAAAAGACAAGCCAAAGCTAAGGCTGTTACCAGAATGCTACAGCTGATGCTACAATGAAACGACATGAAACGACAGGAGGTTGGGCCACGCAGCCTGGGGCAGGCCTGGGCACCCACCTGCCTCCCACCCCAGGCTGCAGGGGGAGGTCACTTGGCCCCCTTATTAGGGTCCAGCCCTGAGGGAAGGCCAGCCTTCAAGAGTTTTTCTGGTTTCTTCAAAATGACACCCAACATTTACACAGCCCTTGGCAGTCTGAGAAGCGTTCTTCCCGTCATTCTCCCCAGTCCCTCCCCAGGACCCTGGAAGCACACAGTACTGTCAGTCCCCTTCATAAGGGGGAGCTGAGGCTCGGACAGGCCCAGGGCTCACCCCTGGCCACACAGCTGAGGCGATGGGGCGGGAACAGCCCGGGGCTGTG
>NW_006198322.1:997758-1008922 GCF_000334495.1 Tupaia belangeri chinensis | reverse complement strand
CCCAGGGCAGAGGCCAGCCGGTGGTGTGGCAGCTGGAGCCCATGATGGTTGACTGTGCGGGTTCAAGTCCTGGACCTGGTGGCTTGAAAAGTATGCTGGGCACATGTGCGTGTGTGCCCCCAGTCCCAGAACAGAGAAGGGATTGCGGTGTGGCCAGTTCCCTTAGGAGGTGATTTCTCACTCCCCCTTGTCCCTGGCTGTCTCTGGAGAGGGTACCTGTCCTACAACAAAACTTTTAAAAAAATTTAATTAAATAACTAAAAAGACAAGCCAAAGCTAAGGCTGTTACCAGAATGCTACAGCTGATGCTACAATGAAACGACAGGAGGTTGGGACACGCAGCCTGGGGCAGGCCTGGGCACCCACCTGCCTCCCACCCCAGGCTGCAGGGGGAGGTCACTTGGCCCCCTTATTAGGGTCCAGCCCTGAGGGAAGGCCAGCCTTCAAGAGGTTTTCTGGTTTCTTCAAAATGACACCCAACATTTACACAGCCCTTGGCAGTCTGAGAAGCGTTCTTCCCGTCATTCTCCCCAGTCCCTCCCCAGGACCCTGGAAGCACACAGTACTGTCAGTCCCCTTCATAAGGGGGAGCTGAGGCTCGGACAGGCCCAGGGCTCACCCCTGGCCACACAGCTGAGGCGATGGGGCGAGACAAGCCAGGCGCTGTCACCAACATCCAAAATCGGGTCCTCCTCCCCAGTCTACGGCTGGGAGTGTGGGAAGGACAGAAAGGGCTGTAAGTCAAGCGTCTGCGTTTCCCACACTCTCACGCTAACCCACCCTCTGAGACCTGAGCTAGCATGGCCAGAAGAGGCAGGATGTGGCCTCTGTGCTGCAGCTGGAGTCAGCTCAGCTCAGTCTGCTCTAACGCCGAAGCCTGCAGAGTGGCGGCAGCAGGTTCTGATCCCTCCGCTTCCACCCGAAGCATCTCAAAGCCATTTGCGAGTCAGTACCTGATACACGCCTCCTGCCCGGCTCACAGGGAGTCCTCAACACACGCTGGCTCCACGGCTGTTCCCCAGACCCAAATCTCAGAGCTGGAAAGAAGAGGCCTGCCTTAGACACAAGACTGGTCCCTGATTAACCGAAAACCTGGATCTCTACTCAGAATTACGTGATGGACCATAAGGGCGAACACCGAGCACTCTCGGTGTGGTGTGCGTTCTTCCACGCAGGGAATGCATCCTTGGGACAACCCTGCTGGTCTTCGGTTACCCCATTTGACAGAGGAGAGATCTGCAAGAAAGATCAGTGAGACTTCCTCTTGCTCGACCGGGATTCAAACCCAGGAGGCTTGCCTCCCAGCAGAGCGCCCAGCCGCAGGGCTGTCTGTACCGCCCAGTCCTCCCTGGCCTCCTGAGCAGGAGGTGGTCGTCACGGTGATGGGGTGCTCACTACCTGACAGACGCTCTGGCAGCAGACTGAGGATTTGGTGCTGGAAACACATGGGATTGAGAGGACGCTCACTTCTGCACAAATGCAGATTTCCACCCACTCTTCTTGACTCTCAGTGGCCCCTCCCAGAGCAGCTTGAAACTCCTTCCTCAAACTTTAATTGCCTGGAGGTTCTATTAACATGCAGACCTGAGGTCATCTGCTGATTGAAGTTTAAGGCGCTGGACTCCTACATGGTCAGCCACAGTTTGAGTCCCGGACCGAGCAGCTCGAACACCTGGCATGTATGCCCAACATTCTGAGAGTAAAATGAAGGAGAAGGGACAGTGGTGTGACCCTCCCCTCTGGGGGTGATTCCTCACGTTCCCTCTCTCCGTCTTTCTCTGTCTCTCTCTGGCAAGTGCATGAGCCCTGTGGCAAAAAGAAAAAAAGGAAGAAAGAAATCAGGTCTGCTTCTACAGCTCTGGGCAGTCCTAAGCATCCACATTTCTCACGAGCCCCCAAGTGATGCCCAAGCTGCTGGCCCAGCAACCCCACGCGTGGAGAAGCAGGTGCTGCCCAAGGCTCAGGGTGACGCCCAGCAGGTCCCGGTCTCTGTAGGCAGTGCTGCAGTGGAGCACGCCCACACCCATCGGCTCACTGTCTCGTTGCATCCATGCTCCGAGACAGACGAGTAGTCACGACCAAAACCTACAGTGCCCGGCCCTCTGGGAAAAACCGCCAGCCCCTGCTCTGAACCTTCACCCTTCCAGTTTGGGAGAGCCCCGTGCCCTCCCTGTGCCCTCTGAGCCAGCTCACACCCCTGAGCACGCCAGGCCTCGCCTCCCTGAGCCCCGTGTCTAGCTGCCAGACTCACAGAGGTCTGCCGGGAGCCCCTTAAAGGACAGAAGTGCTCACATCTCCCCCGTCCCAGATCTGGGGCTCAGCGCTCGGCCTCAGTGGCCCTGCTTAGCTCCCCACCTCCACCCCGGGGTCTCTGCCCTGACAAAATCCTCCCCTGTGCCCCACGCCCTCTCCCTCTGCCTCTCCTCCCTTCACACTTCCCACCACGCCAGGCCCTCCCTGAGCCTCAGCTTGATAACTGACAGCGCTCGGCCTCAGGGTGTCAGCCGTCAAGCCCCCAGGGCCTCTGCACCTGGTCCTCTGCACACACCTGCCCATTCCTGGGGCCACAGGGAGGAGCTCCTCTGGCCCTCAGCGGCCCTATGCAGGGGCTGCTCCCACAGCCGGAGGGCAGAGACCTAGCCCAGGAGAGATGCAGGGGTCTCATGCCCCCTAACACTGCTGGCTCTGTCACCTCAAGGCTGTTGCTCGTGGGAGGGACACCCCTAATGGCAGGGCATGGCTCAGGGCTCTCTATTCAGCACCAGGCAGAAGCCTTAAAGAAAGACCTGGCCCTTCCGGCAGGCTGGGTGAGGAGCTCTCAGGACTGAAGGGACACACCTGGCACAGCTCACACCTGCTTGAAAGGCACCTGTCCCTCGGAGCTACCCAGTGGAGCCTACAGGCCACGGACACATGTCCTACCTGTGGGTCAGCGTCTCACCACCGGCCACCATGGCTGCCGAGTGCTTGAGACGTGGCCGCTGCACCCAGAGTGCATTACTTATTTATTATTTGTGTGTAGGTTTTTGCCATAGGGTGGGTGTGCTTGCTGAAGAGACAGAGGGGGAAAGTGAAAAATCAACCCCGGGGAGATGACCACAACCCTTTCTCCTCCATTCTCCTCTCAGGGTCTGGGCACACGTGCACCCGGCGTGAGTTTCAGGCCATCCGGTCCGGGACGCCGGAATCTAGCACCTTCACCCCCACGCAGCCTGCTGGCCCCAAGTCTCATTAAGTTTAATTCACTTAAATATAAGTAGCCACCCACTAATACAGGGTCCAGCTCAGGCATGAAGTCCACGTGTCAAATTCAGTGATGTTGGGACTTAGGGCCCAGCCAGCAATTTCCACAGCAGTGAAGCCGCAGTTTGGGCCGAGTCCCGGTCCTCAGGATGGACAAGTCACTGAGAAGAGGGTTTGATCTGGGGAGGCCGGAGATGGGCACAGGGGGTCGCTGCGATCCGAGGAGGAAGGCGGGTGAGAACAGGCTAGCTGTGCCGGCCGGGGCCCTGCCGGGCGCACTGGAAGGAAGGCCTTAGCGGTTTCTGCCACAGGTCCGTTACTTGGTCAATGGAAGGACCGGAAAGAAGGCAAGAAGGGAGGGGGAGCGGGCGACGGACTCGTCCTTGCCCTGGACCTAAAGGAAGGTGCAGCCCAGTTTAAGGACTGCAGCAACGGGACCAAGGCATGGTGGTGCCTACCCGGACAGAGCAGAAGTGCCAGGAGTGGGGACCCCATGGGTGAGGACATCTGGGGGAGTGGGGACCCCATGGGATGAGGACGTCTGGGGGAGTGGGGACCCCGTGGGATGAGGACGTCTGGGGGAGTGGGGACCCCGTGGGATGAGGACGTCTGGGGGAGTGGGGACCCCGTGGGATGAAGACATCTAAAGGAGTGGGGACCCCAGCTGGGTGAAGACATCTGGGGTAGGCTGGGCCAGGCGAGGCCTTTGGACTAAAAGGTTCTGGAAAGGCCAAGACTTGGCGCTGAGGGGAGGCAGGGCTGAGCGGGCAGCAGACCCGTCCCCCTAGCGGGGGTGAAAGGCCGGGGGTGGGGGGGAAGGGAGAACTGAGGTCCGATGCTGCAGGGGAGCTGGGCCTGGCAGCCTGGACAGCACACAGGCAGAGGCTGGGCATCGGTAGGTCCCTGAGAAGGGAAGAGAAGTTGCCCAGGGCCGTGCAGAGGCTCCTGAGCACGGGACTGTGTGCACCCTCCACATGGGTGGGCCCTCTGGTTCCTCTAACCACGAGCAGCCACCCGACTGCCCTCGGCCACCCTGGCTGCTGCTGGCCGCGACCCCTCCCACCCGTGTGAAGGCGTAGTCCCACCTGCTCCTGCCCTGTGTCCTGCACGGGCCTTTCCCCAGACACCAGCATTCTAGCTCTGGCTCCGAGTCTGATGCTCCCAGGACCCAGGCAGCACAGTAGGGCAGCAGTTCCCCAGCCTTTTTGGCACCGAGGACCTGTTTCATGGAAGGCGATTTTTCTACGGAAGCGGGGGCACGAGGGATGTTTTCGGGATGATTAGAGCCTACCTGTCCTGCCACTCACCTCCTGCCCTGTGTACCTCCGTGGCCTGGAGACTGGGGACCCTTGCAGGAAGGGATGGACACGCCTGTTCTTTTCTTTTGTAGGGTCTTTGCCATACGGTGTATGTGCCCACCAGAGAAAGACGTGAGAGGGAAAGTGAGACATCGCCTCCCAGGGGATGCCATGCCGCAAATCCCTTCTCCATTCTCCTGAGATTGGAGGCACACATGCCCACATGCCTGGGGGGATTTTCAAGCCACCAGGCCCAGGGCTCGACCTGCGGTCTGCCATGTGGGAGTCCAGCGCTTTAACCACCGCACCGCCCACTGGCCCCAAGTCTGTCCTTTTCTAAGAGGTCATCCATTCCTGGTGGGCTGAGGCCGCCCCAAGCAGGACCGGAAAGTGTTCGTCCCACATGTAGAGAGCTTTCGGGGCACAAACCAGAAGGGCCAGGCCCCCAGGAGCGGGGCGGGAGGTGGGAAAGGCATGCTTCACACTTCCTGGGGGCCCGGGTGGTTCCCTGCTGCCCCCACTGCTCCCACCCTGCCCTGCTCTGGCAGCAACCCCAGGGTACAAGCAGCGGGTGCCCTGGGGAAAGCGGGCCACGTGTGCTCCATCTGAGGCCCCCAGCACCGCTCCAGTGTGGGCGCCAAATGTTTCAGACTTTGAACTTGAAGCCATAACAGAGGTGAGAGGAATGGAGCCGGGGAGGGGAACCACAGCGAGGGGCCGTGTCTCTGCCAGGCTCTTCCAGGGAGGGCGGGGGGGAAGTGAAGGCATCTGTCGCAGCCTGTCCCCTCGCCCTGGCTGCCTTTGGGACGGATCCGCGGCCATCGGCCATCGGAGCAGGCACTTCCAGCACCACCTCCAGCACCACCGTCACTCTCTCCTGGCTCCCTGAGGCCAACGTGGCACCCAGCTCCTCTCTCTAGCTGCAGAGCGCCCGGCCTCTCCTCCCCGGATGCCGGGGGCACTCGCCAGACCAGCTGAGATCACCCAAGTGTCTCCGGGTACTGTCACATGTCCTTGGAGGGATAAACTCATCCTGGGTGAGAACCGTGGCTTTAAATCATCAAGAGAAACCCCACTTTAGACAGATTCAATAAATTCACCTGATGACACCTCTGTCCCATCTACCTCCCTTCCCGAAGTGCTGTTTTCGAGTCTCGCCTGGTCTCCGCTAACCCAAAGCTCCCAAGACGGCTCCTCCCTGGCCGGGTCCGGGTGATCCATGGCCCCTCCCTGGCCGGGTCCGGGTGGCCCGTGGCCCCTCCCTGGCAGGGTCCGGGTGAGCCGTGGCTCCTCCCTGGCCGGGTGCGGGTGGCCTGTGGCCCCTCCTGCAGCACTCCAGGAGCCCTCGGTGCCCAGTGCGCCTTCTCCCCAGGAGCACAGCCACAGCAGGCACCCGCCTGGACTTAGATTCCCCACTGCACAGGCTGGTGGTCCCTGCCATGCCTCACCCTCGTCGCCTCTTCCCGCAGCATTTAAAGGGAATGAACCGACACGGGGGCCAGGCTTGCTGCCCATTGCCGAACTGCGGATTCCGTTTTCCATTCCCCGAAGTTGCTGATCCTATCGGGCGGCAGGCACTGCCCTAGGAGCTGGTGAGGCCTCCACCGTGATAGGCACTGCCTTCTCAGAGGGCAGAGGCGACGGCACAGGGCCAGAACGCGGACCTGGGCACCCTCCGTCCACTCCCCCAACTGGGGCACGTTCCCGTCTTTCTAGCACTCAGGCGGTCATCTGGAAGGTCCCCAGAGGTGCTCCCCGCCCTTTCCAGCTATTTAATGGTGGTTCCTACTTCACCTAGTGGTTAAGGGATCCCATGTGGCGACTGTTCAGCCCCAGCCTTGGTTCCTGTGGCCGGAGACACGGGCTGAGCACACACGTGTGCCCGAGTGCCCCGAAGGAAGGACTGGAGAAGGGATTGTGGTGTGAGCATGCCTCGTTGGGGAACGCTGTCTCCCTTTCTTTCTGTCTCTCCGTCTCTGGCAAGCACATGCACCCTCTGGCAATTTTTTTTAAAAGGTGATGAAGCCAGCAGGTGGCGTAATGATTAAGGTGCTGGACTCTCACATGGCCGATGGTGGTTCGAGTCCCATATCTGGTAGCTTGAGAATCATGCCAAGCATGTGTGCTCAAAAATCCCAAGAGGACAATGGAGGAGAAGGGGTTGTGGCATGGCCATCCCCCTCGGGGGGTGATTTCTCACGTTTCCTCGCTCTATCTCTGTCACTTTCTGGTGAGCACACATTTTTTTTTCCCTATGACAAAAAAAAAAAATCTTTTAAAAAAAAAAAAGACAAAAATTAAATAGCACAAAGCATAAAAACTACCTGGCATGTGCTTGGCACATGGTAAGGTAAAGACCTCGCCTCGGTGCCAGAGTTGCCGTCACTGTCATTATTCCTGTGATTATTCAAGACATTGCAGTGCGGTGGGAGAGACTGAGGCTCAGTCAGCGCCTAGAGGGACAGAGGCATAGAGTTCCTCTGGAGGTAAGGGGGGACGGTTTGGGGGTGCCAGGACGAAGTGCCCCTAAGTTCAGATCCGAAGCTTAGGTAGGAGCTAGCCCGGCAGGAGCAGCAGCAGCAGAGACAATGAGGGAGCGCATATGAAGGCCCAGCCTGGGCGGGGGGCCTGGGAGTGCTCTTTCTGGCCAGAGCCCCGATGCCGGATCCGCGAGACAGGAGCACACCAGCTAGTCCTGTAAGTCACAGGGACGCATTTGGACTTGACCCCCAGCAATGGGAAGCCACTAAGAGCTTCCAGCAAAGGAGGAATGTGATCTGATATGATTCACAAAGTTCGCCCTGGCTGGAGAGGGGAGAAACCATCAGAGGGACATCGCGGGCCACTGCTGCAGCCTCCCAGTGGAAGGTGACGGTGACCTGGCCCACGGAAGACAAGCAGGGACAGAAGAGCTGGACAGGCCTGCAGCTGATGACCGGTAAATCTCTGGAGAAGAAAGGAGAGCGTGGGAGGTAGCGTGCAAGTCTTTGGAGGACGCTGCAGCCTCACCGGCTCCCAGCAAATTCCTGTGGTGTCCATCCAGGGGGCATCCATGGCCTCAAACAGTGAGCCAGACTCCAAGCAGCTGCAGGAACTGATTAGAAACAAAATAGAAAACGCCTTCCTCCCTCCAGCCCTCCCCCACGGGCGGTCAAGGTCTGTGCGGACAGAGAGAGAATGAAGGAACATCGGGGCAGAAGAGAGAACCACGCCAAGTCTCCGGGGCTGCCATCTGTGGAGAGGCTACAGAAATTAGGTCCAGAGTCTGGAAAGGCAGGAGCCGGGCGGGACCAGATCAAAGGCTCTGCGGTCGGACCGCCCAGCTGACGACAAGCCAGCTTGCATAGGTGAGCTGGTGTGGAAGGTGTCCCGCACGTGTTTGGGCTTCCTGGACGGACTGAGCACAAGCACGCTCCCCAAGCGCAGACTCAGAGCTCTACGCAGTAGTTTGGGGGCAGTTACGAGACCAGATCATTTTCCCCCCTAATTTTAATATATTTTTGCGATAGAGCACACATGCTCGCCAGAGACACAGAGAAAGAGAGACATAAAGTGAGAAATCACCCCCCCAGAGGGTGGTCACAATCTCCTCTTGGGATGTTGGGCACGCATGCACACGTGCCCGGCATGTTTCATCCCACAGGTCTGGCACTCAACCGCAGCCGACTATGTGGGAGTCCAGTGACATAACCATTGTGCCATCTGCTGATCTCAAGGCCACGTCATTTTAAATCTTAGTTTTTAATTATGCTCGTGAAAATGTAAACAGCACGGAAAAGGCTAACGTCTCTGAGCACCATCCTGGTCCTGGTCACCCTTCCCTCTGTGCAGAGGCACCCGCTCCTCAGGTCCCGACGTGCCTCCCCCGTTTTCTGTCTACGCACGTGTGTGTCGTCTGAGCCCGAGGGAGTGCACGGTGCTGCTTTGCAGGGACATGTTTGCTTGCGTCTTGGTGAGGCTGTCCATGACACGTCCTTGGGTCAGCTGCAAGGCACGTGTCAGTGTCAGTGTCAGTGCTGCTCTGCCGTCTGTGAATCCGCCCCGTGGTCCCAGGGCTCCCCCTCACCCTGCCTGCCCGCCGCACGGTATTTTCTTATACCATGGTGAGCTCGACCATTCCCCATCACAGACACTCACACTGCGGGGAGAACTGCGGAACACCTTACCCACGAAGGACAGTCAGGGCCACCAACAGAAGACCCTTCCAAAAGTTCAGGGCCACAGTTCAGCCAGGGAAGACCCTGGAACTAGAGTTTGCTGGGACAAGTCTCCAGCCTCAATAGTGAGACTCCCTCCTGGGAGACTAGTTACAATGGCTGCTACCGGAGGCCACACCTTGTGTGGGGGGGCACTTCCACCTGGCTAGCCACAGTTCGAGTCCCAGACCTGGAGGCTTGAAAATCATCTCGGGCGCATGTACAAGCATGCCCGCGATCCTAAGAAGAGGAGACTGGAGAAGGGACTGTGGCACGGTCATCTCCCCTGAGGCAGGAGGAGTTCTCACTTTGCCTCTCTCTGTCTCTTTCTGGGGAACACACATGCCCTTCAAAAAAAAACCATAGTGGATGCTGGAGAAGGGCTGTAGTGGGCGAGAGACTGGGTGGAAGAGCTGCTTCCCTGCGTGTTCATGCCTAGGTCAACCCGTACTGATAGAAAAAAGGCTTGCTCGGCCGTCCCTTAGGGTAAGTCACATCTCTGTGCTGGGGATCCTGAGTCCTGAGCTCAAGCAGAGAGACCCCTCTAACACGTGGGTGGAGGGGAGATGAAGGCGGCAGGAGCCCACAGTTTCTGCGGCTGTCTCCACAGCCATGCCTGCCTTCCTACCCACTGTCCCACCATCCCCCAAGCACACATTCCACTCGCTTGGAGGGTGGCAGGGCTCATTTGATTGCTGTGGCTTCTCCGTGAGGTCCCTCTTCAACTCACACCCGAGTTTGCTGGGCTCAGCCCAGGCCAGGTCAGAAGGTAAATTCGAATGCAAGGTGAGGATGACGGACAGGGTCGCAGGGCTCTTGACTGGCCTCATACGTAGGCAGGGTGGCCGGTCACCACACTGCAGCCTGATGATGGCTAAAGTGCCACAGTGCCATTCCAGTGTGTATTCAAGACCAGCCACCTGGCAGGAGAAGCCCTCAGCCCCCACACCCCTCCACGGCTGAGCTGGGCAGCGGCGGGGATGGAGGGGCAGGGAGGCCACAGAAGACAGAAGTGCTGGGCTGGGCTCCACTTCGTCTCCAGGTCATCTTGACTTCGATCTTCCCTGGGGGCGGGAGGCAGGTGACGTCCCCCTCAGGAGCACACCTGTCCCCAGCAGCGTTCTGCACCCTCCTGGGACTGTGGCCAGGCTCCCGGGTGCCGAGGTGTGCTGTCCACACAGACAAGGGTGGGCAATCTGCCACCCACGAAGCGGGAAGGACAGCAGCGTCTCCCTGGAGGGGTAGGAAGGCCCAGCGCATGCTGCAGGGGGCGCATGCTGCAGGGGACGCCTGCGAGAGGGAGCTGCAAATAATGGGAACAGTTCTGCGGACTGAGGGCTTTGAGCACCGGGGTCTGGAACCTGGGCCTCTGTCCCAGTGAGGCCTAGCCAGCTGGCCCTGAGAAGGCTCCAGGTTTGACTGGGCTTTTCCTAGCACCACCCCCACCCTGCTGCTGGCTGTCCAAGCGCTCACTGGGAACTGTCTTGGGCTTCCCAAAGCCACCTGACGCTGTGTGACCAGGATGTCGCCACAGCCCAGGCTCAGGACCCCCCATGAGGTGAGCAGGAATAGGGAGGAATGGGGTGACAGGCAGCCAGCCCCAGGGCCCCCCAGCTTAGTGACTCCCGTTACCCTAACCATGGGGGGGGGGGCATGCGCTCTGGCCTGCTGGGAGTTCATTCCTGGGAAACCTGGAAATGGTGATCCCGGCGCGGAGGGCAGAGTTTTTGTTTTTAATATATTTATTATAACTATGTGTGTGTGTGTATGTGCATGGGTTTTTTTTTTTTTTAAGATTTTTACTATAGGGCACATACATGCACTCACCGGAGAGACAGGGAAAGTGAGACACCGCCCCCTAGGGGAGAGGCATGCCGCAGTCCCTTCTCTTCCACGCTCAGGATTTGGGTGCTCAGGCAATGCACCCAGTGTGATTTCAAGCCAAGTCCCAGGACGGCAGCTGCAGTCACATGGGAGTGCAGCGCCTTAACCACCACGCCACCTGCTGGCCCTATTTAAAAATAAATAAATAAAACAGAATTTACAGAAGGTAGTTTTTGGGTTTGTTTATTTTATTTTTTACCCGAGGACTTCACATCCCTGTCTATTCAGCGTCTCCTCCCTGCGCCCCTCCTGCTCACGCTCCACCACCCTCTCCCGTCCCTTAGCCTGGTCTCTACTCTCCGGTCTCCCGAGCCTCTGCCCCTCCTTGGCCGCCCCGCGTTCCCCGCTTCCCCGCCCAGCCGTCAGCATGCTCCGGCCACCGGAGCCCGATCTCCGCCCTCGCTGCCCCTCGAGGAGGCAGGAAGGACCTCGGGAAACCTCGGAGGGCCCCGCCCTGCCCCGGCCGGCCTCCTGCCTGCGGGAGCTGGAAGCAGCCCTGGCCCGCCCCTTGGCTCGCGGCGCGCGGAGGAGACGGAGCCCGGG
>NW_006198322.1:980654-997720 GCF_000334495.1 Tupaia belangeri chinensis | reverse complement strand
AAGCCCCCGGGGGCGCCCCCCGCCGAAGTGGGGTGCGGCTTCGGTCTTTGCTGCGACTCATCCGGGCAGGCTCCGGGTGGAACGCAGGCTTGACCCTCCAGAGGCGCGATCCCCATCAGGGACCCTGGGAAGGTGGGGAGACGGCCCGCTCCGCCCAGCGCCGGGGCTCCGGGGATGCCATCGAAGCCGAGCCATCACCCTGCCCGGCCCTCTGGCTGCCGGCGCTCTCGGTCCGGCGACACCCGGCGGGTCCTCGGCGTTGCCCGCCTTTGTGCGGGTGCACAGCGCCCCCTGCGGGCCGCTCGCGGGTCGGCGCAGCAGCCGCAGGACGCGGACTCGGGGTCGGAGAGGCCCCGCCACAGCAGCAGGCCCGCGGAGCACGGTTCCAGGCCGGGCCGGACAGCGTGGCGCCTGGGTGCTGGGACGCGTAGGTCACCCCTGTGAGCGCCGCCTGTCTGCAGACAGGGCCACCGACCTCCCGAGCTGCTGCGAGGACCTGGTTGGTGCCCCTCTGCGCGCCTTGATGCCGGGAAGCCCACCCCATCCTCTCCGATGCAGCCTCGGCTCCACTCCCCGCACCTCCCCTTACCGCTGTGGGCCTGCGGTGAGACCTCAGGGTTCACGTGCCCTGCCGGGCCACTTCCTCCTCTTTAAGGGAGCCGATCTATTTAGATTGGACTCTCCATTAAAGCTCCTAACAAAGTCAGTACCGAGCTGGGAGTACCAGTCCCTCTGGGCCCCCCTACCCAAGGACGCCTCCACTCCCTGCCCCTCCTCCTGGATTTAATTAGTAAGGAGTCCCCTGCAGACTCTCACCCAGGCCGCAGGGCTGGGGAAGGGTCTTCAGAGACCACACCCCCAGCCCTGGGCCAAGTCCCCATACACACACTGGTGGCTATCCGAAGCGGCCATTCCCTGCTTCCAACCCTCCAGTGGCTCCCAGAGCCTTTAGCATGGAGGCCAAGGTCCTACCCTGGCGGAGGGCCCTCGATGATCTGTCCCCGCAGACATCCCCAGTCCCGGCTTCTCCCAGCCTACCATGAAACACCCAGGGGCTGGCAAGTCCACAGCTGCACTGCCCTCACGGGGGCCCATTGGCCGATGCCCTCGCCCCGCCCGCCATGGGCGCAGCGCCCTGTGACGTGCCTCCTCCGCACCCGCCAGGCTGTCTTGCCTCTGAGCTGACTCGCCTGCTTTCCCTAACCGCCGCATATTAAAGCATAATTCAGTGTTCTTGTTGCTGCAATTAGCTGTCTGTCTTTCCCTCTAAATCGTGAGCTCCTCAAGGGCTGTCTTACTCATCTCCAAACAACCCAGATGGCTCCCGGGATCTCCCAGCCCACTTAGCTCCAGTGTAATGAGCTTTGCAGCAGACACGGCTAATTGCCTACCCAATAGCCATTTTCCAAGTCTTCCGTAATGGCAGGAACCCCAGTTTTTTGCTCCGGGAGGCAACATGCTCAGACGCTCAGCTGAAATCTCTCCTTCCCAGACTCTCCTGTCATAGGACCCACACAGGCAGAAGTCACTGGATGGAGCCCTTGGAAAAGCTTTTCAGACGGATCCAGGTTCACCTCTCTGGCCTTTTCTTTTCCCCTCGCCTTTTCCCTCTCCTGGAACACAGGCAAGACGCCTGGAAGAGCAGCAGCCATCATGCAGCCAAAAGAACAGACGCCACACACTCAGGGAAAGCAGCACGAGCCAAAAGAACAGACGCCACACACTCAGGGATAGCAGCACAACAGGGGAACCCGGGAGCTCGGGGACACTTCTGAGGCCCTAGACCAGCCCCTTGCTGATTTAAGCCAGTCTTCAGAGGTTCTCTTACTTGCAGCCAAATGCAGTCATAACTGACACAGGGACCACTTCCTCAGCCAGGAGAGCTTGAAAGCCCTCCCCTACAAGACGCGTGCTGGGTCCCATGGGCCCTACCCCGGGGTCACCACTGACGTTAAGTCGTGCTTGTCTCTTTAGGTCTAGAGCCCGAAGTCAGGGACAGCCGACTTGTTTCTATGGTTTCACAGAAAGCATTGCGAGGGAAAGAAGTTAACTGATGTATGTTTTTGTGATTTGGTTTGTTTTTCTAAGGTTTTTGCCATAGGGAGTGTGTGCTCACCAGAGAGACAGAGACAGAAACAGAGAGAGGGAAAGTGAGGACTCGCACTGCGATACCTTCTCCTCCATTCTTCCCCTAGGGTTTTTGGGTATGCACACACATGTGCCTAGTATTATTTTTCAAGCCACCAGGTCCAGGGCTTGAACTGGGGTCATCCTTGTGAGAATCCAGCACCTTAACCACCACACCACCTGCTGGCCCCTAACTGAAGATGTTTTACAGAAAAGACAGACATTGGAGTGGGGGGGACCAGCAGATGGCTTAATGGTTACATCACCGGACTCTCATATAGTCAACTATGGCTGAGTCCTGGAGCTGGGCGCGTGTGTGTGCGTGCCCAAGATCCCGAGAGGAGAATGGAGGAGAAGGGATTGCAGCGTGGCCATTCCCCCTGGGAGGTGATTTCTCACTTTCTGTCTCTCTTATCTTTCTGGTGAATGTACACACTCTATAGCAAAAAATCTCTCTAAAAAAAAAAACCAAAAATGCCGAATGGGCCTGGTAAACTGCAGCAGCTCACTCTCACGCAGACCAAAGAGCGGGACACCTCCTCGTTCTGGGACCCCTTTAGCCATGCCATCCCGTGGGGAGTCTGGCCACGCCAGTTCTGTGCTGCCCAGCCTCATCCCCTCTTGCTTCCTCTCCCCTCTCCTCTTCCTCCCCAGCCCTCAAAGGAGCTGAGACCAAGTTCTTCTCATACAGTGACGTAGCCATCATCTGCTGTCTTGGGTGCCTCTCTGTACCCTCATCTTCTATCCCAGTGGCTTACTAAGCTACCATTCCAAGGAGAGTCATTTCTCTAAGAGGAATTTTTTTTTTTTTGAGAGGTTTTGGCCATAGGGCATGTGCACTCGCCAGACAGACAGAGAGAGACAGAGAAACAGAAAGTGAGAAATCACCCCCCAGGGGGGATGGCCCCGCCGCAATCCCTTCTCCTCCATTCTCCTCTCGGGATCTTGGGCACGCACGCACACGCGCCTGGCGTGAGTTTTAAGCCACTGGGTCCAGGACGCGAACCACGGTCAACTACGTGGGAGTCCAGCGACATAACCATTACTCTAACTGCTGGACCCACTAAGAGGAATTTTTTAATTTAATTTATTATTTTTTAAAATTTGCTACAGGGCACATGTGCTCACCAGAGAGAGAAAGGGAAAGTGAAAGCAGGCCTCCAGGTTCAGGACTCAAACTGCGGTCAGTCATGTGGGAGTCCAGTGCCTTAAGCACCACGTCACCTGCTGGCTCCAAGGAATTCTTTTGTCCAAAGTTCATTTATTTCTTTCATGAGACAGAGAGAGACGGCACCCCTCCACAGGGTCTTGAAGCCACAATCCACCCTCAGCCTCAGCCAATCCCGAATCATACCCAGTGTACTCAGGAAGGTCCTTAAACCCGGAACCATCCCAGGCGAATCCGCCTCCCAGAGCACGTGGCCAGAGCACCGTGGTGTCCCACTGCACTGCTGTCCAGCCCCTCTAGGATATATTTTTTTAATTGTTTAAATTGTTTTTGGAGGAGTAGTTTGCCATAGGGCACATGTGCACACCAGAGAGACCGAGAGAGCGAAAGTAAGAAATCAACCATGACGGGGGATGGCCACACACACTCCCTTCTCCTCCATTCACCTCTCGGGATTTGGGGCATGCGCAATAGGTACCTGGTATGGTTTTCAAGCCTCCAAATCCAGGACTCGAATCTCAGTCGGCCATGTGGGAGTCCATTGCCTTAACCACCATGCCACCTGCTGCCCCCTCTAGGAAAATTCTGCCTCCAGTGGTTCAGAGAATTAATTTTGCACTCTCACCACACTAGACACTTCCCACCGTGCTCCGCCCACAGCAGAGCTGCGTGAAAGTGGGCTTGTGAACCCGACTGGAGAGCAACCCTGAGGCCCTGCCCCTCAGTACTCGCCTGCCTGTTTGAAGAGGTACCTTAGCTTCTAATTCTAAGCCCGTGCGAAATGACAAGGCAAGCACGCGGAAGGAAAGGGCGGTGCTGAAGTCGGGCAAGCACAAGAATATTGGTCATTAATGGCAGATAGGCCATCAGTTCTGTCCACGTGCAGGTCGCGTTCAGTCTCTGGGCTCGGTTACGCCCTGAAGGACTTAGACTCAAATTAGAAACCATTTTAAATCTCATCTGTAAAAGACTAAGAATGCTATGGAATCCCTTTGTAAATCGGGGATAGTCGTGCACTCCTAACGCTGTGCCTTTTTGTTCTCCATCAATCTTGGCAAATTTTATTTTGTTAGTCATTTCAAAACACTAACTCTAGGGACCAGCAGTTAGCATAATGGCTATACAGCTGGACTCCCATATAGTCGACCATGGTTCGAGTCCCCGACCTGGTGGCTTAAACTCATGCCGGGCACGTGTGCGTGCGTGCCCAGGATCCTGAGAGGAGAATGGAGGAGAAGGGATTGCAGCATGGCCATCCCTGGGGGAGGGGGGGAGATTTCTTGCTTTCTATCTCTCCGTCTCTCTCTGTCTGTCTGGCAAGTACACATGCCCTATAGTAAAAACATCTTCCCCCTCAAAAAAAAAAGTCCCTAACTTGGGCATGTTTTGGATTACCTCTGCTGTATGTTTGTTTTCTCATTCGCTTATCTTTATCGACATCTTCCTTCATTTTCTGTCTTTAACTTAAATTTGATGCTTGGCTTATTCATTTTAGGCTTTCTTTGTTTCCAAAATAAGTTCTTAATGCTATAAACATTCCTATAAATACTGCTTTGGCTGCATTTTCATGTTTTGATGTAAAATATTTTTATTGATTTTCACTTCTAAATTTTTTTCTCATGTCTGTTATGATTTCTTTAATACATGAATTGTTGAGAGGTTTTTTTATTTTATTTATTAATTATTATTATGATTTTAATTTGCTATAAGGCATGTGTGCTCACCAGAGAGAGAAAGAGAGAAAGTGAGAAAACAAGTTGCCACATTCAGGACTTGAACCACAGTCAGCCATGCGAGAGAGCAAGGCCTTCACCTGAACACCACCTGCTAGCCTCAAAGTGTTTCTTTTTTTAACTTCCAAAAGAATGGGGAATTATAATTCTCATCATTATAGTTGCTGAATTTTGTCCAAATTTACTCTTCCATGAGAGAGTGATGAGAAAGAGTGGTGTGAAAAGACAGAAACAGGCACCCCCAACAGAGTCCTAATGCTACGACCCTGCTGCAGCCTCAGCCAGCCAGGACCACAGGCACACATGCACGCCCAGTGAGCGTGCAGAGAACTCAGGACACACACCCAAGTCCTCCCCAGACAGCCTCGGCATTGTGGAGCATTTGCTGGATTACTGCCCCACCGTGGCTGGGCCTACGGCTGTTCGTGCTGCCTTAATTGTGTTGTGGTTAGATAATGTAGCCTGCAGAATAACAATCCTTTTGAAAATTTCGAGGCTTGCTTTATGGCCTTTCTCTTCATCAGTTTTCATAAATGGCCCATGTGCGCCCAAAAAGAACATGTGTTTTCCATTTGTGTGCCAAAGTCTGTATCTATTAAGTTGAACTTTATCTTTGTGTTCTTCAAATATTCCATATTTCTATTCATTTTTATGTGCTAGATTAATCAGTTAAGAAAAAAAGAAAAATTTATTGATGTTTCAATCATGAATTTGTTCATTTCTCCTTACATTTCTATTCTTTTTTTTTTTTTTTTTGGAGAGGTTTTTGCTATAGGGCACGTGCACTCACCAGGAAGACAGAGAGACAGAGAGACAGAAAGTGAGAAATCACCCCCCAGGGAGGATGGCCACGCCGCAAGCCCTTCTCCTCCATTCTCCTCTCGGGATCTTGGGCACGCACGCACACGCGCCCGGGGTGAGTTTAAGCCACTGGGTTCAGGCCTCGAACTGCAGTCGACTACATGGGAGTCCAGTAACGTAGCCATTACTCCAACTGCTGGTTCCCATTTCTGTTAATTCTTATGTTATGTATTTTAAGGCTTTTGTAAGGTTCATATTAATTTAAAAGTGTCACTTTCTTCCTGGGGAAGAATGGCTTATTGTGGAATGCTACCTTTGCATCTATATTACGCTTTTTCCCTTACGCACTATTTTGCCTGGTATTAATATCAGCACACCGTTTCTTCACTTTGGCTTATTGTTTGTCTGGCATATTTTCCATCCTTTCACAATTAGCTTTTGTGCATGCTTACGTTTTAGGTATGCCCATTTAAAATAATTAACTCTGGGACCAGCAGGTGGTATAGTGGTTAAGGCACTGGACTCCCACATGGCCGACTGCAGTTCAAGTCCTGGACCTAGTGGCTTGCTTTCTCAATTTCCCTCTCTCTCTCTCTCTATCTCTCTCTCTCTCTCTCTCTCTCTCTCTCTGTCTCTCACTGGTAAGCACATGTGCCTTATTGCAAATTAAAAATAATAATAATAAGAAATAAATTAAATAAGTTATTCTTTAAAAATAATCATTAATTCTGAAAATCTTTGTGTTTTAGCAGAGATAGTTATTTTACATTTATTGTGATTATTGACATACTTCTGTTTATTTTTGTGCTCTTATTTTGTAGTGAACAATTGTCCTATTTTCTCTTTTTCGTATTTAGTTTCTTGTGTCATTTTTTGGAGAAAGTGATTCATTTCTTTTTTTCACTCAATTTTTGACCTCTATTATTTTAGTAGTTATGCCAGAAAATTTCACATGCATCTTTAACAATGTCTAAAGCTAATGTCCTTCAGAAAAATCCATGGATTTTAAAATACTTGATGTTTATCAGACCTCTCAACTCACAGGTTACTAGAGTTTATTTCTTTAACCCATTTTTCCTTTATCGGAAAATAGCTATTATTCTTATTTTATACACTCAGTGTTTACTTAAATACACCTTCAGATATTCAGCACGCGTTTGGCTCTTAATTCCTTCTCGTATGCCACATCTCTGATCTGGCATGACATTTGAGATTACATTCCTTTTTTGGGAAGTATATCATTTTAGAATTTTCTTTAACAAAGATTCATTGATATCAACTCCTCATTTTTATTTATCTAAAAACGACCATATTTAGAGCCAGCAGGTGGCATGGTAGTTGGGTGCCGGACTCCCACCTGACAGACTGTGGCTCACAGAATTGCACTGGGTACACGTGCATGTGTCCCCAACCCTGAGAGCAGAATGGAGGACAAGGGATTGCAGCACGGTCACCCTCCTTCACAGGGGTGATTGTTCACCTTCCCTCTTCCTATCTCTGTTTCTCCCTGGTGAGCACACATGCCTTATGGCAAAAACCTAAAAAAGTGAACAGAAAAAAGAAAAGAAAAAAAGAGTCCATTTTGTCCTTCCATTTAAAAGGTATTTTGGCAGAGTATATCATCTAGGCTATTATTTTCTCTAAGCACATATTTTATTGTCTTCTGGCTTCTTTCTGCTTGTAAGAGTCATTCTTTTTAGGTAATTCATCTTTCTAGTTGCTTTTGTAATCTCGTCTTGGTCTTTGGTGTTCTGCACGTTCACTATGCTATGTCTGGAGGAAATGTCTTCTCTTGCTTCAAATTCAGAGCATCCTAGGCCTAAAGTTTTAGTCTTTCAACAATTCAAGAAAATTCTCAACCATGTTTTCCCTGTCTTTTTTTCCTGAAACCAAGTTGAGCTCACTCTATCCTTCACGTTTGTTCAACATTTTTTTTTCCATATTTTTCATTGTCTTTCTCTCTGGACTACATTCTAGATAATTACTTTAGATCTATCTTCTAGTTCATAATTCTCTCTTCAACTACTTCTAATCTGCTATATCTCCCATCTACTAAGACATTACATTTCATTTGTTGTTTCTTGTACCTGGAAGTTTTATTTGGATATTTTTATAATTCCTCTTGGTCTTTTTAAATCATCTATTTTTCTCTGCTTATTTTCTAAGTATTTTCATCTCTGCCTATTTTCAAGTATCTCTTCTACTTCTATGCATGTAATAAGTGTACTTAATATTTTGTACCCATTAATTTTTATACTAAAGTGATTTCAGGTCTAATTTGCTGCCTGGTTGTTTGTTTGTTTGTTTGTTTGTTTGTTTTCCTGCTAGCTCTTATTCATAGTGCATTTTTTATGTTTATTTTGTGATTTTTTTTTTATTCTCAGCACAGATTCCTTCAGATTTTGTCTTCTTTGAGTCTTAAGTTAAAGTTCTATTTCTACAGGCATTTCACATTTTCTTATGCCAGGGTTTGGGGCATCTCAGGCCTGAGACTACTGTAAGGTAGATTCTCTATTTCAGGTTTTGCAGACCATGTGAGCAGAGTGAATTTGACTGGAGACCTCCCTAGGGCCAGCCTGAAGTTTTGATTTCACAGTGTGAGGTTTCGATATTCTTTCTCTCCACTCAGTGCCAAGTATTATGAAGCAGAGGCAAGGGTTTTTTTTCCTTTTTTGTGGGGGAGGGTCCCTTTCTGATGGTAGTATTATTTCTTATTCACATTTACACTAGAAATACAGCCCATTTGAGTCCCAGCTCTATGGAGAGTCTCATTAGATTTACCAGCCTGGTGGACCCAGCACTTTGGCTCCTAGACTATGCACAGCTTTCAGAACCTAAAGTCCAGGGTCATTGATTTGGGCAAATACCTTCAGCATGAACTGGCTTCTCTGCTGGCTTGCTATTTATTCCTGTCCTTCCTCCTCCTCTTCACTCTCTTTTCCTTTTGGTTTTGTATGTTTTTTATTTTCTTGTCAGCTTAGCTCTTCATTTCAAACCTTTTTTTATATGATTGTTCAAAATAATTTATCCAGTTCTTTTTATCATTGTGTTTTTCTATTGGGAATGAAGTTCAATGTGCCCAGTCTATTAAACTTCCTAAGACAATGTCTGGACACATTTTTTTTATTGAGAGATGTTTGCTATAGGGCGCATGCACTCCCCAGACAGACAGAGAGAGACAGAGATACAGAAAGAGAGAAATCGCCCCCCAGGGGGGATGGTCATGCTGCAATCCCTTCTCCTCTATTCTCCTCTCGGGATCTTGGGCACGCATGCACAGGCGCCCGGAGTGAGTTTAAGCCTATGCCACCAGGTCCAGGACACGAACCGCAGCTGATTACATGGGAGTCCAGCGACATAGCCATTATGCTAAATGCTGGTACCCCTTCTGGTCTTTTCTTATTATTATTATTATTATTTCCTACAGGATGTGTGTGCTCACCAGAAACAGAGATGGAGTTGAGAAAGGGAAAGTGAGAAATCACTCCCCAGGGGGTTGGCCATGCCGCAGTCCATTCTCCTCCATTCTCAGGATTTGGGGCACACACACACACGAGTTTTTCAAGCTGCCAGGTCCAGGATTCAAACCATACCGTTGGCCATGTGGGATCCAGTCACCCCACCACCACCACCACCACACCACTGACTGGCCGCCCTAGAGCCAACCTAAGACGCTACTAATGGTTCCTCCAAACCTGGACTCCATGAAGGCCTGTGGTCCTGGAGGTTTGGCATGATACGGAGGAAGGGGCTGAATCTGAGGAAGAGGCAGGGTTAGGGTGGTCGTACCGTGTGAAATGCAGAACTGTTTGCTCAAAGTCACCAGAGCCCACCGTCATTGTAGGTGATAAAGACGGCAGTGGAAAGGGGTCCACCAGCATCCTGGGAAACTTGCTAATGGATGTGGCTGTTCTCCACGGCAGGGGCCCAACAGGCCAGCTGCAGACCAGTGCCGGCCCGGGGCCTGTTAGGGGCCAGTGAGCAGGCCACGCAGCGGGGCGTGGGCACAGAGGGTCAGCAGAGCTTTGCCTACGTTTGCAGCCTGTTCCCAGCACCTGCGCTGCTGCCTGGGCTCACAGCAGTGTCGGATTCTCATGGGAACAGGAACCCTACTGCGTCACTGTCCCGTGGCAGTGTGGGAGAGGTGGGAGTGGGCTCAAAGCGGATGTGGTATGCATGACCACCCCAGGGCCAAACCCTCCACTCGCCCCCATTCATAGAGGGATTCTTCCAACAGGCCGGTCCCTGGTGCCAGGAAGGTTGGTGACGCAAAGCTCTGTAGGGTGGGGTGGACAGTAGCAGGTGGTGCCGTAGCCTGGCACCCCAGAAGCCCGCATGGGGAAGGTGCAGTTCCAGATGACTGACAGGGAGGAGAGCAGTGAATCAGCAGCTGTGAGGCGGACATAATTGCTACAACAGGCAGCGAGGCAGAAGCGGCAGTCAGGCTGCCCTGACCTGAGCAGGTCTTGGGGACTGCTAGTTGATCACTCTGTTCTCAGGGCACAGTGGACAGCCAGCTCGTGTGCTCTCTGACTCGTGTAACTAGAAACCACGAAAGGCCCACGGAGAACATGCGAGCAGAAGCTGCCGTCCCTGCCTCACTAGCACGTGACGGTTTCCATCTTTAAGTCAGTGTCCAGACCTGGGGCCCATCAGTGGAGGAGGCCAGGCCCCCGAGGAAGGACTCCGGGAGGCCAGCACACGTGTGCATGAGAGAACGTGTCATTACTGGGCCGTCCTGAAGGGCCTGCATCGGTGTCGACAGTGACTGCCCTGGGAAGGGCCTGCACCCCGACTTTTCGAGGCACTGTGGACGTGGTCTGAGCTGACACTGACCCAGGGAGCGTCACATCGCTCCCATGGTCTCCCCTACGAACAGTGACCATAACAGTGCTGGCCTTCCAGGACCACGAGAACCAAGGAGGTGCTCACGACAAAAGGTGACATGCATTTGGACAGACATGCATCTCTTTTACACACAGTTGAGCAATAGGAAAGCCAGCCCTGGGACCAGCAGTTAGCGTAACGGCTGTGTCGCTGGAGTCCCGCGTAGTTGACCATGGTTCCAGTCCCAGGGCCGGTGGCTTAAACTCATGCCAGGTGCATGTGCGTGCGTGCCCAAGATCTGGAGAAGAGAATAAAGGAGAAGGGATTGTGGCGTGGCCATCCCCCCGGGGGATGATTTCTCACTTTTTATCTCTCTCTCTCTCTCTTTCTCTCTCTCTCTCTCTGTCTGGGGAGTGCACGCGCCCTATAGCAAAAACCTCTCCAAAAAGAAAAAAAGAAAGAAAAGAAAGCCAGCCCCTGCGTCACCCCCTGCAAAGCCAGGGGCTGAGGGAGCTGTCCTCTCAGCTTGTCAGACCCACGCACCCCAGCCCACGCCCCCCATGGGAGGGGCCTGCTTGTCCTCGGCCTCCCAGCAGCTCCAGGCAGCTTCGCACTCTGCCCTCTCGGCTGAGAGGCGGGTACCCCACAGTACTGGAGTGGGGCACACTCATTCGGCCAGAAATCGGGCTGGAGGCCGCAGACCTGGTTCTTCCCACAGCTGCCTGACCTTGGGACATCGCCGCCTATGTCCCAGGTGTGGAATAAACAGGAGGTCCATGCGCACCAAGGCCTTTTCCTGCCCAGGGTCTAGACTCACCCCAGGGAATATATCTTAGGGCCTCAGCCTCTCGGTAGAAGTGGCGTGAACGAGTTGAGTTCACACTAACCAGGCCAACTTCTCACTGCCGTCTCAGAAGCTTCAGAGCGACTGCTTGTCCAACGAGGGTGTCCCTACGGTAGGGCGCCTTCTGGGTTCTGGGTACAGACGGTGCAGGGCTGAGGGGCCTGACGTGACTTTGCCTTGGGACTCTCCCTGTGCAGTCCATACCCCACCTCCACCGCCAGGAGACTTTGGCACCCCCTGCCCTTCCAGCCTCGCTTTAGGCTACCTTTTCATTCTCTCTCTCTCTCTCTCTCTCTCTCTTATTTCCATAGGGTACATACACTTGCCAGAGAGAGAGAGAGACAGTGAGAGGGAAAGTGAGAAATCACCCCCTAGGGGGATGGCCTGCCACAGTCCCTTCTCCTCCATTCTACTCTTGGGATGTTGGGCGCACACATACGTTTACCCCACATGATCCCCAAGTTGCCAGGTCCAGGACTCGAACTGCAATCAGCCGTGTGGGAGTCCAACACCCGAATGACCACGCACCCGCTGGCCCCCACTTTTAATGCTTCAGCGATCCCAGACGGTTCCATCTGTGGCTTGGTTGTGATGCTGTTGCCAGGCAGGCAGACAGGGAGGTTGGAGGAGAGTCGTGCTGGCCCAGCAAGCCAAGTCTCCATGCACGCCTCGGGGCCCGTTTAATCAAAGACAGGCCAGGCCCTGGCGAGCCCAAGAAGGCTGCCCCCAGCAGACCACCGCTGCCCAGAGGAAGCTCACAGCAGCCGCGCTCCCCACTCAGACTTTTGGCAGAGCGCTCGCTTTTCCTTCCTATTAATAATGAAGAAAGAAAAAGCCTCCATGAATGTGCAGTGAAATGAATCTGCAATTAATTTTAAATAAGCTTAAATCCCCTCGAAATGCCCTCCCTTGGTATTTTTATGGGAAACGGTTTTCACTAGATACGCACACCAGAAAGGTCCTGAAACGTACGATAGACAAAATCCTCTTAGGCAATGCAAAAGGGTAATTGGGTTTTTCTCAAAGCTACATTAAAAAAAAAATTAAGGGATAGAAATAAGCCAGCTTTTAAGGAAATATTAGCCATTAACCTAAAAACCATCCCAAAGAGCAATCTTCCTACTCAGGAAGTTTAGCATATGGTTTTCGGAGCTTAACCCTTTTTGCTTTTTCATATCTTCACGATTCTCGCTTAAGGCAAATCACACAAAACCCTTATCGCAAGGGGCCTAGGAGGGCCTGATCTCATGGCTCAGTCAGCAAGGCCCCTCAGGCCTGAGGCCCAGCCTTCCAGGTCTGGGGACTCCAGGCCAGCCCTCCTCTAGAGGACCCTCTGTTCTGAAGCTGAACTGTGGGACGTGGCTCTTCCCAGGCCTCTGGGACAACTTCCAGCTCTGTTCCCAGTCCCCACCTCCCCTGTCTGATCCCAGGCCAAACCTCGGGCCCAGCAATAACAAAGAGGCCCAGAAGATGAAAAGCTGGAGCCTCCCCTTCCAGCTGAAACCAGGTGTGATGCTGGCAGGGAGAGGTTCCTCCTGTGAGCCCGGCCAGCTGAAGGCTGGGAAGGCAATAACCCGAAAACGAGCCACGCGGGGCCAGATGCCCACACCTTTCACTTAGGTTGCTATAAATGAGTTTCCTGGGGTAAAATAATTTCTTCCTTCAAAGAAAATCACAGTCAAAGGCCAAAGCAACGGAGCGGGAAGGAGAAAGGGGAGGAGGTGGAGGGAGGACAAGAGGACGGCCTCTTGCTAGATATCCAGGGCTTCCCAGAGAGCCCAGCCCAGCCTGGGCAGAGCCCCGCCTGCAGCCCAGCCATCTCCTGCTCACGGTGGCGAGCAGCCCAGAGCTGGGCCGGCTGCTGGGACGTCTTCAGCAGGGGACGAGCCCTCAGGGAGGTCTGCTGGCCTCCCAGGGGAGCTACACACATGGTCAGAGGGCTGGCCGCCCAGTGCCCTGAGGACTGCAGGCTCCAGAAGAGGTGCCCAAATCCAGAGCAAGAGCTGAGGGGTTCACCTTCAGGCGGAAGTGGGAGGTTGTTCCCACCCCTAGGACTCCGGTGGCTGCTCAGATGCAGGGCCCTGGGACTGCCCGCCAGAAAGCCTGCAAGCCTATCTTCCAGTCTCAGGGTTGAATATATTTAAAGCTTCTGGATCCAGTCTCAAAATGAAAGCCAGGTGCCATGCCAAAGGGCTTCCCCCACCCGGTCGTTTAGAGTGGATGGCACCTCAGCTTGAGCCAGAGCTGGTGGTAGGGTGGACATCGGCCCAGAAAAGGGCACTTTCTATGGTGGCCAGAATGAGGACGTGAGGGATGGCAAAGGATCTTCCACCCTTGGCAAACTCATTCTGGAAGGCAAAGGTGGGCTGGCTGGTGGCTGGCACATTTTCCAAGGTGTGTCCTGAGCTGTCGCCACCTGGAAGCCATCACACTCAGCCCCAGACCAGCCACCCACCCTCTGCCAAGGAACAAGCTTCAGGCCCTTTGACAATGAAAGGGCAGGTGCAGGCCCTTTGACAATGAAAGGGCAGGTGAGCAGGAGACTGAGAAGGGGTGAAGATGAGGGAAGGCGGTGCTGGGGAAGCTGTGGCACGCTTGCTTCCTTTCCCAGCTCCCTGCAATGTGCCCACTGCCCTGGAGGCCGGGCCGCGGCAGGTCGTCTTCCCAGACCTCCCTCCAGCTCAGCTCCATGGAAGACCATGCTTTCCCCAAATAAGTGGAGTAGCTTGAGATTCTAAAGACGGGACAGAATGGAGTTTGCAGCACCCTCTGGCAAGCAGAGCCAGAGATGCGTGTTTTCTTTTTCTTTTCTTTCTTTCTTTTTTTTTTTCTTTTTCTTTCCCTTTTTTTTTTTTTTTTTTTTTTTTTTTCTTTTTTTTTTTTTTCGAGACATGTCGCGTGCGCTCGCCAGACAGACTGTTTTTTTTTTTTTTGCAGATTTTTGCTATAGGATGCATGTGCTCACCGGAGAGACAGAGAGAGAGAGCAAGAGAGGCAGAAAGCAAGAAATCACCTCCCTGGGGGGATGGCCACATCGCAATCCCTTCTCCTCTAATTCTCCTCTTGGGATTTTGGGGCACACATGCACATGCGCCCGGTGTGAGTTTTCAGCCCTTGGACTTAGACTGCAGTTGACTACGTGGGAGCCCAGTGACATAACCACTACACCATCTGCTGCTCCCAGCATGTGGGTTTTCTGCAGTGGCTGTCACAGAGAGCCCCAGAGAGCCGCTAGCTCTGTGAGTCTCCAGGGGCAAGACTACAGCAGGGGCCACATGGGGGCCTGGAGCCAGAAGTCGTGGTGCAGCTTTGAGGTCATGGCAGGGGCAGCAGCTCCCAAGACAGGACAGTTCTCCAGTGCCGTTCTAGAAGGCATTTCTGCTGGATTGGATGTGGAGGCGGCCAGCCTTCAGCCACACCTCTCAGCCCTCCGTTGCTCTTAGAAGCACCAGGCTCTGGCTACTGAATCCTTTTCTGCTTTGGTTAGTTCAGGTGGATTCTACTGGCTGCAACCGACCCCCAAGTGAGTCAGAAGTGAAGAGAATAAGGCATGGAATAAAGGATTGTCCACTAAGACCACACTGCAGAGATTTCAAGATGAGAAGAGGGAAACCATGCGGCTCCGTCTGCATGAGAGCTCGGGGTGGCTTTGATGGGTGCTGTTTAAGCAGGAGGCTGAAGAGCCAACGGGAGGGGAGTGAGACGAGACAGCCATTGGAGAAAACGCTTTTGACAAGTTTTGCTGATGTGAGGAACAGAAAAATGATGCGTTGGCTAGAGGCTCAGGGAAGAATTTTTTAATATGGAGACTTTAGTGCATCTTGCTGCTGAAGGGATGCTGTAGAGATAGAGGGAGATTAATAATTCAGGGAAAAGAGGATAGCCAAAGGAGCAAAGTCCTCGGAGGCCAGGAAAGAGATCAGAGCTGGTGGGAGGCCAGGTCTTTGGGAGAAGGAAGAAACTTCTTCTGCTAGAACAACCTCTTGGCATTCAAAAGGCAGAGAGCCGAGCTGCCCAGCCGAGGGCTGTGTGGGCTTGTGCGGGTCCCCTGGTGCCAAACCAAGGGAGTTAGAACTCCTCCTGCTCACGAACGCTCCCAGCCGAAGGGTGATGCAAGAGTAAATGCCCAGGGGGGTCCTAAACCAGGGACTCAGGGAAAAGAGATCGCCGCGACCCTCCAGAGCTCTGCCTGAGACTGGGTGAGCACCCGGACAGGGAGACGTGGGGGCTGCCAAGGAGAGGCAGCACTCGGGAACGGTGCTGGGCTTGAGACCCAAGGGGGTCTGGGTTATCATCTGATTGTTGAGCGCTCCGAGGTCTGCATAGAAGCAGGGGCGGGGAGGGTATTCAGCTACTGACGATTTCTGTAAAATGAGGAGGATAACTGCTCCTGCCTGGAGTGGATGCCGCAAAGACTGAGCTCGCGCCTGCACCGTCCAGAGCGAGCGCTTGACAGATGCGACTCCTGGGTCAGAGCTCCTGGAAGAAGGGCCAGAGGTTCTTGATCAGCTCTGGGAAGTGATTTAAATGTTGATCCCTGGGGCCTGCAGAAAAGCTGGGCTTGGGCTTGGGCTTGCTTTTCTTTTTTCTTTTTTCTTTCTTTCCAGTTTTGCTGTAGGGTGCATGCACTCACCAGAGAGAGACAGAGAGGGAAAGTGAGAGAGCCCCACCCGGGGGTGAACAACCATGTCGCAATCCCTACTCCTCCATCATTCTCCTCTCAGAGTTTGGGGCAAGTATGCACATGCACAAGTGTGATTCTCAAGTCACTGGGTTGGGGACTTGAACCATACGGTGGGCCATGTGGGATCCAGGTGCCCTAGCCTTCCTGCCACCTGCTGGCCATCAGTTTTTCTCTCTTTTATTTTATCTCTCTCTCTCTCTTTAGGTCTATTTATTTACTTATTTCAAAAGAGAGAGAGATACCAAAAAGGTCTTCATGCACAGCCCACCGCAGCCTCCACCAACCCTGATCACAGGTGCGCACCTAGTGTGTGCAGAGGCCTCGGCACAGAAGCCCGGGCGTCCCTGTGAAGGTGCAGCATCGCAGAGCCTGTCACTGCAGGGCCACCAGCTACTTGTCTGGGGCTTTCTCTCTGACACGGCGGATGGTGGGTGGTCAGTGTGTCTTTGTTACGTAAACCAGACAGACAGACAGAACTGGCTGTAGAAAGGAGCAGTCTCAATGGAGAGCATTCAGGACTTCCTTCAGGAGAACTTGCCTGCTGTAAATAACAGGGTCAGAGTGCATCGGTCAGTTCCGTTTTGAAGAAAACCCTAGAAAGGGCCCCGAATCACCCAGACTAACACCAGGCCAAGCCTAATGAGCCAGAGACCAACTGCATGGCGTGCCCTCTCCCAGTGGGGCAGCTGGGGCTCTCAGCCACCGCCCTGCAAAGATGGGCCGTTTGAAACAAACTTGGCGTCTGGACACAGGTGGCTCTGTGGCCCTTACACTGAGACCCCTTCTGGGCAGCTCTCTCCTTTCCAGCCCTGGGTATGACCACACTCACGCCCAGCCCTTGACACCGATGACCCCTACCTAGATGGGCTGACTCAGGCAGGA
>NW_006198322.1:966961-980623 GCF_000334495.1 Tupaia belangeri chinensis | reverse complement strand
GCTCTGCCGCTGGTCTCACGCCGGCTCTCACCAACGCCTGTCAGTCACCTCGTCTAGAAAGGTCTGAAAGCCAAGGCTCCGGAGCCGGTCCACCTTAACTTCTGCCTGCCTGGCAACTCATCCTGAAGCTTAAATAAGCCAACGTTTAAGTGTGTAGGGGTGGATGGGATGATGGAGAAAGTCCAAGAAAAAAAATAAAGAGCCTTCCTGACATTTTCTCTCAACGGGGTCATTTGTACATCAAAGCTTCCTCCCTCATCATTCGTGTGGATGTCAGTTTGAATGTTCAGCTTTTCACCTGCAGTCCACGCCTTTTCCTCCTTGCAGACCAGGAATTTTGAAAGGTTAGAGGCAAGGCCAACAGGTGGCATAGTGATTAAGGTGCTGAACTCCTACATGGCCGACTGCAGTTCAAATCCTGGAGCCAGCAGCTTGAAACTCAAGCAGGGCCTGTGCATACATGCCTCACATCCCAAGAGGAGAACGGAGAAGGGATTGCAGCCTGTTCATCCTCCCTGGAGGGGTGATTTCTCGCTTTCTGCTGGCGAGCATGTGTGCCCTTAGCAAAAATCTCTCTGAAATAAAGAAAGGTGAGAGACACACAGACTCAAAATCGCAGCCTCTTAGGGGATAGGAAGCAAGGCCGCAACCCCTCCAGCTGCTGCTCAGGACTTCTGCCAAGTGACCTCTGACAGCAGAGCCCTCCCACAGAAGGGTCTCGGTTGTCGGGGACATTTCTTCCCCAGTTTTCAGTGAACAGGACATTTGAACCCCAAGTGAGATGTTGATTAAAGTCTGCATATGGAGCAGAGAACTGAAGAACCCGGAACTCCCAGACCCGACGTGCAACAGTGATCGTCCCAGCAGCTACTTTCTGCTGACTGCAGCTACGTCGTGCTGACTGCCAGGGCGGCGGGGAGACCTTGCAGGTGAGCTCAGACACTCTAGCGGAGCCCGTTGAGGACTGGGGTAAAGCTTCCAAATATTTCCCAGTGCTTGCTTGTCTATGGCAGCCCAGCGTGGTAGAAATTACCAGGGTTGGGACTTAGCACGTCCATGGACTGGCCATGTGGCCTTGGGCTGTGTGACCCTGGGCAATCACGCTAATTCCTCAGGGCCTCAGTGTCCTCATCTGTAAGCTGGGTCAGGAGGGGTGAGGCGTGGGAAACACTCAAGGGACTACGGAAGGCCTTCCTGAGGCCCTGATGCGGGTGAGCTGCTCAGTCCACGTCAGCTCTCCCTCCCACTCCTAACCTCCTTCCCAGGAGCCCAGAGGGCCAGAACAGACTCTTCTCAGAATACGCGCAGAGCAGTTCTCTTGCCAAGGCTCTGTCCCTGCACAGAGCCAGCAAGCGATGTGGCTCAGCAAGAAGACTTCCCTGTGTCTCCGCCTTTTGTAACAGCAGGTTTAACAGCAGCCCCTCACTTATGGTCAGAGAGACAAAGCCAGGCCAGCAGGTGGTGTGGTGGTCAAGGCAGTTGGATCCCACATGGCTGACCCTGTGGTTCAAGTCCCAGACCCAAGCACCTGAAAAACATTCTAGGTGCAGGTGCATGCATGCCCAAAATCCTGAGAGGAGGATGGAGGAGAAGGGATTGCAGTGTGGCCATCTCCCCCGCGGGGTGATCTCTCACTTCTTTCCCACTCTTGCTCTGCATCTCTCCAGCAAGTGCACATGTCCTATGATAAAAATGTAAAAAATAAAAAGGAGGCAGGCAATCCAGTAGGTGGCATGGGGTTGAGGCACTGACCTCCCACGTGGCTGACCATAGTTCGAGCCCCAGAACTGGTAGCTTGAAAAGCATACCACGCATGTGTGTGTGCATGCCCAAGGTTCAGGAGGAGAAGAGATTGCGGTGTGGCCATCCCCCCAGGGGCGATTCTCACGTGCTCTCCTGCTGTTTGTCTCTGGCAAGCACACTTGCCCCATGGCAAACAATTTAAAAAATTAAAAACCCTAAAAAATAAAGAGAGACATAAAGGCATTGGAATTTAAGTTCCTTGGAGGGTAAAAAGATAAAAATCAACACCAGCAGAAAGAGCTGATGTATTAACTTTTTTTAACTTATGGGATTTTTATGTGTATACAGTAAGTGAATTACACACAGTAAGTGTATTTCCTGCACACAGGATTTCTCTACACGGTATATGAGCACGTTTTCGTTCTCTAGAAAGGCCTCTTACCCTTGCAACGACGAAAACAAGGCAGTTGCTTGAATCCCATCCCGGGAGCCCCCTAGGGAGATCCCTCCACTCGTCCTGCTTAGACCTTGCGGTACCCATCCCAACAGTGGGCATGTTTTGTTTGGTTTTAAGAAAGTTATACTTTCGTCCTAATAGAAGAACCAGGCTTTCAAAAAGTCTTTTTTCAGAACACTCATAAAATCTCACCTATGCTGAACCACAGGCTTCCCCAGCCCCGCGGTGAACCACCCCGCAACCTGACTGCCTTGTCCCTCCACGGGGAGTTACCCTCTGGGTTAAGCATTATGGTCATCTTTCCTTTGCTTCCTGAGGAGTTGGGGAGCCTGAGGGCAGCCAGTGACAATGTAGCAGAAGCAAATCTTTATTCATACATTTAAACATGCAGTAAATAGAATTGTATTTATTTCCTCAACCTAAATCCAGTCCCCTGAGTCCTGAGTCCTTCCAAAGAGTTCCTCTGTTCGTTGGAGGGTCTCCTGCCCCTCCCTCTGAGGTCATGCTGAACTGTTGGCTTCTTTTTTATTCTTTTTAGGTTTTTGCCATAGGGCGTGCATGCTCATCAGAGACAGAGAGAGTGAGAGAAAGAAAGTGAGAAATCACTCCCCGGTGGATGGCCATGCCACAATCCTTTCCCTTCCATTGTCCTCCCTGGATTTGGGACACACACACACACATACACACACACACACACACACACACACACACCTGGCGTGATCTTCAAGCCACCAGGTCCAGGACCTGAACCACAGTCGGCCATGTGGAAGTCCAGCGCCCCAACCACTATGCCACTTGATAGTCCCAGGCTTCTTATCCTAAGAAGACTTCAGGCAGGAAGTGGACCCCAGCTGAGGCTGCCTCACTCTCCTCACCCACTGCCCTAGTAGAGCCTGGGTGGCTTCACATGGTCCCTAAGCGAGCAGTGCCATGGTGGGCGTCCTGTGCGTGCGTCCCTCTGAGGCTCTCCAGCCTTCAACCCAAGCCAGGTCCTGGGTGTGTGTCTGCCAGTGTCACTCGGCACTGCAATTGTTCTGGAAGACTCCAGCCTAGCAGTGTGCCCAGCTCCCTAGTCTCGCCAGCATTTCGTAGTGGACAGCCCCCAATTTTTGTCGTCCTGATTTCGGTTGGGGTTTCCTTTCTGTGATGATCAGTGACGCTGAGTTCCTCTTAGGCGCTTACCGGCCAGCCAGGCTGCCCCAGCTGTAAACTGCCTGTCCCTATCCTTTGCCCATCTTTCCATATTGCTCTTCAATCTTTTGTTGCTGATTTTGAAGAATCCCTTTTGTATTCTTCATATGATTTTATTGCTATTTTCCCCAACTATTAATTAATTAATTAATTAATTTTCAGAGAGAGGTTTTCCATAGGGCATGTGCACTCACCGGGATGGGAGGAAGAGAGAGAGAGAGAGGAAGGAAGAGGGAGAGAGAGAGAGGGAGAAAGGGGAGAGAGAATGAGAGAGAGTGAGAGAGAGTGAGAGACAGGGAGAGAAAGGGAGAGACAGGGAGAGACAGGGAGAGACAGGGAGAAAGTGAGAAATCACCCCCCCGGGGAGATGGCCACTCTGCAATCCCTTCTCCTCCATTCTTCTCTTGGGATTTTGGGCACGCACGCACACGCGCCCGGCGTGAGTTTCAAGATACCAGGTTCAGGATTTGAACCGTGGTTGGCGAAGTCCAGTGCCTCAACCACTATGCCACCTGCTGGCCCCCAAGTTTTTCTTTTGAGGAATTTCAAACTAACAAAAAGGATGACCAAATATGTATTTACCAATTATTAATATTCTTCCACAGATGCTTTATTTCTTTGCCTTTCTCTAAGTGTGTACATACATAAGCACAGATAAGCATATTATATATGTGTATTCATTGTATTTAATGCAACCCGATCCCCAAATAACTGCAATCCTCTGGGTCAGGTTTTTCCCTTTCTTGTTTATCTATTTATTTATTTATTCTTTATTTTTTGTCACTGTTGTATTAAATTGACAAGCAATAACTGCATATTTTGGGGGCACAGTGTGATATTTTGACACGTTACAATGTGTAATGATCAGTTTAGGATTATTGACATTTCTATCACCTCAAACATTTATCTTTTTTTTATTTTTAGTATTTAACAGTATTAAGAATCCTTTCCTCTGGGCCAGTAGACGGCATGAGGTTAAGATGCTGGATCCCACATGGCCAACTTTGTGGTTCAAGTCCTGGACCCTGCAGTTTGAAAAACCCACCTGGTGGGACCAGCAGTTAGCATAATGGTTATGTCGCTGGACTCCCACATAGTCCACCATGGTTCGAGTCCCGGACCCGGTGGCTTAAACTCACGCAGGGCGCATGTGCATGGGTGCCAAGATCCCAAGAGAAGAATGGCGGAGAAGGGATTGCGGCGTGACCATCCCCCCTGGGGGGTAATTTCTCACTTTCTCTCTGTCTCTCTCTGTCTGGCAAGTGCACACGCCCTATAGCAAAAACCTCTCCAAAAAAAAGAGAAAAGAAAAGAATCATACCTGGTGCATGTGTGCCAAAAATCCCAAAAGGAGGCTAGAAAAGGGATTAAGACCTGGCCGTCTGCCCTGGTGGGTGATTTCTCACTTTCTCCCTCTATCTCCCTCTCTCTCCCATTCCCACCCTCCTTCTCTCTCTTTGGCAAGTACATCCACACTACAGCAGAAACTAAAAATAAAAATAAAAAATCCCTTTTTCCAGCTTTCTTGGAATGTACAATAAATTCCTACACACATTCATCTTACAGTGTTGTACTTGCTATAGGGTACAAGCCAGAGAGACAGAGAGACAGACAGTGAGAAATCACCCCTGTGAGGTCATGCCTCAATCCCTTCTCCTCCGGTCTCCTCTCGGGATTTTGATTTTGGCCACACACACACACACCCAGTGTGAGTTTCAAGCTGCCAGGACCAGGATTTGAACCACAGTCAACTACATGGGAGTCCAGCAATGTAACCATTGTGCCATCTGCTGGTCCCAGTTTTGTATTTATTAATGAAAGGTTTATTTCGTTTATTATTGTGTTAAATAAGACATAATTGATCATTTGCCATCTTGACCACTTTCACGTTTATAGTTAGTTCAGTGACCTTAACTGTGTTCACATTGTTTGTTTGGTTTTTTTTGGAGAGGTTTTTGCTATAGGGAGCGTGTGCTCGCCAGCCAGACAGAGAGAGACACAGAGACAGAAAGCGAGAAATCACCCCCCAGGGGGAATGGTCACACCGCAATCCCTTCTCCTCCATTCTCCTCTCGGGATCTTGGGCACGCACGCACACGCGCCTGGCGTGAGTTTTAAGCCACCGGGTCCGGGACGCGAACCGCAGTCAACTACGCTGGATTCCAGCGACATAGCCATTACGCTAATTGCTGGTTCCCACTGTGTTCAATTGTTATGAAGATACATAGGCATATTTTTGTTACGGAGATATGTGAGTGTATTTTAATGAAATATTTGTAAGTAAGTTGCTGGCATTCAGACGTTTTACTATTAATTATTTCAGTGTTCATCGTCTAAGAACAAAGACCTTCTTCTACATAAAGCATAATGCAATTCCGTCACTTGACGAATTTAACATGATACAACACAATGCCTACTTCAGGGCTTGTTTTCAATACCCCCTTCCTCCCGATCATTTTTGACATGGTGAGCAAACCTTCCAGCGTCCAGTGAGGCCCTCGCTGGTTCCGTCTCTGGAGACCTTCATGCAACAGCAGTTTTCACTTCCTCACCGAACGTGCTGACTTTCCCCCGGAGAGAAAGACAAAGAGGTTCTCGGCTGTCCCAAACATGGAAGGGATAGTTGGCGAGAGCTTCTCCTTTGAGTAGTTTCGCTCTTCCATTCGGGTACGTCTAACTGTCTAACTGAGTTGGCCCTTGACAGTTGCTGGGGCTTTTATGAATGTCAGATTTTTTCGTGGAAGGTCTTCCACACTCTCCCCACAGTCAGCCACTGCAGTGACCTCGTGCACAGCTGTCCTGCTGTTCCTGGCATTTCTACCTAGAGGCTTTCTGGATGCCGCATCACAGAATTGCACATGAAGGGTCTATTTCGGTAAACCCAGTTCATGCTCTCCCTCATTTGTCTTGAAAATAAATAAACACAGGGCCAGTAGGTGGCATGGCGGTTAAGGCACTGGACTCCCATATACCCAGCTACAGTCCAAGTCCTGCACCTGGTGGCTTGCTTTCTCACTTTCTCTCTCTCCCTCTCTCTCTCTCTCTCTCTCTCTCTTGTAAGCACACATGCCCTGTAGCAAATTTAAAAATAATAATAATAATTAATAAAATGAAATACGTAGTTATTTTTAAAAAATAAAATAAATGAATGCAGAGACTTCCAAAGCAGTTGTGAATTCTAGTTGCACAAGTTCAGATATTTAAGGAAGACACTCGCTTTCCTGTTCTAAACTGAACTTGATCTCTTTAGAAAACGCTACTCTTCCAGAGCAGCAGAAACTGCATTCCAGTTCATTCGCAGACTTTCGCCACGCTCTCTGGGATGGTATTCGGATTTCAGAGAACTTCAGAAAACCAAGGCTTCTGGGGGCGAGGAGGCCGCTGACACTCAGTGTCTTGGAGTCAGACGAGTACCATTTAGACGTTATTGCTCTATTTCATCTTCAGTCGATGGTCCTCAACGCTCTCTCTGCTTCCTGAGCCCCCCTCAGCTCCTGGCGGTTTTCCGGTGGCTGCGCAGAGGCACTGGGAATTGCAGGGAGACCACATGTGCCCGGATGCCCCCACACAGACAGCTCCCTGGACTCTAGCCACCTCTCCAAGCTCTGCCCTGGAAACCAGGCCCAGCTGCTCATACACTCAGATCCTACCTGCCCTTCAGGGCCCCCAGGGCTCGCTCTCTTCTCCCTGGGCCCACGATGAGTCGGTCAGAGAAACAGAGTTGATACGGCTTGTGTATTTAGAGATGCCTCTCGACTTGCCATGGGGCTTCATCTTCATACAGCCATTGTACGTTGAAAATATCTGAAGTCAGAAGTGCATTTGGGGGCCAGCAGGTGGCATGAAGGTTAACAGTCTGGATCCCACAGGGCCAACTCCATGGTTCAAGTCCCAGACCTGGCAGCCTGAAAAATCAAACCAGGCACGTGTGTGTGTGTGCCCCAAATCCCAAGAATCCTGAGAGGAGAATGTAGAAAGGATCGGGGTGTGGTGCTCCTCCCTGGGGGGTGTTTCGTCACTTTCTCTCTCTCTCTCTCTCTCTCTCTCTCTCTCGTGAGTGCACTCACCCTATAGCAAAAAAACTAAAAAGAAATGTGCATTTTGACGTGATGGCTCAGCGGTTAAGCGCTGCTCAGGAAAAGCCAGGTCCAGCATTTGCTGACCTCGGCTGGAATCCTGGCAGTGACTTTAAAAGCGTGCTGGACCTCACATACGTGGTTCCCAAACCCTTTCGGAAGGGGAGGAGGGAAAGACAGTGCCCCACTGGGAGGTTCTCTCTCTCCTCTATCACAGGGCGCCGACATGAAAGCTGCGTCTCCCACTCCTAGCGACGCTTCCACACCTGACTCCACAGGGTGAGGCTGGGACTTTGCCCCTCAACTCCATGTCCTCATTGCCAGCTGCTCCGTTAGGTCTTGCCAATAGGAGGCACGGAAAGGAGGCTGGAAACAGGACTGTGACGAGGACCTCTGTCCCTGTCCGCGTCACTGCCGCCGCTGCTGCCATCGCCTCTTGCTCTGGATTCGCCCGACACATCCGACAGGCAGCGCCTCCCAGGGCCGAGCTGGAACTCAGGGCGGCCTTCCCTCGGGATCGGGATCCGGTTCCTTAGCCTCCTCCAGGGCCCAGGGTCTGTAACACCCTCAGCCTGTGGCTGCCCGGCCTGGAGTGCTCCTTGAGGTTCTGTGTTGGGATGATGTCAGAGTCCTCTTCTGCCATTCTCCTGTGATGCCTTCCTGTCCCGACAAGTCCCTAGAATAAGTCCTCTTGTGGGGACCAGCAGTTAGCGTAATGGCCATGTCGCTGGACTCCCATGTAGTCGACCGCAGTTCGAGTCCCAGACCCGGTGGCTTAAACTCATGCTGGGCGCGTGTGCGTGCGTGCCCAAGGTCCCGAGAGGAGAATGGAGGGGAAGGGATTGCGGCATGGCCATCCCCCCCGGGGGGTGATTTCTCACTTTCTGTCTCTCTGTCTCTCTCTGTCTTTCTGGCGAGCGCACGCGCCCTATAGCAAAAACCTCTCCAAAAAAAAAAAAAAAGAAGAAATCCTCTTGTTTACTCTCATGGGCAGCAAATAAGTGACGAAAATATTTTGGAATTAGAAAGTGCTGCTGGATGCATAGTCTTGTGACAATAAACCTACTTTCAAAGGGTGAACTTTATGGCATGTGAATTATATGTTATTAAACATTGGGGCCAACAGGTGGCATGGTGGTTAAGGTGCTGGATTCCCACATGGCCAACTGCAGTTTGAGTCCCAGGTCTGGCAGCTTTGCTTTCTCAACTTTATATCTCTCTCACACACGAGCATCCATGCCGGTAACAAATTAAAAAATAATAATAACAATAAATAAAATTAAATAATTATTTAAAAATAAATGAATAAATATCCTCAGGCCAGCAGATGGCATGGAGGTTAAGGTGCTGTATCTTACATGGCCAGCTTGAAAATCATGCCAGGTGCATGTACAGGCATGTTTAAAATCTGCAGCGGAGACTGGAGGAGAAGGGGCTGTGGCTGACTATCCTCCCTAAGGGGTGATCTTTGTTGAAATACCCGATTGATAAAATATTAATAAATGAAAATATGATCAGCCTCCACGACTGTGTGACCAAGTCCTTACGTGAAATGCGTTTCACACACAGTTCCCGACTTGACTTAGGATGTTCGACCTCATGACGGTGTGAAGCCATTTGTACTCAGTAGAAGCTATACTGTGAGTTTTGCGATATGCAATACTTTATTATAAAGTGTTAGATTATGTTCCCCAAGTGCAGGCCTCTGTCAGCGTTCTGAGCATGTCTCGGGTAGGCAGGCTGGGCCGTGATGTTCAGTAGGTTAAGAGTACTATATCAGAGGCCAGCAGGCGGCATGGTGGTTGAGGCTCTGGACTCCCACATGGCTGACTGCGGTTCAAGTCCTGGACCTGGTGACTTATTTTCTCACTTTCCCTTTCTCTCTCTCTGAGCATGTATGCCCTAGAGCAAATTTTAAAATAATAATAATCCATAAAATTAAACAACAAAAAAATACTGTGTCAAATGAATTTCTCTAAATTTATTTTTTATTGCCAGAGAGCTCTCACGAGAGAGAAACAGTGATAGAGAGAGAGAGAGAGAGAGAGAGAGAAAGCTCTCCCCAGTGGGGTGTGGTCATGCCACAATCCCTTCTCCTACATTTCTTCATCCCATCAGGATTTTGGACGTGCAAATTGCAGTTAGTGATGTGGGACCCGGTTCCCGATGTGCAGTGTTTACCTCCTGCGCTGCAAGGCCGGCCCGAGAGGGCATCACTTTGCAGCACCACAGCCCCCAGTTTCTCTCTGCCTAACCCCAGACGAGGGTGGTGGGCACCTTACTCTTCTACCCAGAATGATTTCTTCTAAATAATTTGGCCCTGTCGCAAATACTGTTGGAATGTGTCCCATTCCTGGCCTAAGAGCCTTTGTTCTAGCCCACAGCACTGGGGTAGCTGTGCAGGGCACCCAGGTTGTTTTGGCACGGGGAGACAAAGGAATGGTAACGGGACTGCCCTGTCCCAAGGAGGACTGAGCCATACTGTATGTCCTTTGTAGATGTGTTTCATAGGACGCAGTCCCCAGATTGATGGCAGGTGTCTGGCTCAGGTGAAGTGGCCCCTGCCACACTGTCACGTCAACTCACTGCAGAACTGCGGCAGGTGGGAACCCGGAATTACCTCGCGCTGCTGAGCAGGTAACAGCGGCAGTACCACGTAAGTAAACAGACCTGCACTTGATGTCGGTCCATCAAGCTGGCACAGACGGGCCCACTTGAGCTTCTAGAAGGTCTCGGGCGACCTTTGCTCGGACACGGACATGCACAAGCATGAGCTAATTGTGTACAGCTCTACCTGTCTCAAATAATGTCGCTATCTCTCCGCCCCGTGACCTGACTGCACGGCCCCCTCCTGTTGACTTTCGGTACGCAAACAGTGTTAGATTTACCCAAGCGATGTCTGTGTCCGCGTGTTCCTCGAAGCCAAGTCCACTACTGACATTTGTCAACACAGAATAGCGGTCATAGCGTTTTCCATTATCCAAAGGGCTTAAGTTTTACAATGCAGAAAGTCAGGAGTGGGGAGTGCAGAGCCTTTCATCTTGGCATTTTGACTCCACCTGCTTCCTGAAGTCGGCACAAAAGGGCCCAGCTTCACGGTAAGAGTGGCGTGGGGAAGAGGCAGGCCATCGCTTCTTCCTTTGGCTTTTACCACGTGGTTTGATCCTACGATGTAGATCAAGTTCACAAAGCGAAGCCATGCCACTACAGAGCGAGCATCCATTTAGACTCCACCCATGGTAAGAAACAGGGCACTGGGGACCAACAGATGGCACGGTGGTTAAGGCACTAGAATCCCACATGGCCGACTGCAGTTCAAGTCCTGGATCTGGTAGCTTGAAAATCACACCAGGCACATGTGTTTGCATGTGCAAAAAATCCCAGGAGGAGAATGAAGGAGAAGGAGCTGAGGCATGACAATCCCCCCAGGGATGATTTCTCACTTTCCCTCTCTCTCTCTGGGTCTCTCTGACAAGGGCACATGCCCTATGGCAAAAGCCACAACAACATCAAAAAAGTATGTTTTCTTTTGTTTCTAACTTTACTCAACATTTTATATATATTTTTATATGTATATAAAGCAAATATATACACATATTTTTTCTTTTTATAAAATACATATAATATACATTTTATATATAAATATAAATGAAAATGTATATTATATAGCTTTATATATTAAATATATAACTATTATTACATATTATATATTACTATATATTATATAATATATAATTTATATGTATTAAATATATATGTGTGTATATATATATATATAGAGAGAGAGAGAGAGAGAGAGATTTTCGCTATAGGGCATGTGCACTTGCCTGAGAGACACAAAGACAGAAAGCAAAAAATCATTCCCCAGGAGGGATGGTCATGCCACAATCTCTTCCCCTCCTTTCTCCTCTGAGGATTTTGGGCATGCATGCACGTAGGCTCAGCATGAGTTTATTACTCATTTTTGAAGTGTATATTCTGGTCTCCTCATTTCTGTTGGTGTTTGCTCTGTTTTTATTGTTTCTCATTGACTTTTCAGAATCTGTTATATGTTTTAAATATAAGTGAATATATTTTTAACGTAAGAACTCATTTCTGTCTTAAGTATGTAATTCTGTGAGTTCTAACATGATGAAAATACTATTCTTTCTCTATTGAATTATCTTGTCAGTTTTGTCAAAAGCAGTTATTTGGGCCAGCAGGTGGTGTGGTGGTTAAGGGGCTGGATTCCACATGGCCAGCTTCATGGCTCAAGTCCTGGACCCAGTGGCTTGAAAACCACACCAAGCACATGTGTGTGTGCACCCATATCCTGAGAGGTGGATGGAGAAGGGATTGCAGGGTGCCCACCTCTTTGCAGGGAGGGGGGTGAGTTCTCACTTTCCCTCGCTTTCTCTCTCTCCCTTTCTTTCTGTGTGTGTGTGTGTGTGTGTGTGTGTGTGTCTCGTGAGCACATGCCCCTATGGCAAAGTTAAAAAAAGGAAAAAAAGAAGTTACTCATATATGCGTGGGCTCATTTCTAGACTCTGTCTCACTGATCTATATGTCTGTATACCACACCGTCTTGTCTATTATAGCTTCTCAGTAAGTGTTGAAGTCAGACTGAGTCATCTAAATTTTTTCTTCTGTATTTGTTTTTCATTGTTCTTTGCTATTTCAAAATTTAAAATCTGCCTGCTGACATCTGGTTTTAAAAAGCCTGCTGGGGCCCAGCTGCAGTGGCACAGTGGTAGCACAATGTTCTGCAGGGCTGGAAGCCATATGGAAGTCAGGGTTTGGCTTTCTGATTAACATGAACACATCAAGTGTGCACACATACGCCCATGATCCTGACTGGCTGAGGAAGTTGGGGACAAGATGATGATGTGAGACTCTGTTGAGGGTGAATGTCTCCCTCTCTCTCTCTCTCTCTCTCCCTCTCTGTCTTTCTCTCATAAAAAAAGACTTAAACCTTAAAAAATAAAAATGCCACTTAGTTTTAGAATTATCCCTAAATTCAGAGTCCAAATTTAGAATTGACATCTTAGGAATGTTGAGTATTATGATCCATGAACATGGTATATATAACTTTATTTAGATCTTTAATTTTTCAATTAGTAGTGTTTTATTTATTTAAATTTTTTCTAGGGTGCATGAGCTCACCAGAGAGAGAGAGAGAGATCGGGGAGGGGAGAAGAGAGAGAAAGCACCCCCCAAGATGAGTGCCACAACCCTTCTCCTCCATGCTCCTCCCAGGATTTGGGGACGTATGTACATGTGCTTGGCATGTTTTTCAAGCCACTGGGTCTGGGAGCAGTAAGAGTTGCATCTTTACCTTGTTTCCAGACTTAGGAGTAAACCACTCAGTTGGTCACATGAGATCTAATTACCTTACCCACCAGGGCACAGGCTGCCCCAAGCACTGTTTTGTTTTTTTAATTTCAATATACAAGTCTTTTATTATACTTAGCCCTTATTTATGTTTTTGACATTGTATTAAATGAAATTTTTTATTTCACTTTTCAGTGGTCTACTGTTAATGAATAAAATTACAATCAATTTATGCATATTATACTTTTTTCATTTTTAGGTTTTTTTCATTTCTTATTTACATTTAATCATTGTACATTTTTGTGGACACAATACAGTTTTTCAATGTATGCTGTGTGTGATAATCAAATTAAGGATATTATAATATTCATCATTTTCAACAAAGAATACTACATTATGATGTTTACCTTCAATTTTTGCTAGGTTTTCTTTTTTTTGATAAAAATTTTAGGGGCCAGCAGTTAGCGTAATGGCTATGTCGCTGGACTCCCATGTAGTTGACCACAGTTCAAGTCCCGGACCCAGTGGCTTAAAACTCACGCCGGGAGCATCCCCTGGGAGAGTGATTTCTCCCTTCCCCTCTCTCTGTCTCTCTCTTTCTTTCTGTCTGCCTCTTCAGTAAGTACATGTATCCTATAGCAGAAATCTAAAAACAAAAAAGCAAAAAATAAACCAAAAACAAACCCCACGAATGGCCTGAATTTTCTTGGTTATTTTAGATAGTCTTTTTTTGGGTGGGGAGTTTTTCGCTATAGGGCGCGTGCACTCGCCAGCCAGACAGAGAGAAACATAGAGACAGAAAGTGAGAAATCACCCCCCAGGGGGGATGGTCACGCCGCAATCCCTTCTCCTCCATTCTCCTCTCGCGATCTTGGGCACCAATGC
>NW_006198322.1:956501-966299 GCF_000334495.1 Tupaia belangeri chinensis | reverse complement strand
GAAATCACCCCCCAGGGGGGATGGTCACGCCGCAATCCCTTCTCCTCCATTCTCCTCTCGGGATCTTGGGCACGCATGCGCACGCACCTGGCATGAGTTTAAGCCACCGGGTCCGGGACACGAACCGCGGTCGACTACGTGGGAGTCCAGCGACATAGCCATTACGCTAACTGCTGGTTCCCTTGGATAGTCTTAGAGAAGATTCTCAATTATACTGAAAACCAAAGAAACAGGAAGATTGGCAAAAACAAAACAAGCAAGAGAAAAACAACAGAGTTTAGAGGAGAGATGATGCAGTAAGCATCTTATATTTGTTACTTAATGTTTTGCCAAAGAGCTCTCCTGTTATTTGATCCGAGTCTCTCCACTGCTCTATGGAATCGATGGGGCAAACCCTGCTGGGTCCATTTGAAACATACAGAAACTGAAGTTGAGAAATCGTTCGTGACCGCTCATTTCTCCCATGATGCCCTTGACGTGTTCCTGTGACTCCAAAATAAAACCGTAGCGATGACCATTTCCACATCGATACAGTGTGCAAATGCCGCGTTTATCTTCTCATTCAGCTCTCAGGGATCGCTGACCATTTCACAGATGGGGAGCCCATGCTCCGGTGAGACCAGGCAGCCCGCCGAATACCGCTTAGCTCAAGTGGAGGCGGAACGCAGGCCTCCGACAGGCCCAGGGCTCCTGTGCTCGCACGCTCATGCCAGGAAGGCAAGTGAGGGTTGCAAAGGCACGTGAGGAGGTGGACGGGTATGAAGTAACATCTGGGACGTGCCTTCATGGTCACAGTGATGGGCACAGCGAGCTCTGCCCCGGTCACTCAGCGTCACCGTAGGCCACGTCGTGATTCATTGCTGACTTTTCTTCCCCACTGCGATGGCATGAGAATAATCAGGTGAATAATGAGCTTGTGAGGACGGTGCTCTTGGGCCAGCTCCCGCGGAAGGGCATGGCCCTCGGGCAGACGGGGAGCAGCGCAGGACCAGCTTCTGCAAAGGCGGGGCTCGTGTGCCTCTTCGCCAGCAGGTTCTCTCTGCAGGCCCAGAGAGCTCGAGAGGTACCAGCGCTGACAGCTCCCCGTCCCAAGAGTGGAAATGAGAGGAGCACAGATGTTCTCAGGATGGACAAAACAGAACCTGTCCTGTCCCAGGGCTGGAGAAACAGGCTGCACCTCTGGGTGGGAGGCGCAGCACAGGGCAGGGACCCAGGGGCCCGGGAGCAGGCTCTGCGGTCAGCTTAGTGAGCCAGTGGTTGTCACGGGGTCCTGGGGGTGGGAGTTATGGCAGGAGGAGGAAGCAGGGGAACAGAGGGAGAATCAAACTGCCGTCACGCCCCAAGGCAGCCTCCACCGTGGTGGCCTGAGGTGGCCAGGATGTCGGACAGCTACGACAAAGGGTGCAGACACTCTAGAACGGGGTGGCCTTGTGTCAGGGGGTCCAGTCTCTGAGGCTGACCCTGAAGGCTGCCTGCCCACGGACGTCCCTGCGGCTCAAGGAGCCCTTCTATCTCACCCAGCATTCTCCCACACTGGCCTTCACCATGAAGCCCCTTCTTCCCAGCTCCCAAAGCCCCCGTCCACACCACCTCTCACCAGGAGCCAAAGCAAGCCAAGGCGACCTCCCGACCTTCCCACACTGCCCGGCAGGCCCTCCTCCTCAGCACCGGCTTCCCCCTCCGCCTTCAGAGCCGATGTTGTACAGCAGCCCCCGCTGTCCCTGGGGAACAGGAATCTGCCCCAGACTCTCCCACGTGAAGCCCTCCCCAGGTTCCCACCACCTCAAGACCGAGCTCCAGCTTCTCCGGTGCCTTCCCAGGCCACGTTAGTCCAGCCCAGCACACGGCTCGGGCCACCGCTGCAGTCACCACTCCAGCCACACGCCCTGCCAACCCTCCGGGCTGCCGCACAGGCTGTCCCACCACTGGGACTCTGTTCTGTCTCTCCCTCGGCCCCCTCAGTCCCCTTCCCCTCATGGCCTTTCCGCTCCTAGCTTGCACAGAGCCCACCCACATGCCCGAAGTCCCTCGGCAGCTGCCCCACCCCACCCTGAGCAGAGCTGTGTGCCACATGCCAGAGCTGGGGCCGACACCGAGGGGGCGGGAGGGAGGAGAGGGCTGCAGCGGCTCTGAGTCTCTGCAGTGGCGATGAGCCCAGCCCCGTCCATGCACTTGGCGAGAACGATGATCCTCGATTCTCGGGGAGGAAACCGAGGCTCAGAGAGCTGAGGAGCTCTCCCAAGGCCCGGCAGGAAATGACAGACGTGAAGTCTGGAACCACGTCCTGTCTCCCATCTCCTGCAGACAGGTCCAGGCAGGGGAGTCTGGGAGTGTCAGAGGGGAAGCCAGTGAGCAGAGCATTCCTATTTCCGCATTTCCGCCTCTGAGACCAAAAGGTCCCTCCACGCCGTCCTGCCCAGCGACCTCCGTCCACAGCCACTCGTTCCCCGGAGCCGTGGCTGGAGGACGCAGCTCCCTTTCTGCGCGAACATCTGCCCCATCGCTCTGGGACCTCCCACGGCTGCACCCAGCCCAGCTTGCTGCCCCTGCAGGGCTGGACGCGGCGCCAGCTCACTCTGCAAATCCGCGCCTCGGCGGACATGGTCGGGCTCGCCCTGTTTTCAGGGGTGAGGAGGCGAGGGCCGAGGAGTACAGAGAGGCTCCGGGATGGCACGTCTCCACAGGAGGCGTTTCTAGGTAGTGCTCAGCAAACTTGGGGAGAAAGGCGCTTGTCCCTCCTGTGTCTGCATGCCATTCAGAAAAGAACTGTGACTGGCCTGGCTCTGCTGTTCACACCCTCCACTAATCAGCATGGCTGGCCTGGGGCATGTGACCTGGGGTTTGGAGTGGCTGGAGCAGTGTCCCTCCCAGGGACAGCTGCGATGGGAAGGAACACTTAGCTTCCTCAAAGCCACGAAGAGCCTGGCAAGGAAAGACAGCAGGTGTCTAGAGCGGGACTCACGTCACTCCCAGGCTGTCCAGGAAAGGCCCTCTGCGGGAGTGGGGGCCCAGCAGGAGCCCCTTCTAAGGGTAAAGCCCCAGCACCCCATGCACATCTGGAGGTGTACCCCTCCCCAGGTGCTTCCAGGGAGGGCAAAGGAGCCCCAGGGCCTCTCTGGTCCCTCCAGAGCAGAGCAGGGAGCAGCGGGACTCCCAGGCTCCCACCGCCCTGTCCCCCACCCTGTCCCAGGTGGAGTGGATGAGCAGAGACGGAGAGACTTAGCTAGTGGACATGGCCACGTGGCACGGCAGCAGGCAGAGGCCACAAGAACATCCACGTGGAAGGAGTTCCCCTCTGCGCAATGCAGTCCACCCTCGGGACAGCACCAGCATGGAGGACAGGCACAGGGCCAGCTTCATGCATTTACCTCTGGGCTGCAGAGCACTGAGGGGGGCCTCGAGAACACAGGTGGAGCCCAGAGACTGCAGACGGGGCTGGCCTGAACCGCCACATTCCTGTCTGTCCCCCGTGAGCACCAGAGGCTGCACGGCAGGTCCCCAAGTCAACTGGAAGGGTCAGACCGAAAGCCTGTAGAAGCGACCCACAACCGGCAGGAGTGGGACCCTGGGGATCAATGCCCAGCTCCCGCTCTGTGGGGTGCCCTGCGGGGTCTCCCAGGGTTCCCCAGGGGATGAAGCTGTCCCTGAGACTCATACCACAGCACACGCTTGATGGGCTTCGTTCCCTGCCACCTGGCTTCTCCACTCCCCACGTTCGTTTCCTGGGATTAATGCCAGCTCCTGAGAAGTAAAACAATTCCTTTCTTTGTTTAGCCTTAAACAGAAAAGTGCCCCCGGAAAAAAGAAATCTTTACACGGGAAGATGAGCTGGCGCGCTGTCCCGCCTGGCCACTCTGCACGCTGGCTACGGCCCTGCAGGGACACGCCTCTACAGACTCCATTCGCTTTTGCGAGACCCGGGACAAGGAGCACGTGAAGACTGGAGCTGTCCCGGTGCCCAAGAGCTCTTCGTCCCAGGTTCTTTACCCGTAAGCTGGCTATCGCATCTTGCCGTGGCTCCTCCTGGCGATGCCTGGCACCAAGAACACTGCACCAGCGTCACAGACACCACAGCAGCTCCTGGAAAGGCCCGGGCTCCTTCCCCTGGACGCTCACGGAGTCGCATCCCTGGCCTAGATGTAACAGGCCTGCTTGCCCCTCCGTTGTGGAGAAGGCGCGTGAGGAGTCTTGGACTCTAACGCTCTCCAGCTTATCTTCCACAATGAAGTTTTCCTCTAGGGCCAGCGGTGGTGGAGTGGTTACGACAGTGGACTCCACACGCTGGCCATGGCTTGAGTCCCGGACCTGGTGGCTTGGAAAATCACACTGGGTACATGTGTGCATGCGTGCCCCAAATCCCAAGAGGATGGGACCAGCAGTTAGCGTAATGGCTATGTCGCTGGACTCCCATGTAGTCGACCGCGGTTCGCATCCCAGACCCGGTGGCTTAAAACTCACACCGGGTGCATGTGCGTGCGTGCCCAAGATTCCAAGAGGAGAATGGAGGAGAAGGGATTGCAGCATGGCCATCCCCCCTGGGGGGTGATTTCTCACTTTCTGTCTCTCTGTCTCTCTGTCTGTCTGGCCAGCACATGTACCCTATAGCGAAACAAAAACTCTCAAAAAAAAAGAAAAGAAATTGGCATGCTGTGTGATGGGCAGTGGGGGAAGGTCTGGGTGTTTGTCCATTAACAGGGATCACTTTTCAAAAAAATGACCTGCTCTTCAATTCCTATGCGTCTGTTTGGAGGGGGGAGGGGAAGAGGAGAAACTGAAGCAAAGACTATATAGTCACCCAGAAAGTAAACTCTGGAAACCCAGGAACACAGCAGCAGAGGGGTAACCCTCCAGCCCGGGCGTCGCGCGGTCACTTTGAGCCTGCCTCTGAAGCATGTAACTAATATCAGCACGATGGCTGTTTACCAGCTCTGGCAAGCAGATTTCGAGACAGAGCTGGAAACCCTGGAGAAAGGAAGATGGCTCGGGGAAGGCTGGCAGGCTTTTTTCAAGTTCCGAGTTCCGAGAATACACGAAGACCCTGGGGGGCCAGGTGAGGACAGGGGCAGGAGTGGGGAGCACGGCAGAGATGAGCCCCAGCCCGGAGCCACTGTGGGTCGGGGAGGCCAACGCCCAGAACCTGCTGTGCTCCCAGGTGCCCCGAGGACAAGAGGAAGGGTTCGTTCAAGTACATTCCAAGCGGAGCGGGGGCAGGAAGAGACGAGCCAGTGTTGGGGCACAGTGTGACAGGAAGCAGAGCGCTCCAAGACTCCTGTCCTGCTCCGGTCTCTCCCATCGGGGTGACGACTTCAAACACAAAGGTGAAGACAGAGGTAAGAGGACATCGACACTCACCTGAAGTCCTGGCAGGCTTTCCAGCTTAGCAGCGTTTTCAAACTAGCAGATGGGGTGCCTCAGGGAGCGAGGTGGGCTGCTCGGGCCCTGCCCTCAATCCTGTTTCCCAGGAACCCAAGCTCAGACTCGTCACAGGAAGACAAAATCAGCGATGCTCCGTGAGGGGTGATTTTGCACAGACACACCCAGGGACCTTTGGCGATCTCTGGAGGCCACCCTCTCACCCCCCCGTTATCACAGCCAGGGTATGCGGGACTTTCTATGGTCACCTAGCAGGTAGAGACCAGAGGGGCTGCTTAACTCAACTCAAGGCAGCCCCACAACAAAGAATGATTTAGCCCAAAGAGGCAAAAGAGCAAGACTGAAGAAGCCACCCCAGGGAGACAGCCGGTGACTGGGTGCCGGGCTGTGAGTGGTAAAATAATTTAACTGAGACAGAAATGAGAGCGTGAGCAAAGTTAGGTTTATTCTTACATGTCCAGGTTTTCATCCTAGGACACGCACTCACCAGAGACAGAGAGGGCAGTGAGAGGGAAAGTGGGAATCACCCCCCTTTAGGGGTGGGGAGCGGCTACACTGCAATCCCTTCTCTATTGTCCTCCTGGGTTTTGGGGCACATGCACACATGTATCTGGTGTGATTTTCAAGCCAGCAGGTCCAGGACTTGAACCATGGTCAACCATGTAGGAGTCCAGCTCCTTAACTACCATGCCACCTGCTGGTCCAGATGTTGAGTTTATTAGGGCTCAGGCAAGCATGGAATCTCCTGTTTTCAGGGAAATAATAAAGGTATTAGTCTATTTGGGGGATCTATAGTTCCCTTAAAGTTTCAGTTTAGGGATGTGACATGTTAGCATGAGTGACTCCATTTTGGCCTAGTCTGTTGGGGCCTAGGGCAGGAGCTTGGCCCAAAACAATGACCTCCTATGTTTTTATTTAACAGTTCGTAAGGAGAAACACCTGGACACAGGGCTGAGAAGGTGCAGAATGCCATGGTAAGGCCTGGACGAGTGGGAGTCAAGGAGGGTCGTGAAGCAGATGGTACCAGGGTCAGATCTATTCCTTTGAAGTGAGACTGTATTTATTACCTTTGGTTTTAAAACAAAATTCTTCCAGCAAAGAGCCGGTTTGATATTAGTCTCCTTCATAAATTCCCCATGATGACTTTATGCCAAAACCTGGTAGAATATTCTGGAATCTTGGAGAGCACACCAAAACACTGCCCTATCTACACCCATCAACTCTCCTTTGCCCTGTATATGTGCAGATTATTTACTTATTGTAGTTTTTTGCCATGGGGCAATTGCACAAGAAGTGAGAAATCACTCCCTAGGGGGGATGGCCACACCACAATCCTTTCGCCTCTATTCTCTTTCTGGATTTTGGGCATGTGTGCACACACACCTGGTGTGATTTCACGCCACTGGGGCCAGGAGCCCAGCTGCCTGTACCGCCGTGCCACCTGCTGGCCCTGGTGCCAGATTTTCTAAACATACACTGCAGCATGTTTTAGTAAATTCACAGTTGTGCAACCATCACCACAATCCAGATTAGAGCCCATCCGTCGGCCTGAGGGTCTACCACACGCATTTGTGCCCTATCCCGTTTTCCCCAGCCCTCGGCAACCACTGACCTGCCTTCAGTCTCTCTCAGCCCATTCGAGACACTTCCTGTCAGGGGATCACGCTATGTGTGTTCTTTGACTCCGGCTTCTCTCACTCAGCATAATGCTCTCGAGGTCCAGCGTGGGTAGCCTGAACCAGTAGTTTGCCCCTTACATTGCTAAGTGGCATTCTGGTTGGATGTCCTCCTCCCTTTTATAAAGGTTTGGCCTTAGGGCATGTGCAGTAGCTTGAGAGACAGCGAGGTGGTGAGAGGGAAAGCGAGAAATCACCCCAAATCCTGAGAGGAGATGGCCATCCACAACCCCTTCTCCTCCATCTCCTCTCAGGATTTGGGGCACCCATGCACACGTGCCTGGCGTGAGTTTTCAAGCCACAGGTCCAGGACTCAAAATGCAGTCAGCCATGCAGGAGTCCAGTCTTAGCCGCCACGCCACCTGCTGGCCCCAGACGTCTATTTAAAAGGCAGCGTGGCTAGAGAATGAAAAATGGGGGTGGGAGGAAGACAGTAGAAGCCAAGAAACCAGTTAGGAGACCGTGGCCGTGAGTCAGGCTAGGGACCCAGAAGGTGAAGGCCTGAGCTGGCAGAGCGGCAGTGGCCTGGCAAGAAGGGCAGGATGGGAGGTCACAGGGCTGGGGGCAAGCGGCTTAGAGTAGGCACTGGGGGAGGCTCCCCGGGGGCAGGGCAGTGTGGGGAAGGCGGGAAGCCCGAGAGATGTCTGGATTCCCACGGATGGTGCCTCTGGACTAAGGGACAGAGTGGGCCACAGAGCCGCAGCAGTCCTAGGGCCCACAGTGGTCTGCAGAGGGGCTGGCTCCTTGGGCCACTAGGATGAAGACAGAGAATGTGACTGTCACTTGAGCAGGTGCACGGAGCTGTGAGGTTGGCAACTGTGGATAGGAAATCCAGGACGAATCTTGGCAGGTCTGGGCTGGGCCATGCAGAGCCGGGCACTCCTGGGGAGCCTGGCTAGATGTGGTTTGCTGGTCCTCTGTGGCTCTGGAAAACAGCCACCAGAATTCTCTCTCACAGCGTCGTGGGAACAGGGACAGTGTCACAGCCTGCTCTGGGTTACAGCCTGCTCCTCCTCACAGCTCCCCACAGGACTTGGGGCTCCTTCGCTCCAGAAAGAGGGTCCGTGTCTGCCTGAAACTCCCACAGGTCCCCAGGGCCCCCGTGTGTCAGCAAGTCTCTCCTGGACCCTCCAACAGACAAGCAGGTGGGCAGGATCCAGGCATCCTGTCCACAGACTGAAATGAAGGGATCTCTGGCCTCTTCGTGCTTCCGCAGGGCGGCCGACTCTCTAGCCCTCACGGTGTGCTGGACGCCATCTACCCTACAGCCCGCCACACGACAGAGGCCATCACAGCAGCAGCTCGGGCACAGCCGAGGGACCAGGGACAACGGCCACCTCCCTCGCACAGTCAGGGTTCCAAGGACCAGACACCACTGTGGTCACTGTGCCCGAATTCTTATCAACCAGGAGTCCCGAAAACGGTTCCTGCGCTTTCAAATTAGGTAAGCTCACAGGCCCTCGGAGGCAGGTGCGGAAAATGCAGGCGGTGTTAGCTTTGGCTCATTTCTCTCCCTCTCTCAATACAGAGTGCGTGCCCGGAACAGTCATTCACCCACACAGAGGTGAACTCAGGGAGCACAGGTGGTTATTACGTATTTGGGGTCAACTGTATGATGTTCAGCTAGGCCAGATCTGCCCGGTGTACCCGCCTGGTAACCACATGCGAGCTCCTTCTCACGGCCACTTCCGGCTGTCTCTGGACCTGGGGGCTGACTTCAGTGACACCTGTCTGTACTCAAGGCTTGGACTATATTTCCCACGCGGGGCTCACGAGACCTGACCCTGTCCCTGATTCTGCCTCCCTCTCCTTCTTTTTTAAAGAATTATTACTTAACTTTATTTATTTACTTATTCAGTGAGAGAGAGAGAAAGCTGCCAAGTCCAGGACTCGAACCTCCATTGGCCACGTGGAGTCCAGCGCCCTCAACCACCTCGCCACCTGCCAGAGTTGCTCTGCTGCTTCAACCTGCTGCTCTCAGAGCCTGCAGACACTCTCTGGCTCCCAGGCTCCTGGTCTGAGTAAACTCCACCCCCTCCCCGCTCCTCCGCTGACTCCCCATTTCTCCCACCCTGCCTTTGTGATTCCTGGCTGTCACAGTCCTGCCTACCCGGGATGACTCTTTCCTGCCATCTTCTGCCCGCTCCCAACCTCTCAGACACCCTGCTCAGCTCACACAAACTGGAAGGAACTCGAAAGGACAAGCCAGCACCAACAGGAGCACGCTGGGTCGGTATAATTGTCAGGTCCCACTCTCACAAACATGGCGGGCCTGGCATAAGAAAATAGACCTAGGGACCAGCAGTTAGCGTAATGGCTATGTCGCTGAACTCCCATGTAGCCAACCGCAGTTCGAGTCCTGGACCTGGTGGCTTAAACTCATGCCTGGCACGTGTGCATGCGTGCCCAGGATCCCGAGGAGAATGGAGGAGAAGGGATTGCGGCGTGACTATTCTCGCTTTCTGTTTCTCTGTCTCTCTCTGCCTGGCGAGCGCACGCGCCCTATAGCAAAAACCTCTCCAAAAAAAGAAAATAGACCTAGAGAATTTACTTGCTAATGAACTCATTAAGGATCAATAATGGAATGTGACCACCAGAAAAAAAGAAAAGAAAAAAAAAGAAAGAAAAGGTAGTGCTATTTCTAGCCACCTTCAAGTTTGCCCTTGGGCTCCCGACCTACAGGGGATGTGATGCGGAAGGCAGATCCAGGTCCGCACTGGGAGAAGCTTTGCGGCAGGGGCTGCCAGCC
>NW_006198322.1:954014-955036 GCF_000334495.1 Tupaia belangeri chinensis | reverse complement strand
ACTGGCAACACACAGGAGAAGGTGGCCATCGTGTGAATGCCTCTGAGGACACACTGCGACTCACACAGATGTGCGACTCACACAGATGTGTCCCCAGGCTTAGGAAGCTGCCGTAGAAAGAGAACCCCCGTCTGCGGGAAACGTGAACTCCGGTCCACGTGTGCAGAGGCCCTGGAAGCCCACGGTGTGGTGGTGACTGCTCCTTGAGGGGGTCCTGAACAGGCGCTGAGGCAGGCTTTCCTGCTGTTGGTTCTGGTCATTCTGAGGCAGCCTCTGGCCTCATTATCCAGGTGGGTCCAGGTGGGTCCAGGTGGGGTCACGGCTGGCTCTGCTGGGCCCGTTCAGCCCCATGTCAGCCCCATGATGCTTTGCAGCTGTCCCTGCGCTGTTCGTGCTGCGAGAAACCACGGCAATGCCCAGAGACACGGGCCTGTCCCTACTCAGCACGCATTTCCTTCCTGAGGCTGTCCTAGGGGCTGCAAGGGGGACACTCAGCGCCTAAGAGAAGGGCTCCGTTCACCCCAGAAGAGGCGGCAAGAAAGCACAGCGTCAGGTGGCCGAGGCAGAGGGCGCGTGAAGGGGTGCACGTGCAGGCGAAGACGAGTGAGCGCCAGGCTTGGGCGGCAGAGGGCGGGCACAGGGGCTGGGAGGGACGCATTTGGCCCGGCCAGCAGCCAGTCGGATCTGGCAGGAGCTGAGTAAGGAGAGCGTGAAGCTGGAGAGGCAGGAGGAGCTCGGTTCGAACAGCTGTGCCGAGGAACCTGGGGGCCCATGGGGAGCCACTGAAGGAATGAGAAGGGGGAAGAGTGGAAGCTCATTTCCGTTTTCAAAGATAATCTGGGGAGACCAGCAGTTAGCGTAATGGCTATGTCGCTGGACTCCCACATAGCCGATCGTGGTTCAAGTCCCGGACCCGGTGGCTTAAATTCACACCGAGCACGTGTGTGTGCGTGCCCAAGATCCCGAGAGGAGAATGGAGGAGAAGGGATTGCGGCGTGGCCATCCCCCCTGGGGGGTGATTT